>NW_026870927.1:6645958-6948047 GCF_033118175.1 Dama dama
CCTGCCTAGGTGTGAGGGACACCTCGGCATTCTCCTCGAGTGTTTGCCTTGCAATTGGGACGCGTCTCCACGTGAGGCGGGAGACCCAGGGTCCCTTTCCACGTGCTACCGATATCCTGGGACTCCTATCCATTTTCAAGAGGAGTCAGGCATCGTCTCCTTTGGAAGCATTGATCTCCGCGGACCTCTCGAATTTTCAAATGATGTGCGGCCTCCGGACGCGATGAGGAGGAAAATTAGGTCTTTCTCTGTGGTCTCCACAGGGGATTCAGACATCCCTTCGTCTTGGGAGATGCAAGACGAGCCTGCATTCAATTCACTGCAGGGATATCCGGCCTTACTTCGAGTCAGAGCATCTCGGTGTCCATTCCACTTGAGGCCACAAACTCAGGGTCCCTCTCACAAACCTGTAGCTGAGAGAAGCCTCCTCTTGAGGTGCTTGTGGAAAGTTGGTATTCCTCTTGAGTCGAAGCCAGGGACTAAGCTCTCATCTCGAGTTGATTTGGTGTCCAAGGAGCCATTTCCTTTTGCTCCAGTGACCTCAGGATCCCTCTAGACTTGAGACAGTGATCTTGGGTTTTCTCTGGAGTGCCATCAAGGAAATCAAGGCTCCTTTCAAGTTTGATGTGGAACACGGAATTGCTCTGCACGCAGTGCAGGGGAATCGGGCCTCATCTCGCGGTGAAGGGTAAATCTCATGGTTTTTCTCGAGTTGCGGCCGGAACCTGGGGTATATTCTCGAGTTAAGATTGGGAGGGCCCTTCCAGACCCGTGTTTGTTCAGCGACGTCAGGACTCCTGCCTATATGCGAGGGACAACTCGGGATTCTCCTCGAGTCTTGGCATGTCAATTGGGACGTGTCTCCATGTGAGGCGGGAGACCCAGGGTCCCTTTCCACGTGCCACAGGGATCCTGGGACTCCTATCCATTTTCACGAGGAGTCAGGCATCGTCTCCTTTGGAAGCATTGATCTCCGCGGACATCTCGAGTTTTCTAGGGATGTGAGGCCTCCCGTCGCGATATTCGGAGAACTAGGTCTTTCTCTGTGGTCTCCACAGGGGATTCAGACATCCCTTCGTCTTGCGAGATGCAAGAAGAGCCTGCATTCAATTCACTGCAGGGATATCCGGTCTTACTTCGAGTCAGATCATCTCGGTGTCCATTCCACTTGAGGCCACAAACTCAAGGTCCCTCTCACATACCTGTAGCTGAGAGAAGCCTCCTCTTGAGGTGCTTGTGGAAAGTTAGTATTCCTCTTGAGTCGAAGCCAGGGACTAAGCTCTCATCCCGAGTTTATTTGCGGTCCACGGAGCCCTTTCGTGTTGCTCCAGTGACCTCAGGATCCCTCTAGACTTGAGACAGTGATCTTGGGTTTTCTCTGGAGTGCCATCAAGGAAATCAAGGCTCCTTTCACGTTTGATTTGGAACACCGAATTGCTCTGCACGCAGTGCAGGGGAATCGGGCCTCATCTCACGGCGAGGGGGAAGTCTCATGGTTTTTCTCGAGTGTGGCCGGAACCTGCGGTATATTCTAGAGTTACGACTGGGAGGGCCCTTCCAGACACGAGTTTTTTCACTAACCTCAGGTCTCCTGCCTACGTGCGAGGGACACCTCGGGATTCTCCTCGAGTCTTGGCATGGCAATTGGGATGCGTCTCCACGTGAGGCGGGAGACCCAGGGTCCCTTTCCACATGCCACAGGGATCCTCGGACTCCTATCCATTTTCAAGAGGAGTCAGGCATCGTCTCCTTTGGAAGCATTGATCTCCGCGGACCTCTCGAGTTTTCAAAGGATGTGAGGCCTCCGGTCGCGATGAGGCGGAGAACTAGGTCTTTCTCTGTGTTCTCCACAGGTGATTCAGACATCCCTTCGCCTTGGGAGATGCAAGAGGAGCCTGCATTCGATCACTGCAGGAATATCCAGCCTTATTTCGAGTCACAGCATCTCCGTGTCCATTCCACTTGAGGCCACAAACTAAGGGTCCCTCTCACATACCTGTTGCTGAGAGAAGCCTCCTCTTGAGGTGCTTGTGGAAAGTTGGTATTCCTCTTGAGTCGAAGCCAGGGACTAAGCTCTCATATCGAGTTGCTTTGGGGTCCAAGAAGCCCTTTCGTGTTGCTCCAGTGACCTCAGGATCCCTCTAGACTTGAGACAGTGATCTTGGGTTTTCTCTGGAGTCCCATCAAGGAAATCAAGGCTCCTTTCACCTTTGATGTGGAACACGGAATTGCTCTGCACGCAGTGCAGGGGAATCTGGCCTCATGTCGCGGCGAGGGGGAAGTTTCATGGTTTTTCTTGAGTTGCGGCCGGAACCTGGGGTATATTCTCGAGTTACGACGGGGAGGGCCCTTCCAGACACGGGTTTGTTCAGCGACGTCAGGACTCCTGCCTAGGTGCGAGGGACACCTTGGGATTCTCCTCGAGTCTTGGCATGTCAATTGGGATGCGTCTCCACGTGAGGCGGGAGACCCAGGGTCCCTTTCCACGTGCCAGAGGGATCCTGGGACTCCTATCCATTTTCAAGAGGAGTCAGGCATCGTCTCCTTTGGAAACATTGATCTCCGCGAACCTCTCGAGGTTTCAAAGGATGTAAGGCCTCCGGTCGCGAAGAGGCTGAGAACTAGGTCTTTCTCTGTGGTCTGCACAGGGTATTCAGACATCCCTTCGCCTTGGGAGATGCAAGACGAGCCTGCATTCAATTCACTGCAGGGATATCCAGCCTTACTTCGAGTCAGAGCATCTCGGTGTCCATTCCACTTGATGCCTCAAACTCAGGGTACCCCTCACATACCTGTAGCTGAGAGAAGCCTCCTCTTGAGGTGCTTGTGGAAAGCTGGTATTCCTCTTGAGTCGAACCCAGGGACAAAACTCTCATCTCAAGTTAATTTGGGGTCCATGGAGCACATCGTGTTGCTCCAGTGACCTCAGGATCCCTCTAGACTTGAGACAGTGATCTTGGGTTTTCTCTGGAGTGCCATCAAGGAAATCAAGGCTCCTTTTAAGTTTGATGTGGAACACGGAATTGCTCTGCACGCAGTGCAGGGGAACCGGGCCTCATCTCGCGGCGAGGGGGAAATCTCATGGTTTTCGCGAGTTGCGGCCGGAACCTAGGGTGTATTCTCGAGTTACGACGGGGAGGGCCATTCCAGAGACGTGTTTGTTCAGCGACGTCAGGACTCCTGCCTAGGTGCGAGGGACACCTCAAGATTCCCCTCGAGTCTTGGCATGGCAATTGGGACGCGTCTCCACGTGAGGCGGGAGACCCAGGATCCCTTTCCACGTGCCACAGGGATCCTGGGACTCCTATCCATTTTCAAGAGGAGTCAGGCTTCGTCTCCTTTGGAAGCATTGATCTCCGCGGACCTCTCGAGTTTTCAAAGGATGTTAGGCCTCTGGTCGCGGTGAGGCGGAGAACTAGGTCTTTCTCTGTGGTCTCCACAGGGGATTCAGACATCCCTTCGTCTTGGGAGATGCAAGACGAGCCTGCATTCAATTCACTGCAGGGATATCTGGCCTTACTTCGAGTCAGAGCATCTCGGTGTCCATTCCACTTGAGGCCACAAAATTAGGGTCCCTCTCACATACCTGTAGCTGAGAGAAGCCTCCTCTTGAGGTGCTTGTGGAAAGTTGGTATTCCTCTTGAGTCGAAGCCAGGGACTAAGCTCACATCTCGATTTGATTTGGGGTCCACGGAGCCATTTTGTGTTGCTCCATTGACCTCAGGATCCCTCTAGACTTGAGACAGTGATCTTGGGTTTTCTCTGGAGTGCCATCAAGAAAATCAAGGCTCCTTTCACGTTTGATGTGGAACACGGAATTGCTCTGCACGCAGTGCAGGGGAATCGGGCCTCATCTCGCAGCGAGGGGGAAGTCTCATGGTTTGTCTCGAGTTGCAGCCGGAACCTGGGGTATATTCTCGAGTTACGACGGGGAGGGCCCTTCCAGACACGTGTTTGTTCAGCGACGTCAGGACTCCTGCCTAGGTGCGAGGGACACCTCGGGATTCTCCTCGAGTCTTGGCATGGAAATTGGCACGCGTCTCCACGTGAGGTTGGAGACCCAGGATCCCTTTCCACGTGCCACAGGGATCCTGGGACTCCAATCCATTTTCAAGAGGATTCAGGCATCGTCTCCTTTGGAAGCATTGATCTCCGCAAACCTCTCAAGTTCTCAAAGGATTTGAGGCCTCCGGTCGCGATGAGGCGGAGGACTAGGTCTTTCTCTGTCGTCTCCACAGGGGATTCAGACATCCCTTCGTCTTGGGAGATGCAAGATGAGCCTGCATTCAATTCACTGCAGGGATATCCGGGCTTACTTCGAGTCAGAGCGTCTCGGTGTCCATTCCACTTGAGGCCACAAACTCAGGGTCCCTCTCACATACCTGTATCTGAGAGAAGCCTCATCTTGAGGTGCTTGTGGAAAGTTGCTATTCTCCTTGAGTCGAAGCCAGGGACTAAGCTCTCATCTCGAGTTGAATTGGGGTCCAGGGAGCCCTTTCGTGTTGCTCCAGTGACATCAGGATCCCGCTAGACTTGAGACAGTGATCTTGGGTTTTCTCTGGAGTGCCATCAAGGAAATCAAGGCTCCTTTCTCGTTTGATGTGGAACACGGAATTGCTCTGCACGCAGTGCAGGGGAATCGGGCCTCATCTCACGGCGAGGGGGAAGTCTCATGGTTTTTCTCCAGTGTGGCCGGAACCTGGGGTATATTCTCGAGTTACGACTGGGAGGGCCCTTCCAGACACGAGTTTTTCACTAACGTCAGGACTCCTGCCTAGGTGCGAGGGACACCTCGGGATTCTCCTCGAGTCTTGGCATGGCAATTGGGACGCGTCTCCACGTGAGGCGGGAGACCCAGGGTCCCTTTCCACGTGCCACAGGGATCCTCGGACTCCTATCCATTTTCAAGAGGAGTCAGGCATCGTCTCCTTTGGAAGCATTGATCTCCGCGGACCTCTCGAGTTTTCAAAGGATGTGAGGCTTCCGGTCGCGATGAGCCGGAGAACTAGGTCTTTCTCTGTGGTCTCCACAGGGGATTCAGACATCCCTTCGCCTTGGGAGATGCAAGAGGAGCCTGCATTCGATCACTGCAGGAATATCCAGCCTTACTTCGAGTCATAGCATCTCGGTGTCCATTCCACTTGAGGCCACAAACTAGGGGTCCCTCTCACATACCTGTAGCTGAGAGTAGCCTCCTCTTGTGGTGCTTGTGGAAAGTTGGTATTCCTCTTCAGTCGAAGCCAGGGACTAAGCTCTCATCTCGAGTTGATTTGCGGTCCACGGAGCCCTTTCGTGTTGCTCCAGTGACCTCAGGATCCCTCTAGACTTGAGACAGTGATCTTGGGTTTTCTCTGGAGTGCCATCAAGGAAATCAAGGCTCCTTTCACCTTTGATGTAGATCACGGAATTGCTCTGCACGCAGGGCAGGGGAATCTGGCCTCATGTCGCGGCGAGGGGGAAGTCTCATTGTTTTTCTCGAGTTGCGGCCGGAAAATGGGGTATATTCTCGAGTTACGACGGGGAGGGCCCTCCCAGACACGGGTTTGTTCAGCGACGTCAGGACTCCTGCCTAGGTGCGAGGGACACCTTGGGATTCTCCTCGAGTCTTGGCATGTCAATTGGGATGCGTCTCAACGTGAGGCAGAAGACCCAGGGTCCCTTTCCACGTGCCAGAGGGATCCTGGGACTCCTATCCATTTTCAAGAGGAGTTAGGCATCGTCTCCTTTGGAAGCATTGATCTCCGCGAACCTCTCGAGGTTTCAAAGGATGTAAGGCCTCCGGTCGCGATGAGGCGGAGAACTAGGTCTTTCTCTGTGGTCTCCACAGGGGATTCAGACATCCCTTCGTCTTGGGAGATGCAAGACGAGCCTGCATTCAATTCACTGCAGGGATATCCGGCCTCCTTGAGTCAGAGCATCTCGGTGTCCATTCCACTTGAGGCCACAAACTCAGGGTCCCTCTCACATACCTGTAGCTGAGAGAAGCCTCCTCTTGAGGTGCTTGTGGAAAGTTGGTATTCCTCTTGAGATGAAGCCAGGGACCAAGCTCACATCTCGAGGTGATTTGGGGTCCACGGAACCCTTTCATGTTGCTCCATTGACCTCAGGATCCCTCTAGACTTGAGACAGTGATCTTGGGTTTTCTCTGGAGTGCCATCAAGAAAATCAAGGCTCCTTTCACGTTTGATGTGGAACACGGAATTGCTCTGCACGCAGTGCAGGGGAATCGGGCCTCATCTCGCGGCGAGGGGGAAGTCTCATGGTTTGTCTCGAGATGCGGCAGGACCCTGGGGTATATTCTCCAGTTACGACGCAGAGGGCCCTTCCAGACACGGGTTTGTTCAGCGACATCAGGACTCCTGCCTATATGCGAGGGACAACTCGGGATTCTCCTCGAGTCTTGGCATGTCAATTGGGACGTGTCTCCATGTGAGGCGGGAGACCCAGGGTCCATTTCCACGTGCCACAGGGATCCTGGGACTCCTATCCATTTTCACGAGGAGTCAGGCATCGTCTCCTTTGGAAGCATTGATCTCCGCGGACATCTCGAGTTTTCTAGGGATGTGAGGCCTCCCGTCGCGATATTCGGAGAACTAGGTCTTTCTCTGTGGTCTCCACAGGGGATTCAGACATCCCTTCGTCTTGCGAGATGCAAGACGAGCCTGCATTCAATTCACTGCAGGGATATCCGGTCTTACTTCGAGTCAGATCATCTCGGTGTCCATTCCACTTGAGGCCACAAACTCAAGGTCCCTCTCACATACCTGTAGCTGAGAGAAGCCTCCTCTTGAGGTGCTTGTGGAAAGTTAGTATTCCTCTTGAGTCGAAGCCAGGGACTAAGCTCTCATCCCGAGTTTATTTGCGGTCCACGGAGCCCTTTCGTGTTGCTCCAGTGACCTCAGGATCCCTCTAGACTTGAGACAGTGATCTTGGGTTTTCTCTGGAGTGCCATCAAGGAAATCAAGGCTCCTTTCACGTTTGATTTGGAACACCGAATTGCTCTGCACGCAGTGCAGGGGAATCGGGCCTCATCTCACGGCGAGGGGGAAGTCTCATGGTTTTTCTCGAGTGTGGCCGGAACCTGCGGTATATTCTAGAGTTTCGACTGGGAGGGCCCTTCCAGACACGAGTTTTTTCACTAACCTCAGGTCTCCTGCCTACGTGCGAGGGACACCTCGGGATTCTCCTCGAGTCTTGGCATGGCAATTGGGATGCGTCTCCACGTGAGGCGGGAGACCCAGGGTCCCTTTCCACATGCCACAGGGATCCTCGGACTCCTATCCATTTTCAAGAGGAGTCAGGCATCGTCTCCTTTGGAAGCATTGATCTCCGCGGACCTCTCGAGTTTTCAAAGGATGTGAGGCCTCCGGTCGCGATGAGGCGGAGAACTAGGTCTTTCTCTGTGTTCTCCACAGGTGATTCAGACATCCCTTCGCCTTGGGAGATGCAAGAGGAGCCTGCATTCGATCACTGCAGGAATATCCAGCCTTACTTCGAGTCACAGCATCTCCGTGTCCATTCCACTTGAGGCCACAAACTAAGGGTCCCTCTCACATACCTGTTGCTGAGAGAAGCCTCCTCTTGAGGTGCTTGTGGAAAGTTGGTATTCCTCTTGAGTCGAAGCCAGGGACTAAGCTCTCATATCGAGTTGCTTTGGGGTCCAAGAAGCCCTTTCGTGTTGCTCCAGTGACCTCAGGATCCCTCTAGACTTGAGACAGTGATCTTGGGTTTTCTCTGGAGTCCCATCAAGGAAATCAAGGCTCCTTTCACCTTTGATGTGGAACACGGAATTGCTCTGCACGCAGTGCAGGGGAATCTGGCCTCATGTCGCGGCGAGGGGGAAGTTTCATGGTTTTTCTTGAGTTGCGGCCGGAACCTGGGGTATATTCTCGAGTTACGACGGGGAGGGCCCTTCCAGACACGGGTTTGTTCAGCGACGTCAGGACTCCTGCCTAGGTGCGAGGGACACCTTGGGATTCTCCTCGAGTCTTGGCATGTCAATTGGGATGCGTCTCCACGTGAGGCGGGAGACCCAGGGTCCCTTTCCACGTGCCAGAGGGATCCTGGGACTCCTATCCATTTTCAAGAGGAGTCAGGCATCGTCTCCTTTGGAAACATTGATCTCCGCGAACCTCTCGAGGTTTCAAAGGATGTAAGGCCTCCGGTCGCGAAGAGGCTGAGAACTAGGTCTTTCTCTGTGGTCTGCACAGGGTATTCAGACATCCCTTCGCCTTGGGAGATGCAAGACGAGCCTGCATTCAATTCACTGCAGGGATATCCAGCCTTACTTCGAGTCAGAGCATCTCGGTGTCCATTCCACTTGATGCCTCAAACTCAGGGTACCCCTCACATACCTGTAGCTGAGAGAAGCCTCCTCTTGAGGTGCTTGTGGAAAGTTGGTATTCCTCTTGAGTCGAACCCAGGGACAAAACTCTCATCTCAAGTTAATTTGGGGTCCATGGAGCACATCGTGTTGCTCCAGTGACCTCAGGATCCCTCTAGACTTGAGACAGTGATCTTGGGTTTTCTCTGGAGTGCCATCAAGGAAATCAAGGCTCCTTTTAAGTTTGATGTGGAACACGGAATTGCTCTGCACGCAGTGCAGGGGAACCGGGCCTCATCTCGCGGCGAGGGGGAAATCTCATGGTTTTCGCGAGTTGCGGCCGGAACCTAGGGTGTATTCTCGAGTTACGACGGGGAGGGCCATTCCAGAGACGTGTTTGTTCAGCGACGTCAGGACTCCTGCCTAGGTGCGAGGGACACCTCAAGATTCCCCTCGAGTCTTGGCATGGCAATTGGGACGCGTCTCCACGTGAGGCGGGAGACCCAGGATCCCTTTCCACGTGTCACAGGGATCCTGGGACTCCTATCCATTTTCAAGAGGAGTCAGGCTTCGTCTCCTTTGGAAGCATTGATCTCCGCGGACCTCTCGAGTTTTCAAAGGATGTTAGGCCTCTGGTCGCGGTGAGGCGGAGAACTAGGTCTTTCTCTGTGGTCTCCACAGGGGATTCAGACATCCCTTCGTCTTGGGAGATGCAAGACGAGCCTGCATTCAATTCACTGCAGGGATATCTGGCCTTACTTCGAGTCAGAGCATCTCGGTGTCCATTCCACTTGAGGCCACAATATTAGGGTCCCTCTCACATACCTGTAGCTGAGAGAAGCCTCCTCTTGAGGTGCTTGTGGAAAGTTGGTATTCCTCTTGAGTCGAAGCCAGGGACTAAGCTCACATCTCGATTTGATTTGGGGTCCACGGAGCCATTTTGTGTTGCTCCATTGACCTCAGGATCCCTCTAGACTTGAGACAGTGATCTTGGGTTTTCTCTGGAGTGCCATCAAGAAAATCAAGGCTCCTTTCACGTTTGATGTGGAACACGGAATTGCTCTGCACGCAGTGCAGGGGAATCGGGCCTCATCTCGCAGCGAGGGGGAAGTCTCATGGTTTGTCTCGAGTTGCGGCCGGACCCTGGGTTATATTCTCGATTTGCGACGCGGAGGGCCCTTCCAGACACGTGTTTGTTCAGCGACGTCAGGACTCCTGCCTATATGCGAGGGACAACTCGGGATTCTCCTCGAGTCTTGGCATGGCAATTGGGACGCGTCTCCAGGTGAGGCGGGAGACCCAGGGTCCCTTTCCACGTGCCACACGGTTCCTGGGACTCCTATCCATTTTCACGAGGAGTCAGGCATCGTCTCCTTTGGAAGCATTGATCTCCGCGGACATCTCGAGTTTTCAAGGGATGTGAGGCCTCCCGTCGCGATAGTCGGAGAACTAGGTCTTTCTCTGTGGTCTCCACAGGGGATTCAGACATCCCTTCGTCTTGGGAGATGCAAGACGAGCCTGCATTCCATTCACTGCAGGGATATCCGGCCTTACTTCGAGTCAGAGCATCTCGGTGTCCATTCCACTTGAGGCCACAAACTCAGGGTCCCTCTCACATTCCTATAGCTGAGAGAAGCCTCCTCTTGAGGTGCTTGTGGAAAGTTGGTATTCCTCTTGAGTCGAAGCCAGGGACTAAGCTCTCATCTCGAGTTGATTTGCGGTCCACGGAGCCCTTTCGTGTTGCTCCAGTGACCTCAGGATCCCTCTAGACTTGAGACAGTGATCTTCTGTTTTCTCTGGAGTGCCATCAAGGAAATCAAGGCTCCTTTCACGTTTGATGTGGAACACCGAATTGCTCTGCACGCAGTGCAGGGGAATCGGGCCTCATCTCACGGCGAGGGGGAAGTCTCATGGTTTTTCTTGAGTTGCGGCCGGAACCTGGGGTATATTCTCGAGTTACGACGGGGAGGGCCCTTCCAGACACGGGTTTGTTCAGCGACGTCAGGACTCCTGCCTAGGTGCGAGGGACACCTTGGGATTCTCCTCGAGTCTTGGCATGTCAATTGGGATGCGTCTCCACGTGAGGCGGGAGACCCAGGGTCGCTTTCCACGTGCCAGAGGGATCCTGGGACTACTATCCATTTTCAAGAGGAGTCAGGCATCGTCTCCTTTGGAAACATTGATCTCCGCGAACCTCTCGAGGTTTCAAAGGATGTAAGGCCTCCGGTGCGAAGAGGCTGAGAACTAGGTCTTTCTCTGTGGTCTGCACAGGGTATTCAGACATCCCTTCGCCTTGGGAGATGCAAGACGAGCCTGCATTCAATTCACTGCAGGGATATCCAGCCTTACTTCGAGTCAGAGCATCTCGGTGTCCATTCCACTTGATGCCTCAAACTCAGGGTACCCCTCACATACCTGTAGCTGAGAGAAGCCTCCTCTTGAGGTGCTTGTGGAAAGTTGGTATTCCTCTTGAGTCGAACCCAGGGACAAAACTCTCATCTCAAGTTAATTTGGGGTCCATGGAGCACTTTCGTGTTGCTCCAGTGACCTCAGGATCCCTCTAGACTTGAGACAGTGATCTTGGGTTTTCTCTGGAGTGCCATCAAGGAAATCAAGGCTCCTTTTAAGTTTGATGTGGAACACGGAATTGCTCTGCACGCAGTGCAGGGGAACCGGGCCTCATCTCGCGGCGAGGGGGAAATCTCATGGTTTTCGCGAGTTGCGGCCGGAACCTAGGGTGTATTCTCGAGTTACGACGGGGAGGGCCATTCCAGACACGTGTTTGTTCAGCGACGTCAGGACTCCTGCCTAGGTGCGAGGGACACCTCAAGATTCCCCTCGAGTCTTGGCATGGCAATTGGGACGCGTCTCCACGTGAGGCGGGAGACCCAGGATCCCTTTCCACGTGCCACAGGGATCCTGGGACTCCTATCCATTTTCAAGAGGAGTCAGGCTTCGTCTCCTTTGGAAGCATTGATCTCCGCGGACCTCTCGAGTTTTCAAAGGATGTTAGGCCTCTGGTCGCGGTGAGGCGGAGAACTAGGTCTTTCTCTGTGGTCTCCACAGGGGATTCAGACATCCCTTCGTCTTGGGAGATGCAAGACGAGCCTGCATTCAATTCACTGCAGGGATATCTGGCCTTACTTCGAGTCAGAGCATCTCGGTGTCCGTTCCACTTGAGGCCACAAAATTAGGGTCCCTCTCACATACCTGTAGCTGAGAGAAGCCTCCTCTTGAGGTGCTTGTGGAAAGTTGGTATTCCTCTTGAGTCGAAGCCAGGGACTAAGCTCACATCTCGATATGATTTGGGGTCCACGGAGAAATTTCGTGTTGCTCCATTGACCTCAGGATCCCTCTAGACTTGAGACAGTGATCTTGGGTTTTCTCTGGAGTGCCATCAAGAAAATCAAGGCTCCTTTCACGTTTGATGTGGAACACGGAATTGCTCTGCACGCAGTGCAGGGGAATCGGGCCTCATCTCGCAGCGAGGGGGAAGTCTCATGGTTTGTCTCGAGATGCGGCCGGACCCTGGGTTATATTCTCGAGTTGCGACCCGGAGGGCCCTTCCAGACACGTGTTTGTTCAGCGACGTCAGGACTCCTGCCTATATGCGAGGGACAACTCGGGATTCTCCTCGAGTCTTGGCATGGCAATTGGGACGCGTCTCCAGGTGAGGCGGGAGACCCAGGGTCCCTTTCCACGTGCCACACGGATCCTGGGACTCCTATCCATTTTCACGAGGAGTCAGGCATCGTCTCCTTTGGAAGCATTGATCTCCGCGGACATCTCGAGTTTTCAAGGGATGTGAGGCCTCCCGTCGCGATAGTCGGAGAACTAGGTCTTTCTCTGTGGTCTCCACAGGGGATTCAGACATCCCTTCGTCTTGGGAGATGCAAGACGAGCCTGCATTCCATTCACTGCAGGGATATCCGGCCTTACTTCGAGTCAGAGCATCTCGGTGTCCATTCCACTTGAGGCCACAAACTCAGGGTCCCTCTCACATTCCTATAGCTGAGAGAAGCCTCCTCTTGAGGTGCTTGTGGAAAGTTGGTATTCCTCTTGAGTCGAAGCCAGGGACTAAGCTCTCATCTCGAGTTGATTTGCGGTCCACGGAGCCCTTTCGTGTTGCTCCAGTGACCTCAGGATCCCTCTAGACTTGAGACAGTGATCTTCTGTTTTCTCTGGAGTGCCATCAAGGAAATCAAGGCTCCTTTCACGTTTGATGTGGAACACCGAATTGCTCTGCACGCAGTGCAGGGGAATCGGGCCTCATCTCACGGCGAGGGGGAAGTCTCATGGTTTTTCTCGAGTGTGGCCAGAACCTGCGGTATATTCTAGAGTTACGACTGGGAGGGCCCTTCCAGACACGAGTTTTTTCACTAACGTCAGGACTCCTGCCTAGGTGCAAGGGACATCTCGGGATTCTCCTCGAGTCTTGGCATGGCAATTGGGACGCGTCTCCACGTGAGGCGGGAGACCCAGGGTCCCTTTCCACATGCCACAGGGATCCTCGGACTCCTATCCATTTTCAAGAGGAGTCAGGCATCGTCTCCTTTGGAAGCATTGATCTCCGCGGACCTCTCGAGTTTTCAAAGGATGTGAGGCCTCCGGTCGCGATGAGGCGGAGAACTAGGTCTTTCTCTGTGTTCTCCACAGGTGATTCAGACATCCCTTCGCCTTGGGAGATGCAAGAGGAGCCTGCATTCGATCACTGCAGGAATATCCAGCCTTACATCGAGTCACAGCATCTCGGTGTCCATTCCACTTGAGGCCACAAACTAAGGGTCCCTCTCACATACCTGTAGCTGAGAGAAGCCTCCTCTTGAGGTGCTTGTGGAAAGTTGGTATTCCTCTTGAGTCGAAGCCAGGGACTAAGCTCTCATCTCGAGTTGCTTTGGGGTCCAAGGAGCCCTTTCGTGTTGCTCCAGTGACCTCAGGATCCCTCTAGACTTGAGACAGGGATCTTGGGTTTTCTCTGGAGTCCTATCAAGAAAATCAAGGCTCCTTTCACGTTTGATGTGGAACACGGAATTGCTCTGCACGCAGTGCAGGGGAATCGGGCCTCATCTCGCAGCGAGGGGGAAGTCTCATGGTTTGTCTCGAGATGCGGCCGGACCCTGGGGTATATTCTCGAGTTACGACGCGGAGGGCCCTTCCAGACACGTGTTTGTTCAGCGACGTTAGGACTCCTGCCCATATGCGAGGGACAACTCGGGATTCTCCTCGAGTCTTGGCATGGCAATTGGGACGCGTCTCCACGTGAGGCGGGAGACCCAGGGTCCCTTTCCACGTGCCACAGGGATCCTGGGACTCCTATCCATTTTCACTAGGAGTCAGGCATCGTCTCCTTTGGAAGCATTGATCTCCGCGGACATCTCGAGTTTTCAAGGGATGTGAGGGCTCCCGTCGCGATAGTCGGAGAACTAGGTCTTTCTCTGTGGTCTCCACAGGGGATTCAGACAGCCATTCGTCTTGCGAGATGCAAGACGAGCCTGCATTCAATTCACTGCAGGGATATCCGGCCTTACTTCGAGTCAGAGCATCTAGGTGTCCATTCCACTTGAGGCCACAAACTCAGGGTCCCTCTCACATACCTGTAGCTGAGAGAAGCCTCCTCTTGAGGTCGTTGTGGAAAGTTGGTATTCCTCTTGAGTCAAATCCAGGGACTAAGCTCTCATCTCTAGTTGATTTGGGGTCCACGGAGGCCTTTCGTGTTACTCCAGTGACCTCAGGATCCTTCTAGACTTTAGACAGTGATCTTGGGTTTTCTCTGGAGTGCCATCAAGGAAATCAAGGCTCAATTCACGCTTGATGTGGACCACGAAATTTCTCTGCATGCAGTGCAAGGGGAATCGGGCCTCATCTCCCGGCGAGGGGGAGGTCTCATGGTTTTTCTCGGGTTGCGGCCGGAACCTGGGGTATATTCTCGATTTACGACGGGGAGGGCCCTTCAAGACACGTGTTTGTTCAGCGACGTCAGGACTCCTGCCTAGGTGCGAGGGACACCTCGGGATTTTCCTCGAGTCTTGGCATGGCAATTGGGACGCGGCTCCACGTGAAACGGGAGACCCAGGGTCCCTTTCCACGTGCCACAGGGATCCTGGGACTCCTATCCATTTTCAAGAGGAGTCAGGCATCGTCTCCTTTGGAAGCATTGATCTCCACGGAACTCTCGAGTTTTCAAAGGATGTGAGGCCTCCGGTCGCGATGAGGCGGAGAACTAGGTCTTTCTCTGTCGTCACCACAGGGCATTCAGACATCCCTTCGTCTTGGGAGATGCAAGATGAGCCTGCATTCAATTCACTGCAGGGATATCAGGCCTTACTTCGAGTCAGAGCATCTCGGTGTCCATTCCACTTGAGTCCACAAACTCAGGGTCCCTCTCACATACCTGTAGCTGAGAGAAGCCTCCTCTTGAGGTGCTTGTGGAATATTGGTATTCCTCTTGAGTCGAAGCCAGACACTAAGCTCTCATCTCGAGTTGATTTGTGGTCCACGGAGCCCTTTCGTGTTGCTCCAGTGACCTCAGGATCCCTCTAGACTTGAGACAGTGATGTTGAGTGTCCTCTGGAGTGCCATGAAGGAAATCAAGGCTCCTTTCACGTTTGATGTGGAACACGGAATTGCTCTGCAGGCAGTGCAGGGGAATCGGGCCTCGTCTCGCTGCGAGGGGGAAGTCTCATGGTTTTTCTAAGGTTGCGGACCGAACCTGGGGTATATTCTCGAGTTACGACGCAGAGGGCCCTTCCAGACACGTGTTTGTTCAGCGACGTCAGGACTCCTGCCTAGGTGCAAGGGACACCTCGGGATTCTCCTCGAGTCCTGGCATGGCAATTGGGACTCGTCTCCACGTGAGGCGGGAGACCCAGGGTCCCTTTCCACGTGCCACAGGGATCCTGGGACTCCTATCCATTTTCAAGAGGAGTCAGGCATCGTCTCCTTTGGAAGCATTGATCTCCGCAGACCTCTCGAGTTTTCAAAGGATGTGAGGCCTCCGGTCGTGATGAGATGGAGAGCTAGGTCTTTCTCTGTGGTGTCCACAGGGGATTCAGACATCCCTTCGGCTTGGGAGATGCAAGACGAGCCTGCATTCAATTCACTGCAGGGATATCCGGCCTTACTTCGAGTCAGAGCATCTCGGTGTCCATTCCACATGAGGCCACAAACTCAGGGTCCCTATCACATACTGTAGCTGAGAGAAGCCTCCTCTTGAGGTGCTTGTGGAAAGTTGGTATTCCTCTTGAGTCGAAGCCAGGGACTAAGCTCTCATCTCGAGTTGATTTGTGGTCCACGGAGCCCTTTCTTGTTGCTACAGTGACCTCAGGATCCGTCTAGACTTGAGACAGTGATCTTGGGTTTTCTCTGGAGTGCCATCAAGGAAATCAAGGCTCCTTTCACGTTTCATGTGGAACACGGAATTGCTCTGCACGCAGTGCAGGCGAATCGGGCCTCATCTCTCGGCTACGGGGAAGTCTCATGGATTTTCTCGAGTTGCGGCCGGAACTTCGGGTATATTGTCGAGTTATTACGGGGAGGTCCCTTAAAGATACTGATTTTTCAGCTACGTCAGGAATCCTGCTTAGGTGCGCGGGACACCTCTGGATGCTCCTCGAGTCTGGGCATGGCAATTGGGACGCGTCTCCACGTGAGGCGGGAGACCCAGTGTCCCTTTCCAAATGCCACAGGGATGCTGGGACTCCTATCCATTTTAAAGAGGAGTCAGGCATCGTCTCCTTTGGAAGCATTGATCTCCGCGGACCTCTCGAGTTTTCAAAGGATGTGAGGCCTCCGGTCGCGATGAGGCGGAGAACTAGGTCATTCTCTGTGGTCTCCACAGGGGATTCAGACATCCCTTCCGCTTGGGAGATGCAGGACGAGCCTGCATTCAATTCACTGCCGGGATATCCGGCGTTACTTCGAGTCAGAACATCTTGGTGTCCATTCCACTTGAGGGCACAAACTCAGGGTCCCTCTCACATACCTGTAGCTGAGAGAAGCCTCCTCTTGAGGTGCTTGTGGAAAGTTGGTATTCCTCTTGAGTCGAAGCCAGGGACTAAGCTCTCATCTCGAGTTGATTTGGGGTCCACGCAGCCCTTTCGTGTTGCTCCGGTGACCTCAGGATCCCTCTAGACTTGAGACAGTGATCTTGGCTTTTCTCTTCAAGGCATGAAGGAAATCAATGCTCCTTTCATGTTTGATGTGGAACACGGAATTGCTCTGCACACAGTGCAGGGGAATCGGGACTCATCTCCTGGCGAGAGGGAAGTTTCATGGTTTTTCTCGAGTTGCTGCCGAAACCAGGGGTATATTCTCGAGTTAAGATAGGGAGGGCACTTCCAGACACGTATTTGTTCTGCGACGTCAGAACTCCTGCCTAGGTGCGAGGGACACCTCGGGATTCACCTCGAGTCTTGGCATGGCAATTGGGACGCGTCTCCACGTGAGGCGGGAGACCCAGTGTCCCTTTCCACATGCCTCAGGGATCCAGGGACTCCTATCCATTTTTAAGAGGAGTCAGGCATCGTCTCCTTGGGAAGCATTGATCTCCGCGGACCTCTAGAGTTTTCAAAGGATGTGAGGCCTCCGGTCGCGATGAGGCAGAGATCTAGGTATTTCTCTGTGGTCTCCACAGGGGATTCAGACATCCCTTCGTCTGGGGCGATGCAAGACGAGCCTGCATTCAATTCACTGCAGGGACATTCGGCCTTACTTCCAGTCAGAGCATCTCAGTGTCCATTCCACTTGAGGACACAAACTCAAGGTCCCTCTCACATACTTGTAGCTGAGAGAAGCCTCCTCTTGAGGTGATTGTGGAAAGTTGGTATTCCTCTTGAGTCGAAGCCAGGGACTAAGCTCTCATCTCGAGTTGATTTGGGGTCCACGGATCCCTTTCGTGTTGCTACAGTGACCTCAGGATCCCTCTAGACTTGAGACAGTTATCTTGGGTTTTCTCTGGAGTGCCATCTAGGAAATCAAAGCTCCTTTCAAGTTTGATGTGGAAGACGGAATTGCTCTGCACGCAGTGCAGGGGAATCGGGCCTCATCTCACGGCGAGGGGGAAGTCTCATGGTTTTTCTCGAGTTGCGGCAGGAACCTGGGGTATATTCTCGACTTACGAAGGGCAGGGCCCTTCCAGACAAGTGATTGTTCAGCGACGTCAGGACTCCTGCCTAGGTGCGAGGGACAAATCCGGATTCCCGAAATGTCTTGGCATGGCAACTGGGACGCGTCTCCACGTGAGGCGGGATACCCAGGGTCCCTTTCCACGTGCCACAGGGATCCTGGGACTCCTATCCATTTTCAAGAGGAGTCAGGCATCGTCTCCTTTGGAAGCATAGATCTCCGCGGACCTCTCGAGTTTTCAAAGGATGTGAGGCCTCCGGTCGCGATGAGCCGGAGAACTAGGTCTTTCTCTGTGGTCTACAAAGGGGATTCAGACATCCCTTCGTCTTGGGAGATGCAAGACGAGCCTGCATTCAATTCACTGCAGGGATATCCGGCCTTACTTCGAGTCAGAGCATCTCGGAGTCCATTCCACTTGAGGACAAAAACTCAGGGTCCGTCTCACATACATGTAGCTGAGAGAAGCCTCCTCTTGAGGTGCTTGTGGAAAGTTGGTATTCCTCTTGAGTCGAAGCCAGGGAATAAGTTCTCATCTCGAGTTGATTTGGGGTCCAGGGAGCCCTTTCGTGTTGCTCCAGTGACCTCAGGATCCCACTAGACTTGAGACAGTGATCTTGGGTTTTCTCTGGAGTGCCATCAAGGAAATCAAGGCTCCTTTCACGTTTGATGTGGAACACGGAATTGCTCTGCACGCAGTGCAGGGGAATCGGGCCTCATCTCACGGCGAGGGGGAAGTTTCATGGTTTTTCTCAAGTAGCGGCCGGAACCTGGGGTATATTCTCGAGTTACGCAGTGGAGGGCCCTTCCAGATACGTGTTTGTTCAGCGACGTCAGGACTCCTACCTAGGTGCGAGGGACACCTCGGGATTCTCCTCGAGTCTCGACATGGCAATTGGGACGCGTCTCCACGTGAGGCGGGAAACCCAGTGTCCCTTTCAACGTGCCACAGGCATCCTGGTACTCCTATCCATTTTCAAGAGGAGTCAGGCATCGTCTCCTTTGGAAACATTTATCTCCGCGGACCTCTCGAGTTTTCAAATGATGTGAGGCCTCCAGTCGCAATGAGGCAGAGAACTAGGTCTTTCTCTGTGGTCTCCACAGGGGATGAGACATCCCTTCGTCCTGGGAGATGCAAAACGAGCCTGCATTCAATTCACTGCAGGGATATTCGGCCTTACTTCGAGTCAGAGCATCTCGGTGTCCATTCCACTTGAGGCCACAAACTCAGGGTCCCTCTCACATACCTGTAGCTGAGAGAAGCATCCTGTTGAGGTTCTTGTGGAAAGTTAGTATTCCTCTTGAGTATAATCCAGGAAATAAGCTCTCATCTCGAGTTGATTTGGGGTCCACACAGCCCTTTCGTGTTGCTACAGTGACCTCAGGATCCCTCTAGACTTGAGACAGTGATCTTGGGTATTCTCTGGAGTGCCATCAAGGAAATCAAGGCTCCTTTCACGTTTGATGTGGAACATGGAATTGCTCTGCACGCAGTGCAGGGGAATCGGGCCTCATCTCGCGTTGAGGGGGAAGTCTCATGTTTTTTCTCGAGTTGCGGCCGGAACCTGGGGTGTATTCTCGAGATCGACGGGTAGGGCCCTTCCAGACACGTGTTTGTTCAGCGACGTCAGGACTCCTGCCTAGGTGCGAGGGACACCTCGGGATTCTCCTCGAGTCTTGACATGGCAATTGGGACGCGTCTCCACGTGAGGCGGGAGACCCAGGGTCCCTTTCCACGTGCCACAAGTATCCTGGGACTCCTATCCATTTTCAAGAGGAGTCAGGCATCGTCTCCTTTGGAAGCATTGATCTCCGCGGACCTCTCGAGTTTTCAAAGGATGTGAGGCCTCCGGTCGCGATGAGGCCGACAACTAGGTCTTTATCTGTGGTTTCCAAAGGGGATTCAGACATCCCTTCGTCTTGGGAGATGCAAGACGAGCCTGCATTCAATTAAATGCAGGGATATCTGGCCTAAGTTCGAGTCAGAGCATCTCGGTGTCCATTCCACTTGAGGCCACAAACTCAGGGTCCCTCTCACATACCTGTAGCTGAGAGAAGCCTCCTCTTGAGGTGCTTGTGGAAACTTGGTATTCCTCTTGAATCGAAGCCAGGGACTAAGCTCCCATCTTGAGTTGATTTCGGGTACACGGAGCCCTTTCGTGTTGCTCCAGTGACCTCAGGATCCCTCTAGACTTGAGACAGTGATCTTGGGTTTTCTCTGGAGTGCCATCAAGGAAATCAAGGTTTTTTCTCGTTTGATGTGGAACACGGAATTTCTCTGCACGCAGTGCAGGGGAATCAGGCCTCACCTCACGGCGAGTGGGAAGTCTCATGGTTTTTCTCGAGTTGCGGCCGGAACCTGTTGTATATTCTCGACTTACGACGGGGAGGGCCCTTTCAGACACGTGTTTGTTCAGCGACGTCAGGACTCCTGCCTAGGTGCCAGGGACAACTCTGGATTCTCCTCGAGTCTTGGCATGGCAATTGGACGCGTCTGCACGTGAGGCGGGAGACCCAGCGTCCCTTTCCACGTGCCACAGGGATCCTGGGACTCCTATCCATTTTCAAGAGGACTCAGGCATCGTCTCCTTTGGAAGCATTGATCTACGCGGATCACTTGAGTTTTCAAAGGATGTGAGGCATCCGGTCGCGATGAGGCAAAGAACTAGGTCTTTCTCTGTGGTCTCCACACGGGATTCAGACATCCCTTCGTCTTGGGAGATGCAAGACGAGCCTGCATTCAATTCACTGCAGGGATATCCGGCCTTACTTCGAGTCAGAGCTTCTCGGTCTCTATTCAACTTGAGGCCACAACCTCAGGGTCCCTCTCACATACATGTAGCTGAGAGAAGCCTCCTCTTGAGGTGTTTGTGGAAAGTTGGTATTCCTCTTGAGTCGAAGCCAGGAACTAAGCTCTCATCTTGAGTTGATTTGGGGTACACGGAGGCCTTTCGTATTGCTACAGTGACCTCAGGATCCCTCTCGACTTGAGACAGTGATCTTGGGTTTTGTATGGAGTGCCACCAAGGAAATCAAGGCTCCTTTCACGTTTGATGTGGAAAACGGAATTGCTCTGCACGCAGTGTAGGGTAATCGGGCCTCATCTCCCGCCGAGGGGGAAGTCTCATGGTTTTTCTCGAGTTGCGGCCGGAACCTGGGCTATATTCTCGAGTTACGACGGGGAGGGCCCTTCCAGACACGTGTATGTTCAGTGACGTCAGGACTCCTGCCTTGGTGCGAGGGACACCTCGGGATTCTCCTCGAGTCTTGGCATGGCAACTGAGACGCGTCTCCACGTGAGGCGGGAGACCCAGTCTCCCTTTCCACGTGCCACAGGGATCCTGGGACTCCTATCCATTTTCAAGAGGAGTCAGGCATCGTCTCCTTTGGAAGCATTGATCTCTGCTGACCTCCCGAGTTTTCAAAGGATGTGAGGCTTCCGGTCGCGATGAGGCGGAAAACTAGGTCTTTCTCTGTGGTCTCCACAGGGGATTCAGACATCCCTTCGTCTTGGGAGATGCAAGACGAGCCTGCATTCAATTCACTGCAGGGATATCCGGCCTAACTTCGAGTCAGAGCTTCTCGATGTCCATTCCACTTGAGGCCACAAACTCAGGGTCCCTCTCACATACCTGTAGCTGAGAGAAGCCTCCTCTTGAGGTGCTTGTGGAAAGTTGGTATTCCTGTTGAGTCGAAGCCAGGGACTAAACACTCATCTCGAGTTGATTTGGGGTCCACGGCGCCCATTCGTGTTGCTACAGTGACGTCAGGATCCCTCTAGACTTGAAACAGTGATCTTGGGTTTTCTCTGGAGTGCCATCAAGGAAATCAAGGCTTTTTTCTCGTTTGATGTGGAACACGGAATTTCTCTGCACGCAGTGCAGGGGAATCGGGCCTCACCTCACGGCGAGTGGGAAGTCTCATGGTTTTTCTCGAGTTGCGGCCGGAACCTGGGGTATATTCTCGACTTACGTCGGGGAGGGCCCTTCCAGACAAGTGTTTGTTCAGCGACATCAGGACTCCTGCCTAGGTGCGAGGGACACCTCGGGATTCTCCTCCAGTCTTAGCATGGCAATTGGGACGCGTCTGCACGTGAAGCGGGAGACCCAGTGTCCCTTTCCACGTGCCACAGGGATCCTGGGACTCCTATCCATTTTCAAGGGGAGTCAGGCATCATCTCCTTTGGAAACATTGATCTCCACGGACCTCCGGAGTTTTCAAAAGATGTGAGCCTTCCGGTCGCGATGAGGCGGAGAACTAGGTCTTTCTCTGTGGTCTCCACAGGGTATTCAGACATCCCTTCGTCTTGGGAGATGCAAGACGAGCCTGCATTCAATTCACTGCAGGGATATCCGACCTAACTTCGAGTCAGAGCATCTCGGTGTCCATTCCACTTGATGCCTCAAACTCAGGGTACCCCTCACATACCTGTAGCTGAGAGAAGCCTCCTCTTGAGGTGCTTGTGGAAAGTTGGTATTCCTCTTGAGTCGAAGCCAGGGACTAAGCTCTCATCTCGAGTTGCTTTCGGGTCCACGGAGACTTTTCGTGTGGCTCCAGTGACCTCAGGATCCCTCTAAACTTGAGACAGTGATCTTGGGTTTTCTCTGGAGTGCCATCAAGGAAATCAAGGCTCCTATCATGTTTGATGTGGAACACGGAATTGCTCTGCACCCAGTGCAGGGGAATCGGGCCTCATCTCGCGGCGAGGGGGAAGTCTCATGGTTTTTCTCGAGTTGCGGCCGGAACCTGGGGTATATTCTCGAGTTACCACGGGGAGGGCCCTTCCAGACACGTGTTTATTCAGCGACTTCATGTCTCCTGCCTAGGTGCGAGGGACACCTCGGGATTCTCCTCGAGTCTTGGCATGGCAATTGGGATGCGTCTCCACGTGACGCGGGAGACCCAGTGTCCCTTTCCACGTGGACAGGGATCCTGTGACTCCTATCCATTTTAAAGAGGCGTCAGGCATCTTCTCCTTGGAAGCATTGATCTCCGTGGACCTCTCGAGTTTTCAAAGGATGTGAGGCCACCGATCGCGATGAGGCGTAGAACTAGGTCTTTCTCTGTGGTCTCCACAGGGGATTCAGACATCCCTTCCTTTTGGGAGATGCAAGCCGAGCCTGCATTCAATTCACTGCAGGGATATCCGGCCTTACTTCAAGTCAGAGCACCTCGGTGTCCATTCCACTTGAGGCCACAAACTCAGGGTCCCTCTCACATACTGGTAGCTGAGAGAAGCCTCCTCTTGAGGTGCTTGTGGAAAGTTGGTATTCCTCTTGAGTCGAAGCCAGGGACTAAGCTCTCATCTCGAGTTGATTTGGGGTCCACGGATCCCTTTCATGTTGCTCCAGTGACCTCAGGATCCCTCTAGCCTTGAGCCAGTGATCTTGGGTTTTCTCTGGAGTGCCATCAAGGAAATCAAGTCTCCTTTCACTTTTGATGTGGAACACGGAATTGCTCTGCACGCAGTTTAGGGGAATCGGGCCTCATGTCGCGGCGAGGGGGAAGTCTCATGGTTTTTCTCGAGTTGCGGCCGGAACCTGGGGTATATTCTCGAGTTACGATGGGGAGGGCCCTTCCAGACACGTGTTTGTTCAGCGACGTCAGGACTCCTGCCTAGGTGCTAGGGACACCTCGGGATTCTCCTCGCGTCTTGGCATGGCATTTGGGACTCGTCTCCATGTGAAGTGGGAGACCTAGGGTCCCTTTCCACGTGCCACAGGGATCCTGGGACTCCTATCCATTTTCAAGAAGAGTCAGGCATCGTCTCCTTTGGAAGCATTGATATCCGCAGACCTCTCGAGTTTTCAAAGGATGTGAGGACTCCGGTCGCGATGAGGCGGAGGACTAGGACTTTCTCTGTCGTCTCCACAGGGGATTCAGACATCCCTTCGTCTTGGGAGATGCAAGACGAGCCTGCATTCAATTCACTGCAGGGATATCCGGCATTACTTCGATTCAGACCATCTCGGTGTTCATTCCACTTGAGGCCAGCAACTCAGGGTCCCTCTCACATACCTGTAGCTGAGAGAAGCCTCCTCTTGAGGTGCTTGTGGAAAGTTGGTATTCCTCTTGAGTCGAAGCCAGGGACTAAGCTCTCATCTCAAGTTGATTTGGGGTGAACGGAGCCCTTTCGTGTTGCTCCAGTGACCTCAGGATCCCTCTTGACTTGAGACAGTGATCTTGGGTTTTCTCTGGAGTGCCATCAAGGAAATCAAGTCTCCTTTCACGTTTGATGTGGAACACGGAATTGCTCTGCACGCAGTGCAGGGGAATCGGGCCTCATCTCGCGGCGAGGGGGAAGTCTCATGTTTTTTCTCGAGTTGTGGCCGGAACCTGAGGTATATTCTCGAGTTACGACGGGGAGGGCCCTTCCAGACACGTGTTAGTTCACCGAGGTCTGGACTCCTGCCTAGGTGGGAGGACACCTCGGGATTCTCCTCGAGTCTTGGCATGGCAATGGGGACGCCTCTCTACGTGAGGCGGGAGACCCAGGGTCCCTTTCCACGTGCCACAGGGATCCTGGGACTCCTATCCATTTTCAAGAGGAGTCAGGCATCGTCTCCTTTGGAAGCATTGATCTCCACGGACCTCTCGAAATTTCAAAGGATGTGAGGCCTCCGGTCGCGTTGAGGCGAAGAATTAAGTCTTTCTCTGTGGTCTCCACAGGGGATTCAGAAATCCCTTCGTCTTGGGAGATGCAAGACAAGCCTGCATTCAATTCACTGCAAGGATATCCGGCCTTACTTCCAGTCAGAGCATCTCGGTGTCCATTCCCCTTGAGGACACAAACTCAGGGTCCCTCTCACATACCTGTAGCTGAGAGAAGCCTCTACTTGAGGTGTTTGTGGAAAGTTGGTATTCCTCTTGAGTCGAAGCCAGGAACTAAGCTCTCATCTCGAGTTGATTTGGGGTCCACGGAGAAATTTCGTGCTGCTCCAGTGACCTCAGGATCCCTCTAGACTTGAGACAGTGATCTTGGGTTTTCTCTGGAGTGCCATCAAGGAAATCAAGGCTCCTTTCACGTTTGATGTGGAACACGGAATTGCTCTGCACGCAGTGCAGGGGAATCGGGCCTCATCTCGCGGCGAGGGGGAAGTCTCATGGTTTTTCTCGAGTTGCGGCCGGAACCTGGGGTATATTCTCGAGTTACGACGGGGAGGGCCCTTCCAAACACGTGTTTGTTCAGCGACGTCAGGATTCCTGCCTAGGTGCGAGGGAAACCTCGGGATTCCCCTCGAGTCTTGGCATGGCAATTGGGACGCGTCTCCACGTAAGGCGGGAGACCCAGGGTCCCTTTCCACGTGCCACAGGGATCCTGGGACTCCTATCCATTTTCAAGAAGAGTCAGACATTGTCTCCTTTGGAAGTATTGACC
Source organism: Dama dama (assembly GCF_033118175.1). Classification (NCBI taxonomy): domain Eukaryota; kingdom Metazoa; phylum Chordata; class Mammalia; order Artiodactyla; family Cervidae; genus Dama; species Dama dama. Next base: position 6,670,780 of record NW_026870927.1, read on the forward strand.
TCCGCAGACCTCTCGAGTTTTCAAAGATGTGAGGCCTCCGGTCTCGACGACGCGGAGGACTAGGTCTTTCTCTGTCGTCTCCATAGGGGATTCAGACATCCCTTCATCCTGTGAGATGCAAGACGAGCCTGCATTCAATTCACTATTGGGATATCTGGCCTTACTTCGAGTCAGAGCATCTCGGTGTCCATTCCACTTGAGGCCACAAACTCAGGGGCCTCTCACATTCCTGTAGCTGAAAGAAGCCTCCTCCTGAGGTGTTTGTGGAAAGCTGGTATTCCTCTTGAGTCGAAGCCAGGGACTATCCTCTCATCTCGAGTTGATTTGGGTTCCACGGAGCCCTTTCGTATTGCTCCAGTGACCTCAGGATCCCTCTAGACTTGAGACAGTGATCTTGGGTTTTCTCTGGAGTGCCATCAAGGAAATCAAGGCTCCTTTCACGTTTGATGTGGAACACGGAATTGCTCTGCACGCAGTGCAGGGGAATCGGGCCTCATCTCGAGGCAATGGGGATGTCTCATGGTTTGTTACGAGTAACGGCCGGAACCTGGGGTATATTCTCGAGTTACGACGGGGAGGTCCCTTCCAGACACGTGTTTGCTCAACGACGTCAGGACTCCTGCCTAGGTGCGAGGGACACCTCGGGATTCTCCTCGAGTCTTGGCATGGCAATTGGGACGCGTCTCCACCTGAGGCAGGAGACTCAGGGTCCCTCTCAACGTGCCACAGGGATCCTGGGACTCCTATCCATTTTCAAGAGGAGTAAGGCATCGTCTCCTTTGGAAGCATTGATCTCCGCAGACCTCTCGAGTTTTCAAAGGATGTGAGGCCTCCGGTCGCGATGAGGCGGAGAATTAGGTCTTTCTCTGTGGTCTCCACAGGGGATTCAGACATCCCTTCGTCTTGGGAGATGCAAGACGAGCTTGCATTCAATTCACTGCAGGGATATCCGGCCTTACTTCGAGTCAGAGCATCTCGGTGTCCATTCCACTTGAGGCCACAAACTCAGGGTCCCTCTCACATACCTGTAGCTGAGAGAAGCCTCCTCTTGAGGTGCTTGTGGAAAGTTGGTATTCCTCTTGAGTCGAAGCCAGGGACTAAGCTCTCATCTCGAGTTGGTTTGTGGTCCACGGAGCCCTTTCGTGTTGCTCCAGTGACCTCAGAATCCCTCTAGACTTGAGACAGTGATCTTGGGTTTTCTCTGGAGTGCCATCAAGGAAATCAAGGCTCCTTTCACGTTTGATGTGGAACACGAAATTGCTCTGCACACAGTGCAGGGGAATCGGGCCTCATCTCGCGGCGAGGGGGAAGTCTCATGGTTTTTCTCGAGTTGCGGCCGGAACCTGGGATATATTCTCGAGTTCCGACGGAGAGGGCCCTTCCAGACACGTGTTTGTTCAGCAACGTCAGGACTCCTGCCTAGGTGCGAGGGACACCTCGGGATTCTCCTCGAGTCTTGGCATGGCAATTGGAACGCGTCTCCACGTGAGGCGGGAGACCCAGGGTCCCTTTCCTCATGCCACAGGAATCCTGGGACTCCCATCGGTTTACAAGAGGAGTCAGGCATCGTCTGCTTTGGAAGCACTGATATCCGCGGACCTCTCGAGTTTTCAAAGGATGTGAGGCCTCCGGTCGTGATGAGGCGGAGGACTAGGTCTTTCTCTGTGGTTTCAACAGGGGATTCAGACATCCCTTCATCTTGGGAGATGCAAGACGAGCCTGCATTCAATTCACTGCAGGGATATCCGGTCTTACTTCGAGTCAGAGCATCTCGGTGTCCATTCCTCTTGATGCCACAAACTCAGGGTCCCTCTCACATACCTGTAGCTGAGAGAAGCCTCCTCTTGAGGTGCTTGTGGAAAGTTGGTATTCCTCTTGAGTCGAAGCCAGGGACTAAGCTCTCATCTCGAGTTGCTTTCGGGTCCACGGAGACTTTACGTGTGGCTCCAGTGACCTCAGGATCCCTCTAGCCTTGAGCCAGTGATCTTGGGGTTTCTCTGGAGTGCCATCAAGGAAATCAAGTCTCCTTTCACGTTTGATGTGGAACACGGAATTGCTCTGCACGCAGTGCAGGGGAATCGGGCCTCATGTCCCGGCGAGGGGGAAGTCTCATGGTTTTTCTCGAGTTGCGGCCGGAACCAGGGGTATATTCTCGAGTTACGATGGGGAGGGCCCTTCCAGACACGTGTTAGTTCACCGAGGTCTGGACTCCTGCCTAGGTGGGAGGACACCTCGGGATTCTCCTCGAGTCTTGGCATGGCAATGGGGACGCGTCTCTACGTGAGGCGGGAGACCCAGGGTCCCTTTCCACGTGCCACAGGGATCCTGGGACTCCTATCCATTTTCAAGAGGAGTCAGGCATCGTCTCCTTTGGAAGCATTGACCTCCGCGGACCTCTCGAGTTTTCAAAGGATGTGAGGCCTCCGGTCTCGATGACGCGGAGGACTAGGTCTTTCTCTGTGGTCTCCACAGGGGATTCAGACATACCTTCATCCTGGGAGATGCAAGACGTGCCTGCATTCAATTCACTATTGGGATATCTGGCCTTACTTCGAGTCAGAGCATCTCGGTGTCCATTCCACTTGTGGCCACAAACTCATGGTCCCTCTCACATTCCTGTAGCTGAGAGAAGCCTCCTCCTGAGGTGCTTGTGGAAAGTTGGTATTCCTCTTGAGTCGAAGCCAAGGACTAATCTCTCATCTCGAGTTGACTTGGGGTCCACGGAGTCCTTTCGTGTTGCTCCAGTGACCTCAGGATCCCTCTAGAATTGAGACAGTGATCTTGGGTTTTCTCTGGAGTTCCATCAAGGAAATCAAGGCTCCTTTCATGTTTGATGTGGAACACGGAATTGCTCTGCACGCAGTGCAGTGGAATCGGGCCTCATCTCGTGGCGAGGGCGAAGTCTCATGGTTTTTCTCGAGTTGCGGCCGGAACCTGGGGTATATTTTCGAGTTACGACCGGGAGGGCCCTTCCAGACACGTGTTTGTTCAGCGACGTCAGGACTCTTGCCTAGGGGCGAGGGACACCTCGGGATTCTCCTCGAGTCTTGGCATGGCAATTGGGACGCGTCTCAACGTGAGGCGGGAGACCCAGGGTCCCTTTCCACGTGCCACAGGGATCCTGGGACTCCTATCCATTTTCAAGAGGAGTCAGGCATCGTCTCCTTTGGAAGCATTGATCTCCGCGGACCTCTCGAGTTTTCAAAGGATGTGAGGCCTCCGGTCGCGTTGAGGCGGAGGACTAGGTCTTTCTCTGTGGTCTCCGCAGGGGATTCAGACAACCCTTCGTCTTGGGAGATGCATGACGAGCCTGCATTCAATTCACTGCAGGGATATCCGGCCTTATTTCGAGTCAGAGCATCTCGGTGTCCATTCCACTTGAGGACACAAACTCATGGTCCCTCTCATATACCTGTAGCTGAGAGAAGCCTCCTCTTGAGGTGCTTGCGGAAAGTTGGTGTTCCTCTTGAGTCGAAGCCAAGGACTAAGCTCTCATCTCGTGTTGACTTGGGGTCCACTTAGCCCTTTCGTGTTGCTACAGTGACCTCAGGATCCCTCGAGACTTGAGACACTGATCTTGGGTTTTCTCTGGAGTGCCATCAAGGAAATCAAGGCTCCTTTCACGTTTGATGTGGAACAAGGAATTGCTCTGCACGCAGTGCAGGTGAATCGGGCCTCATCTCGCAGCGAGGGGGAAATCTCATGGTTTTTCTCGAGTTGCGGCCGGAACCTGGGGTATATTCTCGAGTTACGACGTGGAGGGCCCTTCCAGACACGTGTTTGTTCAGCGACGTCAGGACTCCTGCCTAGGTGCGATGGACACCTCGGGATTCTCCTCGAGTCTTGGCATGGCAATTGGGCCGCGTCTCCACGTAAGGCGGGAGAATCACGGTCCCTTTCCACGTGCCACAGGGATCCTGGGACTCCTATCCATTTTCAAGAGGAGTCAGGCATCGTCTCCTTTGGAAGCATTGATCTCCGCGGACCTCTCGAGTTTTCAAAGGATGTGAGGCCTCCGGTCGCGATGAGGCAGTGGATTAGGGCTTTCTCTGTGGTCTCCACAGGGGATTCAGACATCCCTTCGTCTTGGGAGATGCAAGACGTGACTGCATTCAATTCACTGCAGGGATATCCGGCCTTAATTCGAGTCAGAGCATCTCGGTGTCCATTCCATTTGAGGCCACAAACTCAGGGTCCCTCTCACATACCTGTAGCTGAGAGAAGCCTCCTCTTGAGGTGCTTGTGGAAAGTTGGTATTCCTCTTGAGTCGAAGCCAGGGACTAAGCTCTCATCTCGAGTTGATTTGGGGTCCACGGAGCCCTTGCCTGTTGCTCCAGTGACCTCAGGATCCCTCTAGACTTGAGACAGTCATCTTGGGTTTTCTCTGGAGTGCCATCAAGGAAATCAAGGCTCCTTTCACGTTTGATGTGGAACACGGAATTGCTCTGCACGCAGTGCAGGGAAATCGGGCCTCATCTCGCGGCGAGGGGGAAGTCTCATGGTTTTTTTCGAGTTTCGGCTGGAACCGGGGGTATATTCTCGAGTTACGACGGAGAGGGCCCTTCCAGAAACGTGTTTGTTCAGCAACGTCAGGACTCCTGCCTAGGTGCGAGGGACACCTCGGGATTCTCCTCGAGTCTGGGCATGGCAATTGGGACGCGTCTCCACGTGAGGCGGGAGACCTAGTGTCCCTTTCAAAGTTCCACAGGGATCCTGGGACTCCTATCCCTTTTCAAGAGGAGTCAGGCATCGTCTCCTTTGGAAACATTGATCTCCGCGGACCTCTCGAGTTTTCAAAGGATGTGAGGCCTCCGGTCGCGATGAGGCGGAGGACTAGGTCTTTCTCTGTGGTCTCCACAGGGGATTCAGACAACCCTTCGTGTTGGGAGATGCAAGACAAGCCTGCATTCAATTCACTGCAGGGATATCTGGCATTACTTCGAGTCAGGGCATATCGGTGTCCATTCCACTGGAGGCCATAAACTCAGGGTCCCTATCACATACCTGTAGCTGAGAAAAGCCTCCTCTTGAGGTGCTTGTGGAAAGTTGGTATTCCTCTTGAGTCGATGCCAGGGACTAAGCTCTCATCTCGAGTTGATCTGGGGTCCACGGAGCCCTTTCGTGTTGCCACAGTGACCTCATGATCCCTCTAGACTTGAGTCAGTGATCTTGGGTTTTCTCTGGAGTGCCATCAAGGAAATCAAGGCTCCTTTCACGTTTGATGTGGAACACGGAATTGCTCTGCACGCAGTGCAGGGGAATCGGGCCTCATCTCGCGGCGAGGGGGAAGTCTCATGGTTTTTCTCGAGTTGCGGCCGGAACCTGAGGTATATTCTCGAGTTATGACGGGGAGGGCCTTCCCAGACACTTGTTTGTTCAGCGACGTCAGGACTCCTGCCTAGGTGCGAGGGACACCTCGGGATTCTCCTCGAGTCTTGGCATGGCAATTGGGACGCGTCTCCACGTGAGGCGGGAGACCCAGGGTCCCTTTCCACGTGTCACAGGGATCCTGGGACTCCTATCCATTTTCAAGAGGAGTCAGTTATCGTCTCCTTGGGAAGCATTGATCTCCGCGGACCTCTCGAGTTTTCAAATGATGTGAGGCCTCCGGTCGCGTTGAGGCGGAGGAGTAGGTCTTTCTCTGTGGTCTCCACAGGGGATTCAGACATCCCTTCGTCTTGGGAGATGAAAGACGAGCCTCCATTGAATTCACTGCAGGGATATCCGGCCTTACTTCGAGTCAGAGCATCTCGGTGTCCATTCCACTTGAGGCCACAAACTCAGGGTCCCTCTCACATACCTGTAGCTGAGAGAAGCCTCCTCTTGAGGTGCTTGTGGAAAGTTGGTATTCCTCTTGAGTCGAAACCAGGGACTAAGCACTCATCTCGAGTTGATTCGGGGTCCACGGAGCCCTTTTGTGTTGCTACAGTGATCTCAGGATCCCTCTAGACTTGAGACAGTGATCTTGGGTTTTCTCTCGAGTGCCATCAAGGAAATCAAGGCTCCTTTCACATTTGATGTGGAACACGAAATTGCTATTCACGCAGAGCAGGTGAATCGGGCATCATCTCGCGGCGAGGGGGAAGTCTCATGGTTTTTCTCGAGTTGCGGCCGGAACCTGGGGTATATTCTCCAGTTAAGACGGGGAGGGCCCTTCCAGACACGTGTTTGTTCAGCGAAGTCAGGACTCCTGCCTAGGTGCGAGGGACACCTCGGGATTCTCCTCGAGTCTTGACATGGCAATTGGGATCCGTCTCCACGTGAGGCGGGAGACCCAGGGTCCCTTCCCACGTGCCACAGGGATCCTGGGACTCCTATCCATTTTCAAGAGGAGTCAGGCATCGTCTCCTTTGGAAGCATTGATCTCCGCGAACGTCTCGAGTTTTCAAAGGATGTGAGGCCTCCAGTCGCGAAAAGGTGGAGAACTAGGGCTTCTCTGTGGTCTCCACAGGGGATTCAGACAACCCTTCGTCTTGGGAGATGCAAGACGAGCCTGCATTCAATTCACTGGAGGGATATCCGGCCTTACTTCGAGTCAGAGCATCTCGGTGTCCATTCCACTTGAGGCCACAAACTCAGGGTCCCTCTCACATACCTGTAGCTGAGAGAAGCCTCCTCTTGAGGTGCTTGTGGAATGTTGGTATTCCTCTTGAGTCGAAGCCAGGGACTAAGCTCTCATCTCGAGTTGATTTTGGGTCCACGGAGCCCTTTCGTGTTGCTCCAGTGACCTCAGGATCCCTCTAGACTTGAGACAGTGATCTTGGGTATTCTCTGGAGTACCATCAAGGTAATCAAGGCTCCTTTCACGTTTGATGTGGAACACGGAATTGCTCTGCACGCAATGCAGGGGAATCGGGCCTCATCTCGCGGCAATGGGGAAGTCTCATGGTTTTTCTCGAGTAGCGGCCGGAACCTGGGGTATATTCTCGAGTTACGACGGATAGGTCCCTTCCAGACACGTGTTTGCTCAACGACGTCAGGACTCCTGCCTAGTTGCGAGGGACACCTCGGGATTCTCCTCGAGTCTTAGCATGGCAATTGGGATGCGTCTCCACCTGAGGCAGGAGACTTAGGGTCCCTCTCAACGTGCCACAGGGATCCTAGAACTCCTATCCATTTTCAAGAGGAGTCAGGCATCGTCTCCTTTGGAAGAATTGATCTCCGCGGACCTCTCGAGTTTTCAAAAATGTGAGGCCTCCGGTTGCGTTGAGGTGGAGGACTAGGTCTTTCTCTGTGGTCTCCACAGGGGATTCAGGCATCCCTTCTTCTTGGGAGATGCAAGACGAGGTGCATTCAATTCACTGCAGGAATATCCGGCCTTACTTCGAGTCAGAGCATCTCGGTGTCCATTCCACTTGAGGCCACAAACTCAGGGTCCCTCTCACATACCTGTAGCTGAGAGAAGCCTCCTCTTGAGGTGCTTGTGGAAAGTTGGTATTCCTCTTGAGTCGAAGCCAGGGACTAAGCTCTCATCTCGAGTTAATTTGGGGTCCAGGGAGCCCTTTCTTGTTGCTCCAGTGACCTCAGGATCCCTCTAGACTTGATACAGTGATCTTGGGTTTTCTCTGGAGTGCCATCAAGGAAATCAAGGCTCCTTTCACGTTTGATGTGGAACACGGAGTTGCTCTGCACGCAGTGCAGGGGAATCGGGCCTCATCTCGCGGCGAGGGGGAAGTCTCATGGTTTCTCTCGAGTTGCGGCCGGAACCTGGGGTATATTCCCCAGTTACGACAGGGACGGCCCTTCCAGACACGTGTTTATTCAGCGACTTCATGTCTCCTGCCTAGGTGCGAGGGACACCTCGGGATTTTCCTCGAGTCTTGCCATGGCAATTGGGACTCGTCTCCACGTGACGCGGGAGACCCAGGGTCCCTTTCCACGTGGACAGGGATCCTGTGACTCCTATCCATTTTCAAGAGGCGTCAGGCATCGTCTCCTTTGGAAGCATTGATCTCCGCGGACCTCTCAAGTTTTCAAAGGATGTGCGGCCACCGATCGCGATGAGGCGGAGAACTAGTTCTTTCTCTGTGGTCTCCACAGGGGATTCAGACATCCCTTCGTTTTGGGAGATGCAAGACGAGCCTGCATTCAATTCACTGCAGGGATATCCCCCCTTACTTCGAGTCAGAGCATCTCGGTGTCCATTCCACTTGAGGCCACAAACTCAGGGTTGCTCTCACATACCTGTAGCTTAGAGAAGCCTCCTCTTGAGGTGCTTGTGGAAAGTTGGTATTCCTCTTGAGTCGAAGCCAAGGACTAAGCTCTCATCTCGAGTTGATTTGGGGTCCACGGAGCCCTTTCGTGTTGCTCCAGTGACCTCAGGATCCCTCTAGACTTGAGACAGTGATCTTGGGTATTCTCTGGAGTACCATCAAGGTAATCAAGGCTCCTTTCACGTTTGATGTGGAACACGGAATTGCTCTGCACGCAGTGCAGGGGAATCGGGCCTCATCTCGCGGCGAGGGGGATGTCTCATGGTTTTTCTCGAGTTGCGGACGGAACCTGGGATATATTCTCGAGTTACGACGGGGAGGGCCCTTCCAGAAACGTGTTTGTTCAGGGACGTCAGGACTCCTGCCTAGGTGCGAGGGACACCTCGGGATTCTCCTCGAGTCTTGACATGGCAATTGGGACGCGTATCCACGTGACGCGGGAGACCCAGGGATCCTTCCAAAGTGCCACAGGGATCCTGGGACTCCTATCCATTTTCAAGAGGAGTCAGGCATCGTCTCCTTTGGAAGCATTGATCTCCGCGGACCTCTCGAGTTTTCAAAGGATGTGAGGCCTCGGGTCGCGATGAGGCGGAGGACTAGGTCTTTCTCTGTGGTCTCCACAGGGGATTCAGACAACCCTTCGTCTTGGGAGATGCAAGACGAGCCTGCATTCAATTCACTTCAGGGATATCCGGTCTTACTTTGAGTCAGAGCATCTCGGTGTCCATTCCACTTGAGGCCACAAACTCAGGGTCCCTCTCACATACCTGTAGCTGAGAGAAGCCTCTTCTTGAGGTGCTTGTGGAAAGTTGGTATTCCTCTTGAGGCGAAGCCAGGGACTAACCTCTAATCTCGAGTTGATTTGGGGACCACGGAGCCCTTTCGTGTTGCTCCAGTGACCTCAGAATATCTCTAGACTTGAGACAGTGATCTTGGGTTTTCTCTGGAGTGCCATCAAGGAAATCAAGGCTCCTTTCACGTTTGATGTGGAACACGGAATTGCTCTGCACGCAGTGCAGGGGAATCGGGCCTCATCTCGCGGCGTGGGGGAAGTCTCACGGTTTTTCTCGAGTTGCGGCCGGAACCTGGGGTATATTCCCCAGTTACGACGGGGAGGGCCCTTCCAGACATGTGTTTATTCAGCGACTTCATGTCTCCTGCCTAGGTGCGAGGGACACCTCGGGATTCTCCTCGAGTCTTGCCATGGCAATTGGGACGCGTCTACACGTGAAGTGGGAGACCCAGGGTCCCTTTCCACGTGGACAGGGATCCTGTGACTCCTATCCATTTTCAAGAGGCGTCAGGCATCGTCTCCTTTGAAAGCATTGATCTCCGCGGACCTCTCGAGTTTTCAAAGGATGTGAGGCCACCGATCGCGATGAGGCGGAGAACTAGGTCTTTCTCTGTGGTCTCCACAGGGGATTCAGACATCCCTTCGTTTTGGGAGATGCAAGACGAGCCTGCATTCAATTCACTGCAGGGATATCCCCCCTTACTTCGAGTCAGAGCATCTCGGTGTCCATTCCACTTGAGGCCACACACTCAGGGTCCCTCTCACATACCTGTAGCTGAGAGAAGCCTCCTCTAGAGGTGCTTGTGGAAAGTTGGTATTCCTCTTGAGTCGAAGCCAAGGACTAAGCTCTCATCTCGAGTTGATTTGCTGTCCACGGAGCCCTTTCGTGTTGCTCCAGTGACCTCAGGATCCCTCTAGACTTGAGACAGTGATCTTGGGTATTCTCTGGAGTACCATCAAGGTAATCAAGGCTCCTTTCACGTTTGATGTGGAACACGGAATTGCTCTGCACGCCGTGCAGGGGAATCGGGCCTCATCTCGCGGCAATGGGGAAGTCTCATGGTTTTTCTCGAGTAGCGGCCGGAACCTGGGGTATATTCTCGAGTTACGACGGGGAGGTCCCTTCCAGACACGTGTTTGCTCAACGACGTCAGGACTCCTGCCTAGGTGCGAGCGACACCTCGGGATTCTCCTCGAGTCTTGGCATGGCAATTGGGATGCGTCTCCACCTGAGGCAGGAGACCCAGGTTCCCTCTCAACGTGCCACAGGGATCCTGGGACTCCTATCCATTTTCAAGAGGAGTCAGGCATCGTCTCCTTTGGAAGCATTGATCTCCGCGGACATCTCGAGTTTTCAAAAATGTGAGGCCTCCGGTTGCGTTGAGGTGGAGGACTAGGTCTTTCTCTGTGGTCTCCACAGGGGATTCAGGCATCCCTTCTTCTTGGGAGATGCAAGACGAGGTGCATTCAATTCACTGCAGGAATATCCGTCCTTACTTCGAGTCAGAGCATCTCGGTGTCCATTCCACTTGAGACCACAACCTCAGGGTCCCTCTCACATACCTGTAGCTGAGAGAAGCCTCCTCTTGAGGTGCTTGTGGAAAGTTGGTATGACTCTTGAGTTGAAGCCAGGGACTAAGCTCTCATCTCGAGTTAATTTGGGGTCCAGGGAGCCCTTTCGTGTTGCCCCAGTGACCTCAGGATCCCTCAAGACTTGATACAGTGATCTTGGGTTTTCTCTAGAGTGCCATCAAGGAAATCAAGGCTCCTTTCACGTTTGATGTGGAACACGGAATTGCTCTGCACGCAGTGCAGGGGAATCGGGCCTCATCTCGCGGCGAGGGGGAAGTCTCATGGTTTCTCTCGAGTTGCGGCCGGAACCTGGGGTATATTCCCCAGTTACGACGGGGAGGGCCCTTCCAGACACGTGTTTATTCAGCGACTTCATGTCTCCTGCCTAGGTGCGAGGGACACCTCGGGATTCTCCTCGAGTCTTGCCATGGCAATTGGGACTCGTCTCCACGTGACGCGGGAGACCCAGGGTCCCTTTCCACTTGGACACGGATCCTGTGACTCCTATCCATTTTCAAGAGGCGTCAGGCATCGTCTCCTTTGAAAGCATTGATCTCCGCGGACCTCTCGAGTTTTCAAAGGATGTGAGGCCACCGATCGCGATGAGGCGGAGGACTAGGTCTTTCTCTGTGGTCTCCACAGGGGATTCAGACATCCCTTCGTTTTGGGAGATGCAAGACGAGCCTGCATTCAATTCACTGCAGGGATATCCCCCCTTACTTCGAGTCAGAGCATCTCGGTGTCCATTCCACTTGAGGCCACACACTCAGGGTCCCTCTCACATACCTGTAGCTGAGAGAAGCCTCCTCTTGAGGTGCTTGTGGAAAGTTGGTATTTCTCTTGAGTCGAAGCCAGGGACTACGCTCTCATCTCGAGTTGATTTGGGGTCCACGGAGCCCTTTCGTGTTGCTCCAGTGACCGCAGGATCCCTCTAGACTTGAGACAGTGATCTTGGGTTTTCTCTGGAGTGCCGTCAAGGAAATCAAGGCTCCTTTCACGTTTGATGTGGAACACGCAATTGCTCTGCACGCAGTGCAGGGGAATCGGGCCTCATCTCGCGGCAAGGGGGAAGTCTCATGGTTTTTCTCGAGTTGCGCACGGAACCTGCGGTATATTCTCGAGTTACGACGGGGAGGGCCCTTCCAGACACGTGTTTGTTGAGCGACGTCAGGACTCCTGCCTAGGTGTGAGGGACACCTCGGGATTCTCCTCGAGTCTTGGCATGGCAATTGGGACGCGTCACCACGTGAGGCGGGAGACCCAGTGTCCCTTTCTACGTGCCACAGAAATCCTGGGACTCCTATCCATTTTCAAGAAGAGTCAGGCATCCTCTCCTTTGGAAGCATTGATCTCCGCGGACCTCTCGAGTTTTCAAAGGATGTGAGGCCTCCGGTCGCCATGAGGCGGAGGACTAGGTCTTTCTCTGTCGTCTCCACAAGGGATTCAGACATCCCTTCGTCTTGGGAGATGCAAGACGAGACTGCTTTCATTTCACTGTTGGGATATCCGGCCTTACTTCGAGTCAGAGCATCTCGGTGTCCATTCCACTTGAGGCCACGAACTCAGGGTCCCTCTCACATACCTGTAGCTGAGAGAAGCCTCCTCTTGAGGTGCTTGTGGAAAGTTGGTAGTCCTCTTGAGTCGAAGCCAGGGATTAAGCTCTCATCTCGAGTTGATTTGGGGTCCACGGAGCCCTTTCGTGTTGCTCCACTGACCTCAGGATCCCTCTAGACTTGAGACAGTGATCTTGGGTTTTCTCTGGAGTGCCATCAAGGAAATCAAGGCTCCTTTTACGTTTGATGTGGAACACGTAATTGCTCTGCACGCAGTGCAGGGGAATCGGGCACATCTCGCGGCTAGGGGGAAGGCTCATGGTTTTTCTCGAGTTGCGACCCGAACCTGGGGTATATTCTCGAGTTACGACCGGGAGGGCCCTTCCAGACACGTGTTTGTTGAGCGACGTCAGGACTCCTGCCTAGGTGCGAGGGACAGCTCGGGATTCTCCTCGAGTCTTGGCATGGCAATTGGGACGCGTCTCCACGTGAGGCGGGAGACCCAGGGTCCCTTTCCACGTGCCACTGGCATCCTGGGACTCCTATCCATTTTCAAGAAGAGTCAGGCATCATCTCCTTTGGAAGTATTGACCTCCGCAGACCTCTCGAGTTTTCAAAGGATGTGAGGCCTCCGGTCTCGATGAGGCGGAGGACTAGGTCTTTCTCTGTCGTCTCCACAGGGGATTCAGACATCCCTTCATCTTGGGAGATGCAAGACGAGCCTGCACTCAATTCACTATTGGGATATCCGGCCTTACTTCGAGTCAGAGCATCTCGGTGTCCATTCCACTTGAGGCCACAAACTCAGGGTCCCTCTCACATACCTGTAGCTGAGAGAAGCCTCCTCTTGAGGTGCTTGGGGAAAGTTGGTATTCCTCTTGAGTCGAAGCCAGGGACTAAGCTCTCATACTAGAGTTGATTGGGGTCCACGGAGCCCTTTCGTGTTGCTCCAGTGACCTCAGGATCCCTCACGACTTGAGACAGTGATCTTGGGTTTTCTCGGTAGTGCCATCAAGGAAATCAAGGCTCCTTTCACGTTTGATGTGGAACACGGAATTGCTCTGCACGCAGTGCAGGGGAATCGGGCCTCATGTAGCGGTGAGGGGGAATTCTCATGGTTTTTCTCGAGTTGCCGCCGGAACCTGGGGTATATTCTCGAGTTACGACGGGGAGGGCCCTTCCAGACACGTGTTTGTTCAGCGACGTCAGGACTCCTGCCTAAGTGCGAGGGACACCTCAGGATTCTCCTCGAGTCTTGGCATGGCAATGGGGACGCGGCTCCATGTGAGGTGGGAGACCCAGTGTCCCTTTCCACGTGCCACAGGGATCCTGGGACTCCTATCCATTTTCAAGAGGAGTCAGGCATCGTCTCCTTTGGAAGCATTGATCTCCGCGGACCTCTCGAGTGTTCAAAGGATGTGATGCCTCCTATCGCGTTGAGGCGGAGGACTAGGTCTTTCTCTGTGGTCTCCACCGGGGATTCAGACAACCCTTCGTCTTGGGAGATGCAAGACGAGCCTGCATTCAATTCACTGCAGGGATATCCGGCCTTACTTCGAGTCAGAGCATCTCGGTGTCCATTCCACTTGAGCCCACAAACTCAGGGTCCCTCAAATATACCTGTAGCTTAGAGAAGCCTCCTCTTGAGGTCCTTGTGGAAAGTTGGTATTCTTCTTGAGTCGAAGCCAGAGTCTAAGCTCTCATCTCGAGTTGATTTGGGGTCCACGAAGCCCTTTCCTGTTGGTCCAGTGACCTCAGGATCCCTCTAGACTTGAGAGAGTGATCTTGGGTTTTCTCTGGAGTGCCATCAAGGAAATCAAGGCTCCTTTCACGTTTGATGTGGAACACGGAATTGCTCTGCATGCAGTGCATGGGAATCGGGCCTCAACTCGCGGCGAGGGGGAAATCTCATGGTTTTTCTCGAGTTGCGGCCGGAACCTGGGGTATAATCTCGAGTTACGACGGGGAGGGCCCTTCTAGACACGTGTTTGTTCAGCGACGTCAGGACTCCTGCCTAGGTGCGAGGGACACCTCGGGATTCTCCTCGAGTCTTGGCATGGCAATTGGGACGCGTCTCCACGTGAGGCGGGAGACCCAGGGTCCCGTTCCACGTGCCACAGGGATCCTGGGACTCCTATCCATTTTCAAGAGGAGTCAGGCATCGTCTCCTTTGGAAACACTGATCTCCGCGGACCTCTTGAGTTTTCAAAGGATGTGAGGCCTCCGGTCGCGATGAGGCGGAGAAGTCGGTCTTTCTCTCAGGTCTCCAGAGGGGATTCAGACATCCCTTCGTCTTGGGAGATGCAAGACGAGCCTGCATTCAATTCACTGCAGGGATATCCGGCCTTACTTCGAGTCAGAGCATCTCGGTGTCCATTCCACTTGAGGCCACAAACTCAGGGTCCCTCTCACATACCTGTAGCTGAGAGAAGCCTCCTCTTGAGGTGCTTATGGAAAGTTGGTATTCCTCTTGAGTCGAAGCAAGGGACTAAGCTCTCATCTAGAGTTGATTTCGGGTCCAAGGGGAAATTTCGGGTTTCTCCAGTGACCTCAGGATCCCTCTAGACTTCAGACAGTGATCTTGGGTTTTCTCTGGAGTGCCATCAAGGAAATCAAGGCTCCTTTCACGTTTGATGTGGAACACGGAATTGCTCTGCATGCAGTGCAGGGGAATCGGGCCTCAACTCGCGGCGAGGGGGAAATCTCATGGTTTTTCTCGAGTTGCGGCCGGAACCTGGGGTATATTCTCGAGTTACGATGGGGAGTGCCCTTCCAGACACGTGTTTGTTCAGCGACGTCAGGACTCCTGCCTAAGTGCGAGGGACACCTCGGGATTCTCCTCAAGTCTTGGCATGTCAATTGGGACGCGTCTCCACGTGAAGCGGGAGACCCAGGGTCCCCGTCCATGTCGACAGGTATCCTGGGACTCCTAACCATTTTCAAGAGGAGTCAGGCATCGTCTCCTTTGGAAGCATTGATCTCCGCGGACCTCTCGAGTTTTCAAAGGATGTGCTGCCTCCTGTCGCGTTGAGGCGGAGGACTAGGTCTTTCTCTGTGGTCTCCACAGGGGATTCAGACAACCCTTCGTCTTGGGAGATGCAAGACGAGCCTGCATTCAATTCACTGCAGGGATATCCGGCCTTACTTCGAGTCAGAGCATCTCGGTGTCCATTCCACTTGAGGCCACAAACTCAGTGTACCTCTCACATACCTGTAGCTGAGAGAAGCCTCCTCTTGAGGTGCTTGTGGAAACTTGGTATTCCTCTTGAGTAGAAGCCAGGGACTAAGCTCTCATCTCGAGTTGATTTGGGGTCCACGGAGACCTTTCGTGTTGCTCCAGTGACCTCAGGATCCCTCTAGACTTGAGACAGTGACTTTGGGTTTTCTCTGGGGTGGCATCAAGGAAATCAAGGCTCCTTTCAGGTTTGATGTGGACCACGGAATTGCTCTGCACACAGTGCAGGGGAATCGGGCCTCATCTCGCGGAGAGGGGGAAGTCTCATGGTTTTTCTCGAGTTGCGGCCGGAACCTGGGGTATATTCTCGAGTTACGACGGGGAGGGCCCTTCCAGACACGTGTTTGTTCAGCGACGTCAGGACTCCTGCCTAGGTGCGAGGGACACCTTGGGATTCTCCTCGAGTCTTGGCATGGCAATTTGGACGCGTCTTCACGTGTGGCGGGAAACCCAGCGTCCCTTTCCACGTGCCACAGGGATCCTGGGACTCCTATCCATTTTCAAGAGGAGTCAGGCATCCTCTCCTTTGGAAGCATTGATCTCCGCAGACCTCTCGAGTTTTCAAAGGATGTGAGGCCTCCGATCGCGATGAGCCGGAGGACTAGGTCTTTCTCTGTGGCCTCCACTGGGGATTCAGACATCCCTTCGTCTTGGGAGATGCAAGACGAGCCTGCATTCAATTCACTGCAGGGATATCCGACCTTACTTCGAGTCAGAGCATCTCGGTGTCCATTCCACTTGAGGCCACAAACTCAGGGTCCCTCTCACATACCTGTAGCTGAGAGAAGCGTCCTCTTGAGGTGCTTGTGGAAAGTTGGTATTCCTCTTGAGTCGAAGCCAAGGACTAAGCTCTCATCTCGAGCTGATTTGGGGTCCACGGAGCCCTTTCGTGTTGCTCCAGTGACCTCCGGATCCCCCTAGACTTGAGACAGTGATTGGGTTTTCTCTGGAGTGCCATCATGGAAATCAAGGTTCCTTTCACGTTTGATGTGGAACACGGAATTGCTCTGCAAGCAGTGCAGGGGAATCGGGACTCATCTTGCGGCGAGGGGGAAGTCTCATGGTTTTTCTCGAGTTGCGGCCGGAACCTGGGTTATATTCTCGAGTTACGACGGGGAGGGCCCTTCCAGAAACGTGTTTGTTCAGCGACGTCAGGACTCCTGCCTAGGTGCGAGGGACACTTCGGCATTCTCCACGAGTCTTGGCATGGCAATTGGGACGCGACTCCACGTGAGGCGGGTGACCCAGGGTCCCTTTCCACGTTCCACAGGGATCCTGGGACTCCTATCCATTTTCAAGAGGATCTGGCATCGTCTCCTTTGGAAGCATTGATCTCCGCGGACCTCTAGAGTTTACAAAGGATGTGAGGCCTCCGCTCGCGATGAGGCGGAGGACTAGGTCTTTCTCTGTGGTCTCCACAGGGGATTCAGACATCCCTTCCTCTTGGGAGATGCAAGACGAGCCTGCATTCAATTCACTGCAGGGATATCCGGCCTTACTTCGAGTCAGAGCATCTCGGTGTCCATTCCACTTGAGGGCACAAACTCAGGGTACCTCTCACATCCATGTAGCTGAGAGAAGCCTCTTTTTGAGGTGCTTGTGGAAAGTGGGTACTCCTCTTGAGTCAAAGCCAGGGACTAAGCTCTCATCTCGAGTTGATTTGGGGTCCACAGAGCCCTTTCGTGTTGCTCCAGTGACCTCAGGATCCCTCTAGACTTGAGACAGTGACTTTGGGTTTTCTCTGGAGTGCCATCAGGAAATCAAGGCTCCTTTCACTTTTGATGTGGAACACGGAATTGCTCTGCACGCAGTGCAGGGGAATCAGGCCTCATCTCGCGGCGAGGGGGAAGTCTCCGGGTTTTATTCGAGTTGCCGCCGGAACCTGGGGTATATTCTCGAGTAACGACGCGGAGGGCCCTTCCAGACATGTGTTTGTTCAGCGACGTCAGGACTCCTGCCTAGTTGCGAGGGACACCTCGGAATTCTCCTCGAGTCTTGGCATGGCAATTTGGACGCGTCTCCACGTGAGGCGGGAGACCCAGGGTCCCGTTCCACGTGCCACAGGGATCCTGGGACTCCTATCCATTTTCAAGAGGAGTCAGGCATCGTCTCCTTTGGAAGCACTGATCTCCGCGGACCTCTTGAGTTTTCAAAGGATGTGAGGCCTCCGGTCGCGATGAGGTGGAGAAGTCGGTCTTTCTCTGAGGTCTCCACAGGGGATTCAGACATCCCTTCGTCTTGGGAGATGCAAGACGAGCCTGCATTCAATTCACTGCAGGGATATCCGGCCTTACTTCGAGTCAGAACATCTCGGTGTCCATTCCACTTGAGGCCACAAACTCAGGGTCCCTCTCACATACCTGTAGCTGAGAGAAGCCTCCTCTTGAGGTGCTTATGGAAACTTGGTATTCCTCTTGAGTCGAAGCCAGGGACTAAGCTCTCATCTCGAGTTGATTTGGGGTCCAAGGGGAAATTTCGTGTTGCTCCAGTGACCTCAGGATCCCTCTAGACTTGAGACAGTGATCTTGGGTATTCTCTGGAGTACCATCAAGGTAATCAAGGCTCCTTTCACGTTTGATGTGGAACACGGAAGTGCTCTGCACGCAATGCAGGGGAATCGGCCTCATCTCGCGGCAATGGGGAAGTCTCATGGTTTTTCTCGAGTAGCGGCCGGAACCTGGGGTATATTCTCGAGTTACGACGGATAGGTCCCTTCCAGACACGTGTTTGCTCAACGACGTCAGGACTCCTGCCTAGTTGCGAGGGACACCTCGGGATTCTCCTCGAGTCTTGGCATGGCAATTGGGATGCGTCTCCACCTGAGGCAGGAGACCTAGTGTCCCTCTCAACGTGCCACAGGGATCCTAGAACTCCTATCCATTTTCAAGAGGAGTCAGGCATCGTCTCCTTTGGAAGCATTGATCTCCGCGGACCTCTCGAATTTTCAAAAATGTGAGGCCTCCGGTTGCGTTGAGGTGGAGGACTAGGTCTTTCTCTGTGGTCTCCACAGGGGATTCAGGCATCCCTTCTTCTTGGGAGATGCAAGATGAGATGCATTCAATTCACTGCAGGAATATCCAGCCTTACTTCGAGTCAGAGCATCTCGGTGTCCATTCCACTTGAGGCCACAAACTCAGGGTCCCTCTCACATACCTGTAGCTGAGAGAAGCCTCCTCTTGAGGTGCTTGTGGAAAGTTGGTATTCCTCTTGAGTCGAAGCCAGGGAGTAAGCTCTCATCTCGAGTTAATTTGGGGTCCAGGGAGCCCTTTCGTGATGCTCCACTGACCTCAGGATCCCTCTAGACTTGATACAGTGATCTTGGGTTTTCTCTGGAGTGCCATCAAGGAAATCAAGGCTCCTTTCACGTTTGATGTGGAACACGGAATTGCTCTGCACGCAGTGCAGGGCAATCGGGCCTCATCTCGCGGCAAGGGGGAAGTTTCATGGTTTCTCTCGAGTTGCGGCCGGAACCTGGGGTATATTCCCCAGTTACGACGGGGAGGGCCCTTCCAGACACGTGTTTATTCAGCGACTTCATGTCTCCTGCCTAGGTGCCAGGGACACCTCGGGATTTTCCTCGAGTCTTGCCATGGCAATTGGGACTCGTCTCCACGTGACGCGGGAGACCCAGGGTCCCTTTCCACGTGGACAGTGATCCTGTGACTCCTATCCATTTTCAAGAGGCGTCAGGCATCGTCTCCTTTGGAAGCATTGATCTCCGCGGACCTCTCAAGTTTTCAAAGGATGTGAGGCCACCGATCGCGATGAGGCGGAGAACTAGTTCTTTCTCTGTGGTCTCCACAGGGGATTCAGACATCCCTTCGTTTTGGGAGATGCAAGACGAGCCTGCATTCAATTCACTGCAGGGATATCCCCCCTTACTTCGAGTCAGAGCATCTCGGTGTCCATTCCACTTGAGGCCACAAACTCAGGGTCCCTCTCACATACCTGTAGCTTAGAGAAGCCTCCTCTTGAGGTGCTTGTGGAAAGTTTGTATTCCTCTTGAGTCGAAGCCAAGGACTAAGCTCTCATCTCGAGTTGATTTGGGGTCCACGGAGCCCTTTCGTGTTGCTCCAGTGACCTCAGGATCCCTCTAGACTTGAGACAGTGATCTTGGGTATTCTCTGGAGTACCATCAAGGTAATCAAGGCTACTTTCACGTTTGATGTGGAACACGGAATTGCTCTGCACGCAGTGCAGGGGAATCGGGCCTCATCTCGCGGCAATGGGGAAGTCTCATGGTTTTTCTCGAGTAGCGGCCGGAACCTGGGGTATATTCTCGTATTACGACGGGGAGGGCCCTTCCAGACCCGTGTTTGTTCAGCGACGTCAGGACTCCTGCCTAGGTGCGAGGGACACCTCGGGATTCTCCACGAGTCTTGGCATGGCAATTGGGATGCGTCTCCACGTGAGGCGGGAGACCCAGGTTCCCTTTCCACGTGCCACAGGGATCCTGGGACTCCTATCCATTTTCAAGAGGAGTCAGGCATCGTCTTCTTTGGAAGCATTGATCTCCGCGGACCTCTCGAGTTTTCAAAGGATGTGAGGCCTCCGGTCGCGATGAGGCGGAGAATTAGGTCTTTCTCTGTGGTATCCACAGGGGATTCAGACATCCCTTCGTCTTGGGAGATGCAAGACGAGCTTGCGTTGAATTCACTGCAGGGATATCTGGCCTTACTTCGAGTCAGAGCATCTCGGTGTCCATTCCACTTGAGGCCACAAACTCAGGGTCCCTCTCACATACCTGTAGCTGAGAGAAGCCTCCTCTTGAGGTGCTTGTGGAAAGTTGGTATGACTCTTTAGTTGAAGCCAGGGACTAAGATCTCATCTCGAGTTAATTTGGGGTCCAGGGAGCCCTTTCGTGTTGCCCCAGTGACCTCAGGATCCCTCAAGACTTGATACAGTGATCTTGGGTTTTCTCTAGAGTGCCATCAAGGAAATCAAGGCTCCTTTCACGTTTGATGTGGAACACAGAATTGCTCTGCACGCAGTGCAGGGGAATCGGGCCTCATCTCGCGGCGAGGGGGAAGTCTCATGGTTTCTCTCGAGTTGCGGCCGGAACCTGGGGTATATTCCCCAGTTACGACGGGGAGGGCCCTTCCAGACACGTGTTTATTCAGCGACTTCATGTCTCCTGCCTAGGTGCGAGGGACACCTCGGGATTCTCCTCGAGTCTTGCATTGGCAATTGGGACTCGTCTCCACGTGACGCGGGAGACCCAGTGTCCCTTTCCACGTGGACAGGGATCCTGTGACTCCTATCCATTTTCAAGAGGCGTCAGGCATCGTCTCCTTTGAAAGCATTGATCTCCGCGGACCTCTCGAGTTTTCAAGGATGTGAGGCCACCGATCGCGATGAGGCGGAGAACTAGGTCTTTCTCTGTGGTCTCCACAGGGGATTCAGACATCCCTTCGTTTTGGGAGATGCAAGACGAGCCTGCATTCAATTCACTGCAGGGATATCCCCCCTTACTTCGAGTCAGAGCATCTCGGTGTCCATTCCACTTGAGGCCACAAACTCAGGGTCCCTCTCACATACCTGTAGCTGAGAGAAGCCTCCTCTTGAGGTGCTTGTGGAAAGTTGGTATTCCTCTTGAGTCGAAGCCAAGGACTAAGCTCTCATCTCGAGTTAATTTGGGGTCCACGGAGCCCTTTCGTGTTGCTCCAGTGACCTCAGGATCCCTCTAGACTTGAGACAGTGATCTTGGGTATTCTCTGGAGTACCATCAAGGTAATCAAGGCTCCTTTCAGGTTTGATGTGGAACACGGAATTGCTCTGCACGCAGTGCAGGGGAATCGGGCCTCATCTCGCTTCAATGGGGAAGTCTCATGGTTTTTCTCGAGTAGCGGCCGGAACCTGGGGTATATTCTCGAGTTACGACGGGGAGGTCCCTTCCAGACACGTGTTTGCTCAACGACGTCAGGACTCCTGCCTAGGTGCGAGCGACAACTCGGGATTCTCCTCGAGTCTTGGCATGGCAATTGGGATGCGTCTCCACCTGAGGCAGGAGACCCAGGGTCCCTCTCAACGTGCCACAGGAATCCTGGGACTCCTATCCATTTTCAAGAGGAGTCAGGCATCGTCTCCTTTGGAAGCATTGATCTCCGCGGACCTCTCGAATTTTCAAAAATGTGAGGCCTCCGGTTGCGTTGAGGTGGAGGACTAGGTCTTTCTCTGTGGTCTCCACAGGGGATTCAGGCATCCCTTCTTCTTGGGAGATGCAAGATGAGATGCATTCAATTCACTGCAGGAATATCCAGCCTTACTTCGAGTCAGAGCATCTCGGTGTCCATTCCACTTGAGGCCACAAACTCAGGGTCCCTCTCACATACCTGTAGCTGAGAGAAGCCTCCTCTTGAGGTGCTTGTGGAAAGTTGGTATTCCTCTTGAGTCGAAGCCAGGGAGTAAGCTCTCATCTCGAGTTAATTTTGGGTCCAGGGAGCCCTTTCGTGATGCTCCACTGACCTCAGGATCCCTCTAGACTTGATACAGTGATCTTGGGTTTTCTCTGGAGTGCCATCAAGGAAATCAAGGCTCCTTTCACGTTTGATGTGGAACACGGAATTGCTCTGCACGCAGTGCAGGGGAATCGGGCCTCATCTCGCGGCGAGGGGGAAGTCTCATGGTTTCTCTCGAGTTGCGGCCGGAACCTGGGGTATATTCCCCAGTTACGACGGGGAGGGCCCTTCCAGACACGTGTTTATTCAGCGACTTCATGTCTCCTGCCTAGGTGCCAGGGACACCTCGGGATTTTCCTCGAGTCTTGCCATGGCAATTGGGACTCGTCTCCACGTGACGCGGGAGACCCAGGGTCCCTTTCCACGTGGACAGGGATCCTGTGACTCCTATCCATTTTCAAGAGGCGTCAGGCATCGTCTCCTTTGGAAGCATTGATCTCCGCGGACCTCTCGAGTTTTCAAAGGATGTGAGGCCACCGATCGCGATGAGGCGGAGAACTAGGTCTTTCTCTGTGGTCTCCACAGGGGATTCAGACATCCCTTCGTTTTGGGAGATGCAAGACGAGCCTGCATTCAATTCACTGCAGGGATATCCCCCCTTACTTCGAGTCAGAGCATCTCGGTGTCCATTCCACTTGAGGCCACAAACTCAGGATACCTCTCACATACCTGTAGCTTAGAGAAGCCTCCTCTTGAGGTGCTTGTGGAAAGTTGGTATTCCTCTTGAGTCGAAGCCAGGGACTAAGCTCTCATCTCGAGTTGATTTGGGGTCCACGGAGCCCTTTCGTGTTGTTCCAGTGACCTCAGGATCCCTCTAGACTTGAGACAGTGATCTTGGGTATTCTCTGGAGTACCATCAAGGTAATCAAGGCTCCTTTCACGTTTGATGTGGAACACGGAATTGCTCTGCATGCAGTGCAGGGGAATCGGGCCTCATCTCGCGGCAATGGGGAAGTCTCATGGTTTGTCTCGAGTAGCGGCCAGAACCTGGGGTATATTCTCGAGTTACGACAGGAAGGGCCCTTCCAGACACGTGTTTGCTCAACGACGTCAGGACTCCTGCCTAGGTGCGTGGGACACCTCGGGATTCTCCTCGAGTCTTGGCATGGCATTTGGGACGCGTCTCCACCTGAGGCAGGAGACCCAGGGTCCCTCTCAACGTGCCACAGGGATCCTGGGACTCCTATCCATTTTCAAGAGGAGTCAGGCATGGTCTCCTTTGGAAGCATTGATCTCCGCGGACCTCTCGAGTTTTCAAAAATGTGAGGCCTCCGGTCGCGATGAGACGGAGGACTAGGTCTTTCTCTGTGGTTTCCACAGGGGATTAAGACATCCCTTCGTCTTGGGAGATGCAAGACGAGCCTGCATTCAATACACTGTTGGGATATCCGGCCTTACTTCGAGTCAGAGCATCTCGGTGTCCATTCCACTTGAGGCCACAAACTCAGGGTCCCTCTCACATACCTGTAGCTGAGAGAAGCCTCCTCTTGAGGTGCTTGTGGAAAGTTGGTATTCATCTTGAGTCGAAGCCAGGGACTAAGCTCTGATCGCGAGTTGATTTGGGGTCCATGGAGCCCTTTCGTGTTGCTCCAGTGACCGCAGGATCCCTCTAGACTTGAGACAGTGATCTTGGGTTTTCTCTGGAGTGCCATCAAGGAAATCAAGGCTCCTTTCACATTTGATGTGGAACACGGAATTGCTCTGCACGCAGTGCAGGGGAATCGGGCCTCATCTCGCGGCGAGGGGGAAGTCTCATGGTTTTTCTCGAGTTGCCGGCGGAACCTGGGATATATTCTCGAGTTACGACGGGGAGGGCCCTTCCAGAAACGTGTTTGTTCAGGGACGTCAGGACTCCTGCCTAGGTGCGAGGGACACCTCGGGATTCTCCTCGAGTCTTGACATGGCAATTGGGACGCGTCTCCACGTGACGCGGGAGACCCAGGGATCCTTCCAAAGTGCCACAGGGATCCTGGGACTCCTATCCATTTTCAAGAGGAGTCAGGCATCGTCTCCTTTGGAAGCATTGATCTCCGCGGACCTCTCGAGTTTTCAAAGGATGTGAGGCCTCCGGTCGCGATGAGGCGGAAGACTAGGTCTTTCTCTGTGGTCTCCACAGGGGATTCAGACAACCCTTCGTCTTGGGAGATGCAAGACGAGCCTGCATTCAATTCACTATTGGGATATCCGGTCTTACTTCGAGTCAGAGCATCTCGGTGTCCATTCCACTTGAGGCCACAAACTCAGGGTCCCTCTCACATACCTGTAGCTGAGAGAAGCCTCTTCTTGAGGTGCTTGTGGAAAGTTGGTATTCCTCTTGAGGCGAAGCCAGGGAATAACCTCTAATCTCGAGTTGATTTGGGGACCACGGAGCCCTTTCGTGTTGCTCCAGTGACCTCAGGATATCTCTAGACTTGAGACAGTGATCTTGGGTTTTCTCTGGAGTGCCATCAAGGAAATCAAGGCTCCTTTCACGTTTGATGTGGAACACGGAATTGCTCTGCACGCAGTGCAGGGGAATCGGGCCTCATCTCGCGGCGTGGGGGAAGTCTCATGGTTTTTCTCGAGTTGCGGCCGGAACCTGGGGTATATTCCCCAGTAACGACGGGGAGGGCCCTTCCAGACATGTGTTTATTCAGCGACTTCATGTCTCCTGCCTAGGTGCGAGGGACACCTCGGGATTCTCCTCGAGTCTTGCCATGGCAATTGGGACGCGTCTACACGTGAAGTGGGAGACCCAGGGTCCCTTTCCACGTGGACAGGGATCCTGTGACTCCTATCCATTTTCAAGAGGCGTCAGGCATCGTCTCCTTTGAAAGCATTGATCTCCGCGGACCTCTCGAGTTTTCAAAGGATGTGAGGCCACCGATCGCGATGAGGCGGAGAACTAGGTCTTTCTCTGTGGTCTCCACAGGGGATTCAGACATCCCTTCGTTTTGGGAGATGCAAGACGAGCCTGCATTCAATTCACTGCAGGGATATCCCCCCTTACTTCGAGTCAGAGCATCTCGGTGTCCATTCCACTTGAGGCCACACACTCAGGGTCCCTCTCACATACCTGTAGCTGAGAGAAGCCTCCTCTTGAGGTGCTTGTGGAAAGTTGGTATTCCTCTTGAGTCGAAGCCAAGGACTAAGCTCTCATCTCGAGTTGATTTGCGGTCCACGGAGCCCTTTCGTGTTGCTCCAGTGACCTCAGGATCCCTCTAGACTTGAGACAGTGATCTTGGGTATTCTCTGGAGTACCATCAAGGTAATCAAGGCTCCTTTCACGTTTGATGTGGAACACGGAATTGCTCTGCACGCCGTGCAGGGGAATCGGGCCTCATCTCGCGGCAATGGGGAAGTCTCATGGTTTTTCTCGAGTAGCGGCCGGAACCTGGGGTATATTCTCGAGTTACGACGGGGAGGTCCCTTCCAGACACGTGTTTGCTCAACGACGTCAGGACTCCTGCCTAGGTGCGAGCGACACCTCGGGATTCTCCTCGAGTCTTGGCATGGCAATTGGGATGCGTCTCCACCTGAGGCAGGAGACCCAGGTTCCCTCTCAACGTGCCACAGGGATCCTGGGACTCCTATCCATTTTCAAGAGGAGTCAGGCATCGTCTCCTTTGGAAGCATTGATCTCTGCAGACCTCTCGAGTTTTCAAAGGATGTGAGGACTCTGGTCGCGATGAGGCGGAGGACTAGGTCTTTCTCTGTGGTCTCCACAGGGGATTCAGGCATCCCTTCGTCTTGGGAGATGCAAGACGAGCCTGCATTCAATTCACTGCAGTGATATCCGGCCTTACTTCGAGTCAGAGCATCTCGGTGTCCATTCCACTTGAGGCCACAAACTCAGTGTCCCTCAAATATACCTGTAGCTGAGAGAAGCCTCCTCTTGAGGTGCTTGTGGAAAGTTGGTATGACTCTTGAGTTGAAGCCAGGGACTAAGCTCTCATCTCGAGTTAATTTGGGGTCCAGGGAGCCCTTTCGTGTTGCCCCAGTGACCTCAGGATCCCTCAAGACTTGATACAGTGATCTTGGGTTTTCTCTAGAGTGCCATCAAGGAAATCAAGGCTCCTTTCACGTTTGATGTGGAACACGGAATTGCTCTGCACGCCGTGCAGGGGAATCGGGCCTCATCTCGCGGCGAGGGGGAAGTCTCATGGTTTCTCTCGAGTTGCGGCCGGAACCTGGGGTAATTTCCCCAGTTACGACGGGGAGGGCCCTTCCAGACACGTGTTTATTCAGCGACTTCATGTCTCCTGCCTAGGTGCGAGGGACACCTCGGGATTCTCCTCGAGTCTTGCCATGGCAATTGGGACTCGTCTCCACGTGACGCGGGAGACCCAGGGTCCCTTTCCACTTGGACACGGATCCTGTGACTCCTATCCATTTTCAAGAGGCGTCAGGCATCTTCTCCTTTGAAAGCATTGATCTCCGCGGACCTCTCGAGTTTTCAAAGGATGTGAGGCCACCGATCGCGATGAGGCGGAGGACTAGGTCTTTCTCTGTGGTCTCCACTGGGGATTCAGACATCCCTTCGTTTTGGGAGATGCAAGACGAGCCTGCATTCAATTCACTGCAGGGATATCCCCCCTTACTTCGAGTCAGAGCATCTCGGTGTCCATTCCACTTGAGGCCACACACTCAGGGTCCCTCTCACATACCTGTAGCTGAGAGAAGCCTCCTCTTGAGGTGCTTGTGGAAAGTTGGTATTTCTCTTGAGTCGAAGCCAGGGACTACGCTCTCATCTCGAGTTGATTTGGGGTCCACGGAGCCCTTTCGTGTTGCTCCTGTGACCGCAGGATCCCTCTAGACTTGAGACAGTGATCTTGGGTTTTCTCTGGAGTGCCGTCAAGGAAATCAAGGCTCCTTTCACGTTTGATGTGGAACACACAATTGCTCTGCACGCAGTGCAGGGGAATCGGGCCTCATCTCGCGGCGAGGGGGAAGTCTCATGGTTTTGCTCGAGTTGCGGCCGGAACCTGTGGTTTATTCTCGAGTTACGACGGGGAGGGCCCTTCCAGACACGTGTTTGTTCAGCGACGTCAGGACTCCTGCCTAGGTGCGAGGGACACCTCGGGATTCTCCTCGAGTCTTGGCATGGCAATTGGGACGCGTCTCCACGTGAGGCGGGAGACCCAGGGTCCCTTTCCACGTGCCACTGGCATCCTGGGACTCCTATCCATTTTCAAGAAGAGTCAGGCATCATCTCCTTTGGAAGTATTGACCTCCGCAGACCTCTCGAGTTTTCAAAGGATGTGAGGCCTCCGGTCTCTATGAGGCGGAGGACTAGGTCTTTCCCTGTGGTCTCCACAGGGGATTCAGACATCCCTTCATCTTGGGAGATGCAAGACGAGCCTGCACTCAATTCACTATTGGGATATCCGGCCTTACTTCGAGTCAGAGCATCTCGGTGTCCATTCCACTTGAGGCCACAAACTCAGGGTCCCTCTCACATACCTGTAGCTGAGAGAAGCCTCCTCTTGAGGTGCTTGGGGAAAGTTGGTATTCCTCTTGAGTCGAAGCCAGGGACTAAGCTCTCATACTAGAGTTGATTTGGGGTCCACGGAGCCCTTTCGTGTTGCTCCAGTGACCTCAGGATCCCTCACGACTTGAGACAGTGATCTTGGGTTTTCTCGGTAGTGCCATCAAGGAAATCAAGGCTCCTTTCACGTTTGATGTGGAACACGGAATTGCTCTGCACGCAGTGCAGGGGAATCGGGCCTCATGTCGCGGTGAGGGGGAATTCTCATGGTTTTTCTCGAGTTGCGGCCGGAACCTGGGGTATATTCTCGAGTTACGACGGGGAGGGCCCTTCCAGACACGTGTTTGTTCAGCGACGTCAGGACTCCTGCCTAAGTGCGAGGGACACCTCGGGATTCTCCTCGAGTCTTGGCATGGCAATGGGGACGCGGCTCCATGTGAGGTGGGAGACCCAGTGTCCCTTTCCACGTGCCACAGGGATCCTGGGACTCCTATCCATTTTCAAGAGGAGTCAGGCATCGTCTCCTTTGGAAGCATTGATCTCCGCGGACCTCTCGAGTGTTCAAAGGATGTGATGCCTCCTATCGCGTTGAGGCGGAGGACTAGGTCTTTCTCTGTGGTCTCCACAGGGGATTCAGACAACCCTTCGTCTTGGGAGATGCAAGACGAGCCTGCATTCAATTCACTGCAGGGATATCCGGCCTTACTTCGAGTCAGAGCATCTCGGTGTCCATTCCACTTGAGGCCACAAACTCAGGGTCCCTCAAATATACCTGTAGCTGAGAGAAGCCTCCTCTTGAGGTCCTTGTGGAAAGTTGGTATTCTTCTTGAGTCGAAGCCAGAGGCTAAGCTCTCATCTCGAGTTGATTTGGGGTCCGCGAAGCACTTTCCTGTTGGTCCAGTGACCTCAGGATCCCTCTAGACTTGAGAGAGTGATCTTGGGTTTTCTCTGGAGTGCCATCAAGGAAATCAAGGCTCCTTTCACGTTTGATGTGGAACACGGAATTGCTCTGCATGCAGTGCATGGGAATCGGGCCTCAACTCGCGGCGAGGGGGAAATCTCATGGTTTTTCTCGAGTTGCGGCCGGAACCTGGGGTATAATCTCGAGTTACGACGGGGAGGGCCCTTCTAGACACGTGTTTGTTCAGCGACGTCAGGACTCCTGCCTAGGTGCGAGGGACACCTCGGGATTCTCCTCGAGTCTTGGCATGGCAATTGGGACGCGTCTCCACGTGAGGCGGGAGACCCAGGGTCCCGTTCCACGTGCCACAGGGATCCTGGGACTCCTATCCATTTTCAAGAGGAGTCAGGCATCGTCTCCTTTGGAAGCACTGATCTCCGCGGACCTCTTGAGTTTTCAAAGGATGTGAGGCCTCCGGTCGCGATGAGGTGGAGAAGTCGGTCTTTCTCTGAGGTCTCCACAGGGGATTCAGACATCCCTTCGTCTTGGGAGATGCAAGACGAGCCTGCATTCAATTCACTGCAGGGATATCCGGCCTTACTTCGAGTCAGAACATCTCGGTGTCCATTCCACTTGAGGCCACAAACTCAGGGTCCCTCTCACATACCTGTAGCTGAGAGAAGCCTCCTCTTGAGGTGCTTATGGAAACTTGGTATTCCTCTTGAGTCGAAGCCAGGGACTAAGCTCTCATCTCGAGTTGATTTGGGGTCCAAGGGGAAATTTCGTGTTGCTCCAGTGACCTCAGGATCCCTCTAGACTTGAGACAGTTATCTTGGGTTTTCTCTGGAGTGCCATCAAGGAAATCAAGGCTCCTTTCACGTTTGATGTGGAACACGGAATTGCTCTGCATGCAGTGCAGGGGAATCGGGCCTCAACTCGCGGCGAGGGGGAAATCTCATGGTTTTTCTCGAGTTGCGGCCGGAACCTGGGGTATATTCTCGAGTTACGACGGGGAGGGCCCTTCCAGACACGTGTTTGTTCAGCGACGTCAGCACTCCTGCCTAGGGGCGAGGGACTCCTCGGGATTCTCCTCGAGTCTTGGCATGGCAATTGGGACGCGTCTCCACGTGAGGCGGGAGACCCAGGGTCCCTTTCCACGTGCCACAGGGATCCTGGGACTCCTATCCATTTTCAAGAGGAGTCAGGCATCGTCTCCTTTGGAAGCATTGATCTCCGCGGACCTCTTGAGTTTTCAAAGGATGTGAGGCCTCCGCTCGCGATGAGGCGGAGAACTAGGTCTTTCTCTGTGGTCTCCACAGGGGATTCAGACATCCCTTCGTCTTGGGAGATGCAAGACGAGCCTGCATTCAATTCACTGCAGGGCTATCCGGCCTTACTTTGAGTCAGAGCATCTCGGTGTCCATTCCACTTGAGGCCACAAACTCAGGGTCGCTCAAATATACCTGTATCTGAGAGAAGCCTCCTCTTGAGGTCCTTGTGGAAAGTTGGTATTCCTCTTGAGTCTAAGCCAGGGTCTAAGCTCTCATCTCGAGTTGATTTGGGGTCCACGAAGCCCTTTCCTGTTGGTCCAGTGACCTCAGGATCCCTCTAGACTTTAGAGAGTTATCTTGGGTTTTCTCTGGAGTGCCATCAAGGAAATCAAGGCTCCTTTCAAGTTTGATGTGGAACACGGAATTGCTCTGCATTCAGTGCAGGGGAATCGGGCCTGAACTCGCGGCGAGGGGGAAATCTCATGGTTTTTCTCGAGTTACGGCCGGAACCTGGGGTATATTCTCGAGTTACGACGGGGAGGGCCCTTCCAGACACGTGTTTGTTCAGCGACGACAGGACTCCTGCCTAGGTGTGAGGGACACCTCTGGATTCTCCTCGAGTCTTGGCATGGCAATTTGGACGCGACTCCACGTGAGGCGGGAGACCCAGGGTCCCTTTCCACGTGCCACAGGGATCCTGGGACTCCTATCCACTTTCAAGAGGAGTCAGGCATCGTCTCCTTTGGAAGCATTGATCTCCGCGGACCTCTCGAGTTTTCAAAGGATGTGAGGCCTCCGGTCGCGATGAGGCGGAGAAGTCGGTCTTTCTCTGAGGTCTCCACAGGGGATTCAGACATCCCTTCGTCTTGGGAGATGCAAGACGAGCCTGCATTCAATTCACTGCAGGGATATCCGGCCTTACTTCGAGTCAGAGCATCTCGGTGTCCATTCCACTTGATGCCACAAACTCAGGGTCCCTCTCACATACCTGTAGCTGAGAGAAGCCTCCTCTTGAGGTGCTTATGGAAAGTAGGTATTCCTCTTGAGTCGAAGCCAGGGACTAAGCTCTCATCTCGAGTTGATTTGGGGTCCAAGGGGAAATTTCGCGTTGCTCCAGTGACCTCAGGATCCCTCTAGACTTGAGACAGTGATCTTGGGTTTTCTCTGGAGTGCCATCAAGGAAATCAAGGCTCCTTTCACTTTTGATGTGGAACACGGAGTTGATCTGCATTCAGTGCAGGGGAATCGGACCTCAACTCACGGCGAGGGGGAAATCTCATAGTTTTTCTCGAGTTGCGGCCGGAACCTGGGGTATATTCTCGAGTTACGACGGGGAGGGCCCTTCCAGACACGTGTTTGTTCAGCGACATCAGGACTCCTGCCTAGGTGCGAGGGACACCTCGGGATTCTCCTGGAGTCTTGGCATGGTAATTTGGACGCGTCTCCACGTGAAGCGGGAGACCCAGGGTCCCTTTCCACGTACCACAGGGATCCTGGGACTCCTATCCACTTTCAAGAGGAGTCAGGCATCGTCTCCTTTGGAAGCATTGATCTCCGCGGACCTCTCGAGTTTTCAAAGGATGTGAGGCCTCCGGTCGCGAAGAGGCGGAGAAGTCGGTCTTTCTCTGTGGTCTCCACAGGGGATTCAGACATCCCTTCGTCTTGGGAGATGCAAGACGAGCCTGCATTCAATTCACTGCAGGGATATCCGGCCTTACTTCGAGTCAGAGCATCTCGGTGTCCATTCCACTTGAGGCCACAAACTCAGGGTCCCTCTCACATACCTGTAGCTGAGAGAAGCCTCCTCTTGAGCTGCTTGTGAAAAGTTGGTACTCCTCTTGAGTCGAAGCCAGGGACTAAGCTCTCATCTCGAGTTGACTTGGGGTCCACGAATCCCTTTCGTGTTGCTCCAGTGACCTCAGGATCCCTCTAGACTTGAGACAGTGATCTTGGGTTTTCTCTGGAGTGCCATCAAGGAAATCAAGGCTCCTTTAACGTTTGATGTGGAACACGCAATTGCTCTGCACGCAGTGCAAGGGAATTGGGCCTCATCTCACGGCGAGGGGGAAGTCTCATGGCTTTTCTCGAGTTGCGGCCGGAACCTGGGTTATATTCTCGAGTTACGACGTGGAGGGCCCTTCCAGACTGGTGTTTGTTCAGCGACGTCAGGACTCCTGCCTAGGTGCGAGGGACACCTCGGGATTCTCCTCGAGGCTTGGCATGGCAATTGGGACGCGTCTCCACGTGAGGCGGGAGACCCAGGGTCCCTTTCCACGTGCCACAGGGATCCTGGGACTCCTATCCATTTTCAAGAGGAGTCAGGCATCGTCTCCTTTGGAAGCATTGATCTCCGCAGACCTCTCGAGTTTTCAAAGGATGTGAGGCCTCCGGTCGCGTTGAGGCGGAGAAGTCGTTCTTTCTGTGAGGTCTCCACAGGGGATTCAGACATCGCTTCGTCTTGGGAGATGCAAGACGAGCCTGCATTCAATTCACTGCAGGGATATCCGGCCTTACTTCGAGTCAGAGCATCTCGGTGTCCATTCCACTTGAGGCCACAAACTCAGGGTCCCTCTCACATACCAGTAGCTGAGAGAAGCCTCCTCTTGAGGTGCTTGTGGAAAGTTGGTATTCCTCTTGAGTCTAAGCCAGGGACTAAGCTCTCATCTCGAATTGATTTGGGGTCCACGGAGCCCTTTCGTGTTGCTCCAGTGACCTCAGGATCCCTCTAGACTTGAGACAGTTTTCTCTGGAGTGCCATCAAGGAAATCAAGGCTCCTTTCACTTTTGATGTGGAACACGGAATTGCTCTGCATGCAGTGCAGGGGAATCGGGCCTCATCTCGCGGCGAGGGGGAAGACTCATGGTTTTTCTCGAGTTGCGGCCGGAACCTGGGGTATATTCTCGAGTTACGACGGGGAGGGCCCTTCCAGACACGTGTTTGTTCAGCGACGTCAGGACTCCTGCCTAGGTGCGAGGGACACCTCGGGATTCTCCTCGAGTCTTGGCATGGCAATTGGGACGCGTCTCCACGTGAGGCGGGAGACCCAGGGTCCCTTTCCACGTGCCACAGGGATCCTGGGACTCCTATCCATTTTCAAGATGAGTCAGGCATCGTCTCCTTTGGAAGCATTCATCTCCGCGGACCTCTCGAGTTTTCAATGGATGTGAGGCCTCCGGTCGCGATGAGGCGGAGGACTAGGTCTTTCTCTGTGGTCTCCACAGGGGATTCAGACATCCCTTCGTCTTGCGATATGCAAGACGAGCCTGCATTCACTTCACTGCAGGGATATCCGGCCTTACTTCGAGTCAGAGCATCTCGGTGTCCATTCCACTTGAGGCCACGAACTCAGGGTCCCTCTCACCTACCTGTATCTGAGAGAAGCCCCCTCTTGAGGTGCTTGTGGAAAGTTGGTATTCCTCTTGAGTGTAAGCCAGGGACTAAGCTCTCATCTCGAGTTGATTTGGGTTCCACGGAGGCCTTTCGTGTTGCTACAGTGACCTCAGGATCCCTCTAGACTTGAGACAGTGATCTTGGGTTTTCTCTGGAGTGCCATCAAGGAAATCAAGGCTCCTTTCTTTTTTTTTTTTTTTTTTTTTAATTTTTATTATTTTTTTTTTCCAGTGGGTTTTGTCATACATTGCTATGAATCAGCCCTGGATTTACATGTATTCCCAATCCCGATCCCCCCTCCCACCTCCCTCTCCACCCGATTCCTCTGGGTCTTCCCAGTGCACCAGGCCGGAGCACTTGTCTCGTGCATCCCACCTTGGCTGGTGATCTGTTTCACCATAGATAGTATACATGCTGTTCTTTTGAAATATCCCACCCTCACATTCTCCCAGAGTGTTCAAAAGTCTGTTCTGTATTTCTGTGTCTCTTTTTCTGTTCTGCATATAGGGTTATCGTTATCACCTTTCTAAATTCCATATACATGTGTCAGTATGCTATAATGTTCTTTATCTTTCTGTCTTACTTCACTCTGTATAATGGGCTCTAGCTTCATCCATCTCATTAGGACTGGTTCAAATGAATTCTTTTTAACGGCTGAGTAATATTCCATGGTGTATATGTACCACAGCTTCCTTATCCATTCATCTGCTGATGGGCATCTAGGTTGCTTCCATGTCCTGGCTATTATAAACAGTGCTGCGATGAACATTGGGGTGCACGTGTCTCTTTCAGATCTGGTTTCCTCAGTGTGTATGCCCAGAAGTGGGATTGCTGGGTCATATGGCAGTTCTATGTCCAGTTTTTTAAGAAATCTCCACACTCTTTTCCATAGCGGCTGTACTAGTTTGCATTCCCACCAACAGTGTAAGAGGGTTCCCTTTTCTCCACACCCTCTCCAGCATTTATTGCTTGTAGACTTTTGGATAGCAGCCATCCTGACTGGCGTGTAATGGTACCTCATTGTGGTTTTGATTTGCATTTCTCTAATAATGAGTGATGTTGAGCATCTTTTCATGTGTTTGTTAGCCATCTGTATGTCTTCTTTGGAGAAATGTCTGTTTAGTTCTTTGGCCCATTTTTTTTTTTTTTTCTCTTTTTTTCTTTTTTAATTTTTATTATTATTATTTTTTTTTCCCAGTGGGTTTTGTCATACATTGATATGAATCAGCCATGGATTTACATGTATTCCCAATCCCGATCCCCCCTCCCACCTCCCTCTCCACCCGATTCCTCTGGGTCTTCCCAGTGCACCAGGCCCGAGCACTTGTCTCGTGCATCCCACTTGGGCTGGTGATCTGTTTCACCATAGATAGTATACATGCTGTTCTTTTCAAATATCCCACCCTCACATTCTCCCACAAAGTTCAAAAGTCTGTTCTGTGTTTCTGTGTCTCTTTTTCTGTTCTGCATATAGGGTTATCGTTATCACCTTTCTAAATTCCATATACATGTGTCAGTATGCTGTAATGTTCTTTATCTTTCTGGCTTACTTCACTCTGTATAATGGGCTCCAGTTTCATCCATCTCATTAGGACTGGTTCAAATGAATTCTTTTTAATGGCTGAGTAATATTCCATGGTGTATATGTACCACAGCTTCCTTATCCATTCATCTGCTGATGGGCATCTAGGTTGCTTCCATGTCCTGGCTATTATAAACAGTGCTGCGATGAACATTGGGGTGCACGTGTCTCTTTCAGATCTGGTTTCCTCAGTGTGTATGCCCAGAAGTGGGATTGCTGGGTCATATGGCAGTTCTATTTCCAGTTTTTTAAGAAATCTCCACACTGTTTTCCATAGCGGCTCTACTAGTTTGCATTCCCACCAACAGTGTAAGAGGGTTCCCTTTTCTCCACACCCTCTCCAGCATTTATTGCTTGTAGACTTTTGGATAGCAGCCATCCTGACTGGCGTGTAATGGTACCTCATTGTGGTTTTGATTTGCATTTCTCTAATAATGAGTGATGTTGAGCATCTTTTCATGTGTTTGTTAGCCATCTGTATGTCTTCTTTGGAGAAATGTCTGTTTAGTTCTTTGGCCCATTTTTTGATTGGGTCATTTATTTTTCTGGAATTGAGCTGCAGGAGTTGCTTGTATATTTTTGAGATTAATCCTTTGTCTGTTTCTTCATTTGCTATTATTTTCTCCCAATCTGAGGGCTGTCTTTTCACCTTACTTATAGTTTCCTTTGTAGTGCAAAAGCTTTTAAGTTTCATTAGGTCCCATTTGTTTAGTTTTGCTTTTATTTCCAATATTCTGGGAGGTGGGTCATAGAGGATCTTGCTTTGATTTATGTCGGAGAGTGTTTTGCCTATGTTCTCCTCTAGGAGTTTTATAGTTTCTGGTCTTACATTTAGATCTTTAATCCATTTTGAGTTTATTTTTGTGTATGGTGTTAGAAAGTGTTCTAGTTTCATTCTTTTACAAGTGGTTGACCAGTTTTCCCAGCACCACTTGTTAAAGAGGTTGTCTTTTTTCCATTGTATATCCTTGCCTCCTTTGTCAAAAATAAGGTGTCCATAGGTTCGTGGATTTATCTCTGGGCTTTCTGTTCTGTTCCATTGATCTATATTTCTGTCTTTGTGCCAGTACCATACTGTCTTGATGACTGTGGCTTTGTAGTAGAGTCTGAAGTCAGGCAGGTTGATTCCTCCAGTTCCATTCTTCTTTCTCAAGATTACTTTGGCTACTCAAGGTTTTTTGTATTTCCATACAAATTGTGAAATTCTTTGGTCTAGTTCTGTGAAAAATACCGTTGGTAGCTT
The DNA here is from genome assembly GCF_033118175.1 of Dama dama. Lineage (NCBI taxonomy): Eukaryota > Metazoa > Chordata > Mammalia > Artiodactyla > Cervidae > Dama > Dama dama. Next base: position 6,706,459 of record NW_026870927.1, read on the forward strand.
GATAGGGATTGCATTGAATCTATAGACTGCTTTGGGTAGAATAGCCATTTTGACAATATTAATTCTTCCAATCCATGAACACTGTATGTTTCTTCATCTGTTTGTGTCCTCTTTGATTTCTTTCATCAGTGTTTTATAGTTTTCTATGTATAGGTCCTTTGTTTCTTTAGGTAGATATACTCCTAAGTATTTTATTCTTTTTGTCGCAATGGTGAATGGTATTGTTTCCTTAATTTCTCTTTCTGTTTTTTCATTGTTAGTATATAGGAATGCAAGGGATTTCTGTGTGTTAATTTTATATCCTGCAACTTTACTATATTCATTGATTAGCTCTAGTAATTTTCTGATAGAATTTTTAGGGTTTTCTATGTAGAGGATCATGTCATCTGCAAACAGTGAGAGTTTTACTTCTTCTTTTCCTATCTGGATTCCTTTTACTTCTTTTTCTGCTCTGATTGCTGTGGCCAGCACTTCCAACACTATGTTGAATAGTAGTGGTGAGAGTGGGCACCTTTCACGTTTGATGTGGAACACGGAATTGCTCTGCACGCAGTGCAGGGGAATCGGGCCTCATCTCGCGGCGAGGGGGAAGTCCTATGGTTTTTCTCGAGTTGCGGCCGGAACCTGGGGTATATTCTCGAGTTACGACGGGGAGGGCCCTTCCAGACACGTGTTTGTTCAGCGACGTCAGGACTCCTGCCTAGGTGCGAGGGACACCTCGGGATTCTCCTCGAGTCTTGGCATGGCAATTGGGACGCGTCTCCACGTGAGGCGGGAGACCCAGGGTCCCTTTCCACGTGCCACAGGGATCCTGGGACTCCTATCCATTTTCAAGAGGAGTCAGGCATCGTCTCCTTTGGAAGCATTGATCTCCGTGGACCTCTCGAATTTTCAAAGGATGTGAGCCCTCCGGTCGCGATGAGGCGGAGAACTAGGTCTTTCTCTGTGGTCTCCACAGGAGATTGAGACATCCCTTCGTCTTGGGAGATGCAAGACGAGCCTGCATTCAATTCACTGCAGGGATATCCGGCCTTACTTCGAGTCAGAGCATCTCGGTGTCCATTCCACTTGAGGCCACAAACTCCGGGTCCCTCTCACATACCTGTAGCTGAGAGAAGCCTCCTCTTGAGGTGCTTGTGGAAAGTTGGTATTCCTCTTGAGTTGTAGCCAGGGACTAAGCTCTCATCTCGAGTTGATTTGGGGTCCACGGAGCCCTTTCGTGTTGCTCCAGTGACCTCAGGATCCCTCTAGACTTGAGACAGTGATCTTGGGTTTTCTCTGGAATGCTATCAAGGAAATCAAGGCTCCTTTCACGTTTGATGTGGAACACGGAATTGCTCTGCACGCAGTGCAGGGGAATCGGGCCTCATCTCGCGGCGAGGGGGAAGTCTCATGGTTTTTCTCGAGTTGCGACCGGACCCTGGGGTATATTCTCGAGTTACGATGGGGAGGGCCCTTCCAGACACGTGTTTGTTCAGCGACGTCAGGACTGCTGCCTAGGTGCGAGGGACACCTCGGGATTCTCCTCGAGTCTTGGCATGGCAATTGGCACGCGTCTCTACGTGACGCGGGAGACCCAGGGTCCCCGTCCATGTGGACAGGGATCCTGGGACTTCTAACCATTTTCAAGATGAGTCAGGCATCGTCTCCTTTGGAAGCATTGATCTCCGCGGACCTCTCGAGTTTTCAAAGGATGTGAGGCCTCCGGTCGCGATGAGGCGGAGAACTAGGTCTTTCTCTGTGGTCTCCAGAGGGGATTCAGACATCCCTTCGTCTTGGGAGATGCAAGACGAGCTTGCATTCAATTCACTGCAGGGATATCTGGCCTTACTTCGAGTCAGAGCATCTTGGTGTCCATTCCACTTGAGTCCACAAACTCAGGGTAAATCTCACATCCATGTAGCTGGGAGAAGCCTCCTCTTGAGGTGCTTGTGGAAACTTGCTATTCCTCTTGAGTCGAAGCCAGGGACTAATTTCTCATCTCGAGTTGATTTGGGGTCCACGGAGCCCTTTCGTGTTGCTCCAGTGACCTCAGGATCCCTCTAGACTTGAGACAGTGATCTTGGGTTTTCTCTGGAGTGCCATCAAGGAAATCAAGGCTCCTTTCACGATTGATGTGGTACACGGAATTGCTCTGCACGCAGTGCAGGGGAATCGGGCCTCATATCGGGGTGAGGGGGAAGTCTCATGGTTTTCCTCGAGTTGCGGCCGGAACCTGCGGTATATTCTCGAGTTATGACGGGGAGGGCCCTTCCAGACACGTGTTTGTTCGGCGACATCAGGACTCATGCCTAGGTCCTAGGGACACCTCGGGATTCTCCTCGAGTCTTGGCCTGGCAATTGGGACGCGTCTCCAAGTGAGGCGGGAGACCCAGGGTCCCTTTCCACGTGCCACATGTATCCTGGCACTGCTATCCATTTTCAAGAGGAGTCAGGCATCGTCTCCTTTGGAAGCATTGATCTCCGCGGACCTCTCGAGTATTCAAAGGATGTGAGGCCTCCGGTCGCAATGAGGCGGAAGTCTAGGTCTTTCTCTGTGGCCTCCACAGTGGATTCAGACATCCCTTCGTCTTGGGAGATGCAAGACGAGCCTGCATTCAATTCACTGCAGGGATATCCGGCCTTACTTCGAGTCAGAGCATCTCGGTGTCCATTCCACTTGAGGCCACAAACTCAGGTTCCCTCTCACTTACCTGTAGCTGAGAGAAGCCTCCTCTTGAGGTGCTTGTGGAAAGTTGGTATTCCTCTTGAGTCTAAGCCAGGGACTAAGCTCTCATCTCGAGTTGATTTGGGGTCCACGGAGCCCTTTCGTGTTGATCCAGTGACCTCAGGATCCCTCTAGACTTGAGACAGTGATCTTGGGTTTTCTCTGGAGTGCCATCAAGGAAATCAAGGCTCCTATCACGTTTGATGTGGAACACGGAATTGCTCTGCACACAGTGCCGGGGAATAGGGCCTCATCTCGCGGCGAGGGGGAAGTCTCATGGTTTTTCTCGAGGTGCGGCCGGAACCTGGGGTATATTATCGAGTTACGACGGGGAGGCCCCTTCCAGACACGTGTTTGTTCAGCGACGTCAGGACTCCTGCCTAGGTGCGAGGGACACCTCGGGATTCTCCTCGAGTCTTGGCATGGCAATTGGGACGCGTCTCGACGTGAGGCGGGAGACCCTGTGTCCATTTCCAGGTGCCACAGATATCCTCGGATTCCTATCAATTTTCAATTGGAGTCAGGCATCGTCTCCTTTGGAAGTATTCATCTATGCGGACCTCTAGAGCTTTCAAAGGATGTGAGGCCTCCAGTCGCGATGAGGCGGAGACTAGGTCTTTCTCTGTGGTCTCCACAGGGGATTCAGACATCCCTTCGTCTTGGGAGATGCAAGACGAGCCTACATTCAATTCACTGCAGGGATATCCGGGCTTACTTCCAGTCAGAGCATCTCGGTGTCCATTCCACTTGAGGCCATACACTCAGGGACCCTATCGCATACCTGTAGCTGGGAGAAGCCTCCTCTGGAGGTGCTTGTGGAAAGTTGGTATGCCTCTTGTGTCGCAGGCAGGGACTAAGCTCTCATCTCGAGTTGATTTGGGGTCCACGGACCCCTTTCGTGTTGCTACAGTGACCTCAGGATCCCCCTAGACTTGAGACAGTGATCTTGGGTTTTCTCTGGAGTGCCATCAACGAAATTAAGGCTCCTTTCACATTTCATGTGGAACACAGAATTGCTCTGCATGCAGTGCAGGGGAATCGGGCCTCATCTCGCGCCGAGGGGGAGGTCTCATGGTTTTTCTCGAGTTGCGGCCGAAACCTGGGGTATATACTCGAGTTACGACGGGGAGGGCCCTTCCAGACACGTGTTTGTTCAGCGATGTCAGCACTCCTGTCTAGGTGCCAGGGACACCTGGGGATTCTCCTCGAGTCTTGGCATGGCAATTGGGACGCGTCTCCACGTGAGGCGGGAGACCCAGGGTCCCTTTCCACGTGCCACAGGGATCCTGGCACTCCTATCCATTTTCAAGAGGAGTCAGGCATCGTCTCCTTTGGAAGCATTGATCTTCGCGGACCTCTCAAGTTTTCAAAGCATATGAGGCCTCCGGTCGCGATGAGGCGGAGACCTAGGTCTTTCTCTGTGGTCTCAACAGGGGATTCAGACATCCCTTCGTCTTGGGAGATGAAAGACGAGCCTCCATTGAATTCACTGCAGGGATATCCGGCCTTACTTCGAGTCAGAGCATCTCGGTGTCCATTCCACTTGAGGCCACAAACTCAGGGTCCCTCTCACATACCTGTAGCTGAGAGAAGGCTCCTCTTGAGGTGCTTGTGGAAACTTGGTATTCCTCTTGAGTCGAAGCCAGGGACTAAGCTCTCATCTCGAGTTGATTTGGGGTCCACGTAGACATTTCTTGTTGCTACAGAGACCTCAGAATCCCTCTAGACTTGAGGCAGTGATCTTGGATTTCCTCTGGAGTGTCATCAAGAAAATCAAGGGTCCTTTCACGTTTGATGTGGAACACGGAATTGCTCTGCATGCAGTGCAGGGGAATCGGGCCTCATCTCGCGGCGAAGGGGAAGTCTCATGGTTTTTCTCAAGTTCCGGCCGGAACCTGGGGATATATTCTCGATACACGATGGGGACGGCCCTTCCAGACACGTGTTTGTTCAGCGACGTCAGGACTCCTGCCTAGGTTCGAGGGACACCTCGGGATTCTCCTCGAGTCTTGGTATGGCAATTGGGACGCGTCTCCCCGTGAGGCGGGAGACCCAGGGTCCCTTTCCACGTGCCACAGGGATCCTGGAACTCCTATCCATTTTCAAGAGGAGTCAGGCATCGTCTCCTTTGGAAGCATTGATCTCCGCGGACCTCTCGAGTTTTCAAAGGATGTTAGGCCTCCGGTCGCGATGAGGCCGAGAACTAGGTCTTTCTCTGTGGTCTCCACAGGGGATTCAGACATCCCTTCGTCTTGGGAGAAGTAAGACGAGCATGCATTCAATTCACTGCAGGGACATCCGGCCTTACTTCGAGTCAGAACATCTCGGTGTCCATTCCACTTGAGGCCACAAACTCAGGGTCCTTCTCACATACATATAGATGAGAGAAGCCTCCTCTTGAGGTGCTTGTGGAAAGCTAGTATTCCTCTTGAGTAGAATCCAGGGACTAAGCTCTCATCTCGAGTTGATTTGGGGTCCACAAAGACCTTTTATGTTGTTACAGTGACCTCAGGATCCCTCTAGACGTGAGACAGTGATCTTGGGTTTTCTCTGGAGTGCCATCAAGGAAATCAAGTCTCCTTTCAGGTTTGATGTGGAACACGGAATTGCTGTGCACGCAGTGCAGGGGAATCGGGCCTCATCTCGCGGCGAGGGGGAAGTCTCATGGTTTTTCTCGAGTTGCGGCTGGAACCTGGGGTATATACTCGAGTTACGACGGGGAGGGCCCTTCCAAACACGTGTTTGTTCAGAACGTCAGGACTTCTGCCTAGGTGTGAGGGACACCTCGGGATTCTCCTCGAGTCTTGGCATGGCAATTGGGACGCGTCTCCACGTGAGGCGGGAGACCCTGTGTCCATTTCCACGGGCCACAGGTATCCTCGGACTCCTATCAATTTTCAATTGGAGTCAGGCATCGTCTCCTTTGGAAGTATTCATCTATGCGGACCTCTAGAGTTTTCAAAGGATGTGTGGCCTCCAGTCGCGATGATTGCGGAGACTAGGTCTTTCTCTGTGGTCTCCACAGGGGATTCAGACATCCCTTCGTCTTGGGAGATGCAAGACGAGCCTGCATTCAATTCACTGCAGGGATATCCGGCCTTACTTCGAGTCAGAGCATCTCGGTGTCCATTCCACTTGAGGCCACAAACTCAGGGTCCCTCTCACATACCTGTAGCTGAGAGAAGCCTCCTCTTGAGGTGCTTGTGGAAAGTTGATATTCCTCTTGAGTCGAAGCCAGGGACTAAGCTCTCATCTCGTGTTGATTTGTGGTCCACAGAGCCCTTTCGTGTTGCTCCAGTGACCTCAGCATCCCTCTACACTTGAGACAGTGATCTTGGGTCTTCTCTGGAGTGCCATCAAGGAAATCAAGGCTCCTTTCACATTTGATGTGGAACACGGAATTGCTCTGCACGCAGTGCAAGGGAATCGGGCCTCATCTCGCGGCGAGGGGGAAGTCTCATGGTTTTTCTCGAGTTGCGGCCAGAACCTGGGGCATATTCTCGAGTTACGACGGGGAGGGCCCTTCCAGACACGTGTTTGTTCAGCGACGTCAGGACTCCTGCCTAGGTGCGAGGGACACCTCTGGATACTCCTCGAGTCTTGGCATGGCAATTGGGACGCGTCTCCGCTTGAGGCGGGAGACCCAGGGTCCCTTTCCACGTGCCACAGGGATCCTGGGACTCCTTTCCATTTTCAAGAGGAGTCAGGCATCGTCTCCTTTGGAAGCATTGATCTCCGCATACCTCTCGAATTTTCAAAGGATGTGAGGACTCCGGTCGCGATGAGACGGAGGACTAGGTCTTTCTCTGTCGTCTCCACATCGGATTCAGACATCCCTTCGTCTTGGGAGATGCAAGACGAGTCTGCATTCAATTCACTGCAGGGATATCCGGCCTTACTTCGAGTCAGAGCATCTCGGTGTCCATTCCACTTGAGGCCACAAACTCAGGGTCCCTCTCACATACCTGTAGCTGAGAGAAGCCTCCTCTTGAGGTGCTTGTGGAAAGTTGGCATTCCTCTTGAGTCGAAGCCAGGGACTAAGCTCTCATCTCGAGTTGATTTGGGGTCCACGGAGCCCTTTCGTGTTGCTACAGTGACCTCAGGATCCCTCTAGACTTGAGACAGGGATCTTAGGTTTTCTCTGGAGTGCCATCAAGGAAATCAAGGCTCCTTTCACGTTTGATGTGGAACACAGAATTGCTGTGCACGCAGTCCCGGAGAATCGGGCCTCATGTCGCAGCGAGGGGTAAGTCTCATGGTTTTTCTCGAGTTGCGGCCGGAACCGGGGGTATATTCTCGAGTTACGATGGTGAGGGCCCTTCCAGACACGTGTTTGTTCAGTGACGTCAGGACTCCTGCCTAGGTGCGAGGGAAACCTCGGGATTCTCCACGAGTCTTAGCATGGCAATTTGGATGCATCTCCACATGAGGCGGGAGACCCAGGGTCCCTTTCCACGTGCCACAGGGATCCTGGGACTCCTATCCATTTTCAAGAGGAGTCAGGCATCGTCTCCTTTGGAAGCATTGATCTCCGTGGACCTCTCGAGTTTTCAAAGGATGTGAGGCCTCCGCTCGCGATGAGGCGGAGAATTTGTTCTTTCTCTGTGGTCTCCTCAGGGGATTCAGACATCCCTTCGTCTTGGGAGATGCAAGACGAGCCTGCATTCAATTCACAGCAGGGATATCCGGCCTTGATTCGAGTCAGAACATCTCGGTGTCCATTCCACTTGAGGCCACAAACTCAGGGGCCCTCTCACATACCTGTAGCTGAGAGAAGCCTCCTCTTGAGGTGCTTGTGGAAAGTTGGTATTCCTCTTCAGTCAAAGCCAGGGACTAGGCTCTCATCTCGAGTTGATTTGGGGTCCACGGAGCCCTTTCGTGTTGCTCCAGTGACCTCAGGATCCCTCTAGACTTGAGACAGTGATCTTGGGTTTTCTCTGGAGTGCCATCAAGGAAATCAAGGCTCCTTTCAAGTTTGATGTGGAACACGGAATTGCTCTGCACGCAGTGCAGGGGAATCGGGCCTCATCTCGCGGCGAGGTGGAAATCTCATAGTTTTTCTCGAGTTGCGGCCCGAACCTGGGGTATATTCTCGAGTTACAACGGGGAGGGCCCTTCCAGACACGTGTTTGTTCAGCGACGTCAGGACTCCTGCCTAGGTGCGAGGAACACCTCAGGATTCTCCTCGAGTCTTGGCATGGCAATTGGGACGCGTCTCCACGTGAGGCGGGAGACCCAGGGTCCCTTTCCACGTGCCACAGGGATCCTGGGACTCCTATCCATTTTCAAGAGGAGTCAGGCATCGTCTCCTTTGGAAGCATTGATCTCCGCAGACCTCTCGAATTTTCAAAGGATGTGAGGACCCCGGTCCCGATGAGGCGGAGGACTAGGTCTTTCTCTGTGGTCTCCACAGGGGATTCAGACATCCCTTCGTCTTGGGAGATGCAAGACGAGCCTGCATTCAATTCACTGCAGGGATATCCGGCCTTACTTCGAGTCAGAGCATCACGGTGTCCATTCCAATTGAGGCCACAAACTCAGGGGCCCTCTCACATACCTGTAGCTGAGAGAAGCCTCCTCTTGAGGTGCTTGTGGAAATTTGGTATTCCTCTTGAGTCTAAGCCAGGGACTAAGCTCTCATCTCGAGTTGATTTGGGGTCCACGGAGCCCTTTCCTGTTGGTCCAGTGACCTCAGGATCCCTCTAGACTTGAGACAGTGTTCTTGGGTTTTCTCTGGAGTGCCATCAAGGAAATCAAGGCTCCTTTCACGTTTGATGTGGAACACGGAATTGCTCTGCATGCAGTGCAGGGGAATCGGGCCTCAACTCGCGGCGAGGGGGAAATCTCATGGTTTTTCTCGAGTTGCGGCCAGAACCTGGGGTATATTCTCGAGTTACGACGGGGAGGGCCCTTCCAGACACGTGTTTGTTCAGCGACTTCAAGACTCCTGCCTCGGTGCGAGGGACACCTCAGGATTCTCCTCGAGTCTTGGCATGGCAATTTGAACGCGTCTCCACGTGAGGCGGGAGATCCGGGGCCCCTTTCCACGTGCCACAGGGATCCTGGGACTCCTATCCATTTTCAAGAGGAGTCAGGCATCGTCTCCTTTGGAAGCATTGATCTCCGCGGACCTCTCGAGTTTTCAAAGGATGTGAGGCCTCCGGTCGCGATGAGACGGAGGACTAGGTCTTTCTCTGTGGTCTCCACAGGGGATTCAGACATCCCTTCGTCTTGGGAGATGCAAGACGAGCCTGCATTCAATTCACTGTTGGGATATCCGGCCTTACTTCGAGTCAGAGCATCTCGGTGTCCATTCCACTTGAGGCCACAAACTCAGGGTCCCTCTCACATACCTGTAGCTGAGAGAAGCCTCCTCTTGAGGTGCTTGTGGAAAGTTGATATTCCTCTTGAGTCGAAGCCAGGGACTAAGCTCTCATCTCGTGTTGATTTGTGGTCCACAGAGCTCTTTCGTGTTGCTCCAGTGACCTCAGCATCCCTCTACCCTTGAGACAGTGATCTTGGGTCTTCTCTGGAGTGCCATCAAGGAAATCAAGGCTCCTTTCACATTTGATGTGGAACACGGAATTGCTCTGCACGCAGTGCAAGGGAATCGGGCCTCATCTCGCGGCGAGGGGGAAGTCTCATGGTTTTTCTCGAGTTGCGGCCGGAACCTGGGGCATATTCTCGAGTTAAGACGGGGAGGGCCCTTCCAGACACGTGTTTGTTCAGCGACGTCAGGACTCCTGCCTAGGTGCGAGGGACACCTCTGGATACTCCTCGAGTCTTGGCATGGCAATTGGGACGCGTCTCCACTTGAGGCGGGAGACCCAGGGTCCCTTTCCACGTGCCACAGGGATCCTGGGACTCCTATCCATTTTCAAGAGGAGTCAGGCATCGTCTCCTTTGGAAGCATTGATCTCCGCGGACCTCTCGAGTTTTCAAAGGATGTGAGGCCTCCGCTCGCGATGAGGCGGAGAATTTGTTCATTCTCTGTGGTCTCCTCAGGGGATTCAGACATCCCTTCGTCTTGGGAGATGCAAGACGAGCCTGCATTCAATTCACTGCAGGGATATCCGGCCTTACTTCGAGTCAGAGCATCTCGGTGTCCATTCCACTTGAGGCCACAAACTCAGGGTCCCTCAAACATACCTGTAGCTGAGAGAAGCCTCCTCTTGAGGTGCTTGTGGAAAGTTGGTATTCCTCTTGAGTCTAAGCCAGGGACTAAGCTCTCATCTCGAGTTGATTTCGGGTCCACGGAGCCCTTTCGTGTTGCTCCAGTGACCTCAGGATCCCTCTATACTTGAGACAGTGATCTTGGGTTTTCTCTGGAGTGCCATCAAGGAAATCAAGGCTCCTTTCACGTTTGATGTGGAACACGGAATTGCTCTGCACGCAGTGCCCGGGAATCGGGCCTCATCTCGCGGAGACGGGGAAGTCTCATGGTTTTTCTCGAGTTGCGGCCGGAACCTGGGGTATATTCTCGAGTTACGACGGGGAGGGCCCTTCCAGACACGTGTTTGTTCAGCGACGTCAGGACTCCTGCCTAGGTGCGAGGGACACCTCGGGATTCTCCTCGAGTCTTGGCATGGCAATTGGGACGCGACTCCACGTGAGGCGGGAGACCCAGGGTCCCTTTCCACGTGCCACAGGCATCCTGGTACTCCTATCCATTTTCAAGAGGAGTCAGGCATCGTCTCTTTTGGAAGCATTGATCTCCGCAGACCTCTCGAGTTTTTAAAGGATGTGACGCCTCCGGTCGCGATGAGGGGGAGGACTAGGTCTTTCTCTGTCGTCTCCACAGGGGATTCAGAGATCCCTTCATCTTGGGAGATGCAAGACGAGCCTGCATTCAATTCACTGCTGGGATATCCGGCCTTACTTTGAGTCAGAGCATCTCGGTGTCCATTGCACTTGAGGCCACAAACTCAGTGTCCTTCTCACATACCTGTGGCTGAGAGAAGCCTCGTCTTCAGGTGCTTGTGGAACGTTGGTATTCCTCTTGAGTCGAAGCCAGGGACTAAGCTCTCATCTCGAGTTGATTTGGGGTCCACGGAGCCCTTTCCTGTTGTTCCAGTGACCTCAGGATCCCTCTAGACTTGAGACAGTGATCTTGGGTTTTCTCTGGAGTGCCATCAAGGAAATCAGGGTTCCAATCACGTTTGATGTGGAACACGGAATTGCTCTGCACGTAGGGCAGGGGAATCGGGCCTCATCTCGCGGTGAGGGGGAAGTCTCATGTTTTTTCTCGAGCTGCGGCCGGAACATGGGGTATATTCTCAAGTTATGACGGGGAGGGCCCTTCCAGACACGTGTTTGTTCAGCGACGACAGGACTCCTGCCTAGGTGCGAGGGACACCTCGGGATTCTCCTCGAGTCTTGGCATGGCAATTGGGACGCGTCTCCACGTGAGACGGGAGACCCAGGGTCCCTTTCCACGTGCCACAGGGATCCTGGGACTCCTAACCATTTTCAAGAGGAGTCAGGCATCGTATCCTTTGGAAGCATTGATCTCCGCGGACCTCTCGAGTTTTCAAAGGATGTGAGGCCTCCGGTCGCGATGAGGCGGAGGACTAGGACTTTCTCTGTGGTCTCGACAGGGGATTCAGACATCCCTTCGTCTTGGGAGATGCAAGACGAGCGTGCATTCAATTCCCTGCAGGGATATCCGGCCTTACATCGAGTCAGAGCATCTCGGTGTCCATTCCACTTGAGGCCACAAACTCAGGGTCGCTATCACATACCTGTAGCTGAGAGAAGCCTCCTCTTGAGGTGCTTGTGGAAAGTTAGTATTCCTCTTGAGTCGAAGCCAGGGACTAAGCTCTCATCTCGAGTTGATTTGCGGTCCACGGAGCCCTTTCGTGTTGCTCCAGTGACCTCAGGATCCCTCTAGACTTGAGACAGTCATCTTGAGTTTTCTCTGGAGTGCCATCAAGGAAATCAAGGCTCCTTTCACGTTTGATGTCGAACACGGAATTGTGCTGCACGCAGTGCAAGGGAATCGGGCCTCATCTCGGGGCGAGGGGGAAGTCTCATGGTTTTTCTCAAGTTGCGGCCGGAACCTGGGGTATATTCTTGAGTTACGACGGGGAGGGCCCTTCCCGACACGTGTTTGTCCAGCGACGTCAGGACTCCTGCCTAGGTGCGAGGGACACCTCGGGATTCTCCTCGAGTCTTGGCATGGCAATTGGGACGCGTCCCCACGTGAGGCGGGAGACCCAGGCTCCCTTTCCACGTGCCACAGGGATCCTGGGTCTCCTATCAATTTTCAAGAGGAGTCAGGCATCGTCTCCTTTGGAAGCATTGATGTCCGCGGACCTCTCGAGTTTTCAAAGGATGTGAGGCCTCCGGTCGCGATGAGGCGGAGAACTAGGTCTTTCTCTGTGGTCTCCACAGGGGATTCAGACATCCCTTCGTCTTGGGAGATGCAAGACGAGCCTGCATTCAATTCACTGCAGGGATATCCGGCCTTACTTCGAGTCACAGCGTGTCGGTGTCCATTCCACTTGAGGACAGAAACTCAGGGTCCCTCTCACATACGTGTCGCTGAGAGAAGCCTCCTCTTGAGGTGCTTGTGGAAAGTTGGTATTCCTCTTGAGTCGAATCCAGGGACTAAGCTCTCATCTCGAGTTGATTTGGGGTCCTCGGAGCCCTTTCGTGTTGCTCCAGTGACGTCAGGTTCCCTCTAGTCTTGAGACAGTGATCTTGGGTTTTCTCTGGAGTGCCATCAAGGAAATCAAGGCTCCTTTCACGTTTGATGTGGAACACGGAATTTCTCTGCACGCAGTGCAGGGGATTCGGGCCTCATCTCGCAGCGAAGCGGATGTCTCATGGTTTTTCTCCACTTGTGCCCGGAACCTGGGGTATATTCTCGAGTTACGACGTGGGGGGCCCTTCCAGACACGTGATTCTTCAGCGACGTCAGGACTCCTGCCTAGGTGCGAGGGACACCTCAGGATTCTCCTCGAGTCTTGGCATGGCAATTGGGACGCGTCTCCACGTGTGGCGGGAGACCCAGTGTCCCTTTCAACGTGCCACAGGGATCCTGGGACTACTATCCATTTTCAAGAGGAGCCAGGCTTCGTCTCCTTTGGAAGCATTGATCTCCGCGGACCTCTCGAGTTTTCAAAGGATGTGAGGTCTCCGGTCGCTGTGTGGCGAGAACTAGGTCTTTCTCTGTGGTCTCCACAGGGGATTCAGACATCCCTTCGTCTTGGGAGAGGAAAGAAGAGCCTGCACTCAATTCACTGCAGGGATATCCGGCCTTACTTCGAGTCAGAGCATCTCGATGTCCATTCCATTTGAGGCCACAAACTCAGGGTCCCTCTCACATACCTGTAGCTGAGAGAAGCCTCCTATTGAGGTGCTTGTGGAAAGTTGGTATTCTTCTTGAGTCGAAGCCAAGGACTAATCTCTCATCACGAGTTGATTTGGGGACAACGGAGCCGTTTGGTGTTGCTCCAGTGACCTCAGGATCCCTCTAGACTTGAGACACTGATCTTGGGTTTTCTCTGGAGTTCAATCAAGGAAATCAAGGGTCCTTTCTCATTTGATGTGGAACACGGAATTGCTCTGCACGCACTGCAGTGAAATCTGGCCTCATCTCGTGGCGAGGGGGAAGTCTCATAATTTTTCTAGAGTTGTGGCCAGAACCTGGGGTATATTCTTGAGTTACGACGGGGAGGGCCCTTCCAGAACGTGTTTGTTCAGCGACATCAGGACTCCTGCCTAGGTGCGAGGGACAACTCTAGATTCTCCTCGAGTCTTGGCATGGCAATTGGGACGCGTCTCCACGTGTGGCGGGAGACCCAGTGTCCCTTTCAACGTGCCACAGGGATCCTGGGACTACTATCCATTTTCAAGAGGAGCCAGGCTTCGTCTCCTTTGGAAGCATTGATCTCCGCGGACCTCTCGAGTTTTCAAAGGATGTGAGGCCTCCGGTCGCGTTGAGGCGGAGGACTAGGTCTTTCTCTGTGGTCTCCACAGGAGATTCAGACATCCCTTCGTCTTGGGAGATGCAAGACGAGCCTGCATTCAATTCACTGCAGGGATATCCAGCCATACTTCGAGTCAGAACATCTCGGTGTCCATTCCACTTGAGGACACAAACTCTGGGTCCCTCTCACATACCTGTAGCTGAGAGAAGCCTCCTCTTGAGGTGCTTGTGGAAAGTTGGTATTCCTCTTGAGTCGAAGCCAGGGACTAAGCTATCATCTCGAGTTGATTTGGGGTCCACGGAGCCTTTTAATGTTGCTCCAGTGACCTCAGGATCCCTCTGGACTTGAGACACTGATCTTGGGTATTCTCTGGAGTGCCATCAAGGAAATCAAGGCTCCTTTCACGTTTGATGTGGAACACGGAATTGCTCTGCACGCAGTGCAGGGGAAACGGGCCTCATCTCGCGGCGAGTGGGAAGTCTCATGGTTGTTCTCGAGTTGCGGCCGGAACCTGCGGTATATTCTCGATTTACGACGGGGAGGGTCTTCCCAGACACGTGTTTGTTCAGGGACGTCAGAACTCCTGCCTAGGTGCGAGGGACACATCGGGATTCTCCTCGAGTCTTGCCATGGCAATTGGGACGCGTCTCCACGTGAGGCGGGAGACCAAGGGCCCCTTTCCACCTTCCACAGGGATCCTGGGACTCCTATCCATTTTCAAGAGGAGTCAGGCATCGTCTCCTTTGGAAGCATTGATCTCCGCAGGCCTCTCGAGTTTTCAAAGGATGTGAGGCCTCCGGTCGCGATGAGGCGGAAGACTAGGTCTTTCTCTGTCGTCTCCACAGGGGATTCAGACATCCCTTCGTCTTGGGAGATGCAAGACGAGCCTGCATTCAATTCACTGCAGGGATATCCGGCCTTACTTTGAGTCAGAGCATCTCGGTGTACAGTCTACTTGAGGCCACAAATTCAGGGTTCCTCTCACATACCTGTAGCTGAGAGAAGCCTCCTCTTGAGGTGCTTGTGGAAATTGGTATTCCTCTTGAGTCGATGCCAGGGACTAAGCTCTCATCTCGAGTTGATTTTGGGTCCACGGAGTCCTTTCGTGTTGCTCCAGTGACCTCAGGATCCCTCTAGACTTGAGACAGTGATCTTGGGTTTTCTCTGGAGTGCCATCAAGGAAATCAAGGCTCCTTTCATGTTTGATGTGGAACACGGAATTGCTCTGCACGCAGTCCATGGGAATCGGGCCTCTTGTCGCGGCGAGGGGGAAGTCTCATGGTTTTTCTCGAGTTGCAGCCGGAACCTGGGGTATATTCTCGAGTTACGACGGGGAGGGCCCTTCCAGACACGTGTTTGTTCAGCGACGTCAGGACTCCTGCCTAGGAGCGAGGGACACCTCGGGATTCTCCTCGAGTCTTGGCATGGCAATGGGGACGCGTCTCCACGTGAGGCGGGAGACCCAGGGTCCCTTCCCACGTGCCACAGGGATCCTGGGACTCCTATCCATTTTCATGAGGAGTCAGGCATCGTCTCCTTTGGAAGCATTGATCTCCACGGACCTCTCGGGTTTTCAAAGGATGTGAGGCCTCCGCTCGCGATGAGGCGGAGAATTAGGTTTTTCTCTGTGGTCTCCACAGGGGATTCAGACATCCCTTCGTCTTGGGAGATGCAAGACGAGCCTGCATTCAATTCACTGCAGGGATATCCGGCCTTACTTCGAGTCAGAGCATCTCGGAGTCCATTCCACTTGAGGCTACAAACTCAGGGTCCCGCTCTCATACCTGTAGCTGAGAGAAACCTCCTCTTCAGGTGCTTGTGGAAAGTTGGTATTTCTCCTGAGTCAAAGCCAGGGACTAGGCTCTCATCTCGAGTTGATTTGTGGTCCACGGAGCCCTTTCGTGTTGCTACAGTGACCTCAGAATGCCTCTAGACTTGATACAGTGATCTTGGGTTTTCTCTGGAGTGCCATCAAGTATATCAAGGCTCCTTTCACGTTTGATGTGGAACACGGAATTGCTCTGCACGCAGTGCTGGGGAATCGGGCCTCATCTCGCGGCGAGGGGGAAGTCTCATGGTTTTTCTCAACTTGCGGCCAGAAACTGGGGTATATTCTCGAGTTACGACGGGTAGGGCCCTTCCAGACACATGTTTGTTCAGCGACGTCAGGACTCCTGCCTAGGTGCGAGGGACACCTCGGGATTCTCCTCGAGTCTTGGCATGGCAATTGGGAGGCGTCTCCACGTGAGGCGGGAGACCCAGGGTCCCTTTCCACGTGCCACAAATATCCTGGGATTCCTATCCATTTTCAAGAGGAGTCAGGCATCGTCTCCTTTGGAAGCATTGATCTCCGCGGACCTCTCGAGTTTTCAAAGGATGTGAGGCCTCCGGTCGCCATGAGGCGGAGAACTAGGTCTTTCTCTGTGGTCTCCACAGGGGATTCAGACATCCCTTCGTCTTGGGAGATGCGAGACGAGCCTGCATTCAATTCACTGCAGGGATATCCGGCCTTACTTCGAGTCAGAGCATCTCGGTGTCCATTCCACTTGAGGACACAAACTCAGGGTCCCTCTCACATACCTGTAGCTGAGAGAAGCCTCCTCTTGAGGTGCTTGTGGAAAGTTGGTATGCCTGTTGAGTCGAAGCCATGGACTAAGCTCTCATCTCGAGTTGATTGGGGGTTCACGGAGCCCTATCGTGTTGCTCCAGTGACCTCAGGATCTAGACTTGAGACAGTGATCTTGGGTTTGCTCTGGAGTGCCATCAAGGAAATCAAGGCTCCTTTCACGTTCGATGTGGAACACGGAATTGCTCAGCACGCAGTGCAGGGGATTCGGGCCTCATCTCGCGGCGAGGGGAAATTTCATGTTTTGTCTCGAGTTGCGGATAGAACCTGGGGTATATTCTCGAGTTACGACGGGGAGGGCCCTGCCAGACACGTGTTTGTTCAGCGACGTCAGGACTCCTGCCTAGGTGCGAGGAACACCTCGGGATTCTCCTCGATTCTTGGCATGGCAATTGGGACTCGTCTCCACGTGAGGCGGGAGACCCAGGGTCCCTTTCGACGTGCCACAGGGATTCTGGGACTCCTATCCATTTTGAAGAGGAGTCAGGCATGGTCTCCTTTGGAAGCATTGATCTCCGCGGACCTCTCGAGTTTTCAAAGGATGTGAGGCCTCCGGTCGCGATGAGGCAGAGAACTAGGTCTTTCTCTGTGGTCTACACAGGGGATTCAGACATCCCTTCGTCTTGGGAGATGCAAGACGAGCCTGCATTCAATTCACTGCAGGGATATCCGGCCTTACTTCGAGTCAGAGCATCTCAGTGTCCATTCCACTTGAGGCCACAACCTCAGGGTACCTCTCACTTTCCTGTAGCTGAGAGAAGCCTCCTCTTGAGGTGCTTGTGGAAAGTTGGTATTCCTCTTGAGTCGAAGCCAGGGACTAAGCTCTCATCTCGAGTTGATTTGGGGTCCACGGAGCCCTTTCGTGTTGCTCCAGTGACCTCAGGATCCCTCTAGACTTGAGACAGTGATCTTGGGTTTTCTCTGGAGTGCCATCAAGGAAATCAAGGCTCCTTTCACGTTTGATGTGGAACACGGAATTGCTCTGCATGCAGTGCAGGGGAATCGGGCCTCAACTCGCGGCGAGGGGGAAATCTCATGGTTTTTCTCTAGTTGCGGCCGGAACCTTGGGTATATTCTCGAGTTACGATGGGGAGGGCCCTTCCAGACACGTGTTTGTTCAGCGACGTCAGGACTCCTGCCTAGGTGCGAGGGACACCTCGGGATTGTCCTCGAGTCTTGGCATGGCAATTGGGACCCGTCTCCACGTGAGGCGGGAGACCCAGGTTCCCTTCCCACGTGCCACAGGGATCCTGGGACTCCTATACATTTTCAATAGGAGTCAGGCATCATCTCCTTTGGAAGCATTGATCTCCGCGGACCTCTTGAGTTTTCAAAGGATGTGAGGCCTCCGGTCGCAATGACGCGGTGAACTCGGTCTTTCTCCGTGGTCTCCACAGGGGATTCAGACATCCCTTCTTCTTGGGAGATGCAAGACGAGCCTGCATTCAATTCACTGCAGGGATATCCGGCCTTACTTCGAGTCAGAGCATCTCGGTGTCCTTTCCACTTGAGGCCAAAAACTCGGGGTCCCTCAAATATACCAGTAGCTGAGAGAAGCCTCCTCTTGAGGTGCTTGTGGAAAGTTGGTATTCCTCTTGAGTCTAAGCCAGGGACTAAGCTCTCAACTCGAGTTGATTTGGGGTCCACGGAGCCATTAAATGTTGCTCCAATTACCTCAGGATCCCTCTAGACTTGAGACAGTGATCTTGGGTTTTCTCTGGAGCGCCATCAAGGAAATCAAGGCTCCTTTCAAGTTTGATGTGGAACACGGTATTGTTCTGCACGCAGTGCAGGGGAATCGGGCCTCAACTCGCGGCGCGGGGGAAATCTCATGGTTTTTCTCGAGTTGCGGCCGGAACCTGGGGTATATTCTCGAGTTACGACGGGGAGGGCCCTTCCAGACACGTGTTTGTTCAGCGACGTCAGGACTCCTGCCTAGGTGCGAGGGACACCTCGGGATTCTCCTCGAGTCTTGGCATGGCAATTGGGACGCGACTCCACGTGAGGCGGGAGACCCAGGGTCCCTTTCCACGTGCCACAGGCATCCTGGTACTCCTATCCATTTTCAAGAGGAGTCAGGCATCGTCTCTTTTGGAAGCATTGATCTCCGCAGACCTCTCGAGTTTTTAAAGGATGTGACGCCTCCGGTCGCGATGAGGGGGAGGACTAGGTCTTTCTCTGTCGTCTCCACAGGGGATTCAGAGATCCCTTCATCTTGGGAGATGCAAGACGAGCCTGCATTCAATTCACTGCTGGGATATCCGGCCTTACTTTGAGTCAGAGCATCTCGGTGTCCATTGCACTTGAGGCCACAAACTCAGTGTCCTTCTCACATACCTGTGGCTGAGAGAAGCCTCGTCTTCAGGTGCTTGTGGAACGTTGGTATTCCTCTTGAGTCGAAGCCAGGGACTAAGCTCTCATCTCGAGTTGATTTGGGGTCCACGGAGCCCTTTCCTGTTGTTCCAGTGACCTCAGGATCCCTCTAGACTTGAGACAGTGATCTTGGGTTTTCTCTGGAGTGCCATCAAGGAAATCAGGGTTCCAATCACGTTTGATGTGGAACACGGAATTGCTCTGCACGTAGGGCAGGGGAATCGGGCCTCATCTCGCGGTGAGGGGGAAGTCTCATGTTTTTTCTCGAGCTGCGGCCGGAACATGGGGTATATTCTCAAGTTATGACGGGGAGGGCCCTTCCAGACACGTGTTTGTTCAGCGACGACAGGACTCCTGCCTAGGTGCGAGGGACACCTCGGGATTCTCCTCGAGTCTTGGCATGGCAATTGGGACGCGTCTCCACGTGAGACGGGAGACCCAGGGTCCCTTTCCACGTGCCACAGGGATCCTGGGACTCCTAACCATTTTCAAGAGGAGTCAGGCATCGTATCCTTTGGAAGCATTGATCTCCGCGGACCTCTCGAGTTTTCAAAGGATGTGAGGCCTCCGGTCGCGATGAGGCGGAGGACTAGGACTTTCTCTGTGGTCTCGACAGGGGATTCAGACATCCCTTCGTCTTGGGAGATGCAAGACGAGCGTGCATTCAATTCCCTGCAGGGATATCCGGCCTTACATCGAGTCAGAGCATCTCGGTGTCCATTCCACTTGAGGCCACAAACTCAGGGTCGCTATCACATACCTGTAGCTGAGAGAAGCCTCCTCTTGAGGTGCTTGTGGAAAGTTAGTATTCCTCTTGAGTCGAAGCCAGGGACTAAGCTCTCATCTCGAGTTGATTTGCGGTCCACGGAGCCCTTTCGTGTTGCTCCAGTGACCTCAGGATCCCTCTAGACTTGAGACAGTCATCTTGAGTTTTCTCTGGAGTGCCATCAAGGAAATCAAGGCTCCTTTCACGTTTGATGTCGAACACGGAATTGTGCTGCACGCAGTGCAAGGGAATCGGGCCTCATCTCGGGGCGAGGGGGAAGTCTCATGGTTTTTCTCAAGTTGCGGCCGGAACCTGGGGTATATTCTTGAGTTACGACGGGGAGGGCCCTTCCCGACACGTGTTTGTCCAGCGACGTCAGGACTCCTGCCTAGGTGCGAGGGACACCTCGGGATTCTCCTCGAGTCTTGGCATGGCAATTGGGACGCGTCCCCACGTGAGGCGGGAGACCCAGGCTCCCTTTCCACGTGCCACAGGGATCCTGGGTCTCCTATCAATTTTCAAGAGGAGTCAGGCATCGTCTCCTTTGGAAGCATTGATGTCCGCGGACCTCTCGAGTTTTCAAAGGATGTGAGGCCTCCGGTCGCGATGAGGCGGAGAACTAGGTCTTTCTCTGTGGTCTCCACAGGGGATTCAGACATCCCTTCGTCTTGGGAGATGCAAGACGAGCCTGCATTCAATTCACTGCAGGGATATCCGGCCTTACTTCGAGTCACAGCGTGTCGGTGTCCATTCCACTTGAGGACAGAAACTCAGGGTCCCTCTCACATACGTGTCGCTGAGAGAAGCCTCCTCTTGAGGTGCTTGTGGAAAGTTGGTATTCCTCTTGAGTCGAATCCAGGGACTAAGCTCTCATCTCGAGTTGATTTGGGGTCCTCGGAGCCCTTTCGTGTTGCTCCAGTGACGTCAGGTTCCCTCTAGTCTTGAGACAGTGATCTTGGGTTTTCTCTGGAGTGCCATCAAGGAAATCAAGGCTCCTTTCACGTTTGATGTGGAACACGGAATTTCTCTGCACGCAGTGCAGGGGATTCGGGCCTCATCTCGCAGCGAAGCGGATGTCTCATGGTTTTTCTCCACTTGTGCCCGGAACCTGGGGTATATTCTCGAGTTACGACGTGGGGGGCCCTTCCAGACACGTGATTCTTCAGCGACGTCAGGACTCCTGCCTAGGTGCGAGGGACACCTCAGGATTCTCCTCGAGTCTTGGCATGGCAATTGGGACGCGTCTCCACGTGTGGCGGGAGACCCAGTGTCCCTTTCAACGTGCCACAGGGATCCTGGGACTACTATCCATTTTCAAGAGGAGCCAGGCTTCGTCTCCTTTGGAAGCATTGATCTCCGCGGACCTCTCGAGTTTTCAAAGGATGTGAGGTCTCCGGTCGCTGTGTGGCGAGAACTAGGTCTTTCTCTGTGGTCTCCACAGGGGATTCAGACATCCCTTCGTCTTGGGAGAGGAAAGAAGAGCCTGCACTCAATTCACTGCAGGGATATCCGGCCTTACTTCGAGTCAGAGCATCTCGATGTCCATTCCATTTGAGGCCACAAACTCAGGGTCCCTCTCACATACCTGTAGCTGAGAGAAGCCTCCTATTGAGGTGCTTGTGGAAAGTTGGTATTCTTCTTGAGTCGAAGCCAAGGACTAATCTCTCATCACGAGTTGATTTGGGGACAACGGAGCCGTTTGGTGTTGCTCCAGTGACCTCAGGATCCCTCTAGACTTGAGACACTGATCTTGGGTTTTCTCTGGAGTTCAATCAAGGAAATCAAGGGTCCTTTCTCATTTGATGTGGAACACGGAATTGCTCTGCACGCACTGCAGTGAAATCTGGCCTCATCTCGTGGCGAGGGGGAAGTCTCATAATTTTTCTAGAGTTGTGGCCAGAACCTGGGGTATATTCTTGAGTTACGACGGGGAGGGCCCTTCCAGAACGTGTTTGTTCAGCGACATCAGGACTCCTGCCTAGGTGCGAGGGACAACTCTAGATTCTCCTCGAGTCTTGGCATGGCAATTGGGACGCGTCTCCACGTGTGGCGGGAGACCCAGTGTCCCTTTCAACGTGCCACAGGGATCCTGGGACTACTATCCATTTTCAAGAGGAGCCAGGCTTCGTCTCCTTTGGAAGCATTGATCTCCGCGGACCTCTCGAGTTTTCAAAGGATGTGAGGCCTCCGGTCGCGTTGAGGCGGAGGACTAGGTCTTTCTCTGTGGTCTCCACAGGAGATTCAGACATCCCTTCGTCTTGGGAGATGCAAGACGAGCCTGCATTCAATTCACTGCAGGGATATCCAGCCATACTTCGAGTCAGAGCATCTCGGTGTCCATTCCACTTGAGGACACAAACTCTGGGTCCCTCTCACATACCTGTAGCTGAGAGAAGCCTCCTCTTGAGGTGCTTGTGGAAAGTTGGTATTCCTCTTGAGTCGAAGCCAGGGACTAAGCTATCATCTCGAGTTGATTTGGGGTCCACGGAGCCTTTTAATGTTGCTCCAGTGACCTCAGGATCCCTCTGGACTTGAGACACTGATCTTGGGTATTCTCTGGAGTGCCATCAAGGAAATCAAGGCTCCTTTCACGTTTGATGTGGAACACGGAATTGCTCTGCACGCAGTGCAGGGGAAACGGGCCTCATCTCGCGGCGAGTGGGAAGTCTCATGGTTGTTCTCGAGTTGCGGCCGGAACCTGCGGTATATTCTCGATTTACGACGGGGAGGGTCTTCCCAGACACGTGTTTGTTCAGGGACGTCAGAACTCCTGCCTAGGTGCGAGGGACACATCGGGATTCTCCTCGAGTCTTGCCATGGCAATTGGGACGCGTCTCCACGTGAGGCGGGAGACCAAGGGCCCCTTTCCACCTTCCACAGGGATCCTGGGACTCCTATCCATTTTCAAGAGGAGTCAGGCATCGTCTCCTTTGGAAGCATTGATCTCCGCAGGCCTCTCGAGTTTTCAAAGGATGTGAGGCCTCCGGTCGCGATGAGGCGGAAGACTAGGTCTTTCTCTGTCGTCTCCACAGGGGATTCAGACATCCCTTCGTCTTGGGAGATGCAAGACGAGCCTGCATTCAATTCACTGCAGGGATATCCGGCCTTACTTTGAGTCAGAGCATCTCGGTGTACAGTCTACTTGAGGCCACAAATTCAGGGTTCCTCTCACATACCTGTAGCTGAGAGAAGCCTCCTCTTGAGGTGCTTGTGGAAATTGGTATTCCTCTTGAGTCGATGCCAGGGACTAAGCTCTCATCTCGAGTTGATTTTGGGTCCACGGAGTCCTTTCGTGTTGCTCCAGTGACCTCAGGATCCCTCTAGACTTGAGACAGTGATCTTGGGTTTTCTCTGGAGTGCCATCAAGGAAATCAAGGCTCCTTTCATGTTTGATGTGGAACACGGAATTGCTCTGCACGCAGTCCATGGGAATCGGGCCTCTTGTCGCTGCGAGGGGGAAGTCTCATGGTTTTTCTCGAGTTGCAGCCGGAACCTGGGGTATATTCTCGAGTTACGACGGGGAGGGCCCTTCCAGACACGTGTTTGTTCAGCGACGTCAGGACTCCTGCCTAGGAGCGAGGGACACCTCGGGATTCTCCTCGAGTCCTGGCATGGCAATGGGGACGCGTCTCCACGTGAGGCGGGAGACCCAGGGTCCCTTCCCACGTGCCACAGGGATCCTGGGACTCCTATCCATTTTCATGAGGAGTCAGGCATCGTCTCCTTTGGAAGCATTGATCTCCACGGACCTCTCGGGTTTTCAAAGGATGTGAGGCCTCCGCTCGCGATGAGGCGGAGAATTAGGTTTTTCTCTGTGGTCTCCACAGGGGATTCAGACATCCCTTCGTCTTGGGAGATGCAAGACGAGCCTGCATTCAATTCACTGCAGGGATATCCGGCCTTACTTCGAGTCAGAGCATCTCGGAGTCCATTCCACTTGAGGCTACAAACTCAGGGTCCCGCTCTCATACCTGTAGCTGAGAGAAACCTCCTCTTCAGGTGCTTGTGGAAAGTTGGTATTTCTCCTGAGTCAAAGCCAGGGACTAGGCTCTCATCTCGAGTTGATTTGTGGTCCACGGAGCCCTTTCGTGTTGCTACAGTGACCTCAGAATGCCTCTAGACTTGATACAGTGATCTTGGGTTTTCTCTGGAGTGCCATCAAGGATATCAAGGCTCCTTTCACGTTTGATGTGGAACACGGAATTGCTCTGCACGCAGTGCTGGGGAATCGGGCCTCATCTCGCGGCGAGGGGGAAGTCTCATGGTTTTTCTCAACTTGCGGCCAGAAACTGGGGTATATTCTCGAGTTACGACGGGTAGGGCCCTTCCAGACACATGTTTGTTCAGCGACGTCAGGACTCCTGCCTAGGTGCGAGGGACACCTCGGGATTCTCCTCGAGTCTTGGCATGGCAATTGGGAGGCGTCTCCACGTGAGGCGGGAGACCCAGGGTCCCTTTCCACGTGCCACAAATATCCTGGGATTCCTATCCATTTTCAAGAGGAGTCAGGCATCGTCTCCTTTGGAAGCATTGATCTCCGCGGACCTCTCGAGTTTTCAAAGGATGTGAGGCCTCCGGTCGCCATGAGGCGGAGAACTAGGTCTTTCTCTGTGGTCTCCACAGGGGATTCAGACATCCCTTCGTCTTGGGAGATGCGAGACGAGCCTGCATTCAATTCACTGCAGGGATATCCGGCCTTACTTCGAGTCAGAGCATCTCGGTGTCCATTCCACTTGAGGACACAAACTCAGGGTCCATCTCACATACCTGTAGCTGAGAGAAGCCTCCTCTTGAGGTGCTTGTGGAAAGTTGGTATGCCTGTTGAGTCGAAGCCATGGACTAAGCTCTCATCTCGAGTTGATTGGGGGTTCACGGAGCCCTATCGTGTTGCTCCAGTGACCTCAGGATCTAGACTTGAGACAGTGATCTTGGGTTTGCTCTGGAGTGCCATCAAGGAAATCAAGGCTCCTTTCACGTTCGATGTGGAACACGGAATTGCTCAGCACGCAGTGCAGGGGATTCGGGCCTCATCTCGCGGCGAGGGGAAATTTCATGTTTTGTCTCGAGTTGCGGATAGAACCTGGGGTATATTCTCGAGTTACGACGGGGAGGGCCCTGCCAGACACGTGTTTGTTCAGCGACGTCAGGACTCCTGCCTAGGTGCGAGGAACACCTCGGGATTCTCCTCGATTCTTGGCATGGCAATTGGGACTCGTCTCCACGTGAGGCGGGAGACCCAGGGTCCCTTTCGACGTGCCACAGGGATTCTGGGACTCCTATCCATTTTGAAGAGGAGTCAGGCATGGTCTCCTTTGGAAGCATTGATCTCCGCTGACCTCTCGAGTTTTCAAAGGATGTGAGGCCTCCGGTCGCGATGAGGCAGAGAACTAGGTCTTTCTCTGTGGTCTACACAGGGGATTCAGACATCCCTTCGTCTTGGGAGATGCAAGACGAGCCTGCATTCAATTCACTGCAGGGATATCCGGCCTTACTTCGAGTCAGAGCATCTCAGTGTCCATTCCACTTGAGGCCACAACCTCAGGGTACCTCTCACTTTCCTGTAGCTGAGAGAAGCCTCCTCTTGAGGTGCTTGTGGAAAGTTGGTATTCCTCTTGAGTCGAAGCCAGGGACTAAGCTCTCATCTCGAGTTGATTTGGGGTCCACGGAGCCCTTTCGTGTTGCTCCAGTGACCTCAGGATCCCTCTAGACTTGAGACAGTGATCTTGGGTTTTCTCTGGAGTGCCATCAAGGAAATCAAGGCTCCTTTCACGTTTGATGTGGAACACGGAATTGCTCTGCATGCAGTGCAGGGGAATCGGGCCTCAACTCGCGGCGAGGGGGAAATCTCATGGTTTTTCTCTAGTTGCGGCCGGAACCTTGGGTATATTCTCGAGTTACGATGGGGAGGGCCCTTCCAGACACGTGTTTGTTCAGCGACGTCAGGACTCCTGCCTAGGTGCGAGGGACACCTCGGGATTGTCCTCGAGTCTTGGCATGGCAATTGGGACCCGTCTCCACGTGAGGCGGGAGACCCAGGTTCCCTTCCCACGTGCCACAGGGATCCTGGGACTCCTATACATTTTCAATAGGAGTCAGGCATCATCTCCTTTGGAAGCATTGATCTCCGCGGACCTCTTGAGTTTTCAAAGGATGTGAGGCCTCCGGTCGCAATGACGCGGTGAACTCGGTCTTTCTCCGTGGTCTCCACAGGGGATTCAGACATCCCTTCTTCTTGGGAGATGCAAGACGAGCCTGCATTCAATTCACTGCAGGGATATCCGGCCTTACTTCGAGTCAGAGCATCTCGGTGTCCTTTCCACTTGAGGCCAAAAACTCGGGGTCCCTCAAATATACCAGTAGCTGAGAGAAGCCTCCTCTTGAGGTGCTTGTGGAAAGTTGGTATTCCTCTTGAGTCTAAGCCAGGGACTAAGCTCTCAACTCGAGTTGATTTGGGGTCCACGGAGCCATTAAATGTTGCTCCAATTACCTCAGGATCCC
Organism: Dama dama; assembly: GCF_033118175.1. NCBI lineage: Eukaryota > Metazoa > Chordata > Mammalia > Artiodactyla > Cervidae > Dama > Dama dama. The sequence continues at coordinate 6,732,363 of NW_026870927.1, forward strand.
TCTAGACTTGAGACAGTGATCTTGGGTTTTCTCTGGAGCGCCATCAAGGAAATCAAGGCTCCTTTCAAGTTTGATGTGGAACACGGTATTGTTCTGCACGCAGTGCAGGGGAATCGGGCCTCAACTCGCGGCGCGGGGGAAATCTCATGGTTTTTCTCGAGTTGCGGCCGGAACCTGGGGTATATTCTCGAGTTACGACGGGGAGGGCCCTTCCAGACACGTCTTTGTTCAGCGACGTCAGGACTCCTGCCTAGGTGCGAGGGACACCTCGGGATTCTCCTCGAGTCTTGGCATGGCAATTGGGACGCGTCTCCACGTGAGGCGGGAGACCCAGTGTTCCTTTCCACGTGCCACAGGGATCCTGGGACTCCTATCCATTTTCAAGAGGAGTCAGGCATCGTCTCCTTTGGAAGCATTGATCTCTGCAGACCTCTCGAGTTTTCAAAGGATGTGAGGCCTCCGGTCACGATGAGGCGGAGGACTAGGTCTTTCTCTGTGGTCTCCTCAGGGGATTCAGACATCCCTTCATCTTGGGAGATGCAAGACGAGCCTGCATTCAATTCACTGCAGGGATATCCGGACTTACCTCGGATCAGAGCATCTCGGTGTCCATTCCACTTGAGGCCATAAACTCAGGGTCCTTCAAATATACCTGTAGCTGAGAGAAGCCTCCTCTTGAGGTGCTTGTGGAAAGTTGGTATTCCTCTTGAGTCTAAGCCAGGGACTAAGCTCTCATCTCGAGTTGATTTGGGGTCGACGGAGCCCTTTCATGTTGGTCCAGTGACCTCAGGATCCCTCTAGACTTGAGACAGTGATCTTGGGTTTTCTCTGGAGTGCCATCAAGGAAATCAAGGCTCCTTTCACGTTTGATGTGGAAAACGGAATATCTCTGCACGCAGTTCAGGGGAATCGGGACACATGTCGCGGCGAGGGGGAAGTCTCATGGTTTTTCTCGAGTTGCGACCGGAACCTGGGTTATATTCTCGAGTTACGATGGGGAGGGCCCTTCCAGGCACGTGTTTGTTCAGCGACCTCAGGACCCCTGCCTAGGTGCGAGGGACACCTCGGGATTCTCCTCGAGTCTTGGCATGGCAATTGGGACGCGTCTCCACGTGATTTGGGAGACGCAGGGTCCCTTTCCACGTGCTACAGGGATCCTGGGACTCCTATCCATTTTCAAGAGGAGTCAGGCATCGTCTCCTTTGGAAGCATTGATCTCCGTGGACCTCTCGAGTTTTCAAAGGATGTGAGGCCTCCGGTCGCGATGAGGCGGAGAACTAGGTCTTTCTCTGCGGTCTCCACAGGGGATTCAGACATCCCTTCGTCTTCGGAGATGCAAGACGAGCCTGCATTCAATTCACTGCAGGGATATCCGGCCTTACTTCGAGTCAGAGCATCTCGGTGTCCATTCCACTTGAGGCCACAAACTCAGGGTCCCTCTCACATACCTGGAGCTGAGAGAAGCCTCCTCTTGAGGTGCTTGTGGAAAGTTGGTATTCCTCTTGAGTCGAAGCCAGGGACTAAGCTCTCATCTCGATTTGATTTGGGGTCCACGGAGCCGTTTCGTGTTGCTCCAGTGACGTCAGGATCCCTCTAGACTTGAGACAGTGAACTTGGGTTTTCTCTGGAGTGCCATGAAGGAAATCAATGCTCCTTTAACGTTTGATTTGGAACACTAAATTGCTCTGCACTCAGTGCAGGGGAATCAGGACTCATCTCGTGGCGAGAGGGAAGTCTCATGGTTTTTCTCGAGTTGCGGCCGGAACCTGGGGTATATTCTCGAGTTACGACGGGGAGGGCCCTTCCTGACACGTGTTTCTTCAGCGACGTCAGGTCTCCTGCCTAGGTGCGAGGGACTCCTCGGGATTCTCCTCTAGTCTTGGCATGGCAATTGGGATGCGTCTCCACGTGAGGCGGGAGACCCAGGGTCCCTTTCCACGTGCCACAGGGATCCTGGGACTCCTATCCATTTTCAAGAGGAGTCAGGCATCCTCTCCTTCGGAAGTATTGATCTCCGCGGACCTCTCGAGTTTTCAAAGGATGTGAGGCCTCCGTTTGCGTTGAGGCGGAGGACTAGGTCTTTCTCTGTGGCACGCACAGGGGATTCAGACAACCCTTCGTCTTGGGAGATGCAAGACGAGCCTGCATTCAATTCACTGCAGGGATATCCGGCCTTACTTCGAGTCAGAGCATCTCGGTGTCCATACCACTTGAGGCCACAAACTCAGGACCCTCTCACATACCTATAGCTGAGAGAAGCCTCCTCTTGAGGTGCTTGTGGAAAGTTGGTATTCCTCTTGAGTCGAAGCCAGGGACTAAGCTCTCATCTCGAGTTGATTTGGGGTCCACGGAGCCCTTTCGTGTTGCTCCAGTGACCTCAGGATCCCTCTAGACTTGAGACAGTGATCTTGGGTTTTCTCTGGGGTGCCATCAAGGAAATCAAGGCTCCTTTCACGTTTGATGTGGAACACGGAATTGCTCTGCACGCAGTGCAGGGGAATCGGGCCTCATCTCGCGGCGAGGGGGAAGTCTCATGGTTTTTCTCGAGTTGCGGCCGGAACCTGGGGTATATTCTCGAGTTACGACGGGGAGGGCCCTTCCAGACACGTGTTTGTTCAGCGACGTCAGGACTCCTCCCTAGGTGCGAGGGACACCTCGGGATTCTCCTCGAGTCTTGTCATGGCAATTGGGACGCGTCTCCACGTGAGGCGGGAGACCCAGGGTCCCTCTCCACGTGCCACAGGGATCCTGGGACTCCTATCCATTTTCAAGAGGAGTCAGGCATCGTCTCCTTTGGAAGCATTGATCTCCGCGGACCTCTCGAGTTTTCAAAGGATGTGAGGCCTCCGCTCGCGATGAAGCGGAGAATTTGGTCTTTCTCTGTGGTCTCCACAGGGGATTCAGACATCCCTTCGTCTTGGGAGATGGAAGACGAGCCTGCATTCAATTCACTGCAGGGATATCCGGCCTTACTTCGAGTCAGAGCATCTCGGTGTCCATTCCACTTGAGGCCACAAACTCAGGGGCCCTCTCACATACCTGTAGCTGAGAGAAGCCTCCTCTTGAGGTGCTTGTGGAAAGTTGGTATTCCTCTTGAGTCGAAGCCAGGGACTAGGCTCTCATCTCGAGTTGATTTGGGGTCCAAGGAGCCCTTTCGTGTTGCTCCAGTGAACTCAGGATCCCTCTAGACTTGAGACAGTGATCTTGGGTTTTCTCTAGAGTGCCATCAAAGAAATCAAGGCTCCTTTCACGTTTGATGTGGAACATGGAATTGCTCTGCTCGCAGTGCAGGGGAATCGGGCCTCATCTCGCGGCGAGGGGGAAGTCTCATGGTTTTTCTCGAGTTGCTGCCGGAACCTGGGGTATATTCTCGAGTTACGACGGGGAGGGCCCTTCCAGACACGTGTTTGTTCAGCGACGTCAGGACTCCTGCCTAGGTGGGAGGGACACCTCGGGATTCTCCTCGAGTCTTGGCATGGCAATTGGGACGCGTCTCCACGTGAGGCGGGAGACCCAGGGTTCCTTTCCACGTGCCACTGGGATCCTGGGGCTCCTATCCATTTTCAATAGGAGTCAGGCATCGTCTCCTTTGGAAGCCTTGATCTCCGCGGACCTCTCGAGTTTTCAAAGGATGTGAGGTCTCCGATCGCGATGAGGCGGAGAACTCGGTCTTTCTCTGAGGTCTCCACAGGTGATTCAGACATCCCTTCATCTTGGGAGATGCAAGACGAGCCTGCATTCAATTCACTGCCGGGATATCCGGCCTTACTTCGAGTCAGAGCATCTCGGTGTCCATTCCACTTGAGGCCACAAACTCAGGGTCCCTCAAATATACCTGTAGCTGAGAGAAGCCTCCTCTTGAGGTGCTTGTGGAAAGTTGGTATTCCACTTGAGTTGAAGCCAGGGACTAAGCTCTCATCTCGAGTTGATTTGGGGTCCACGGAGCCCTTCCCTGTTGGTCCAGTGACCTCAGATTCCTCTAGACTTGAAACAGTGATCTTGGGTTTTCTCTGTAGTGCCATCAAGGAAATCAAGGCTCCTTTCAATTTTGATGTGGAACACGGAATTGCTCTGCACGCAGTGCAGGGGAATCGGGCATCATCTCGCGGCAAGGGGGATGTCTCATGGTTTTTCTCAAGTTGCGGCTGAAACCTGGGGTATATTCTCGAGTTACGACGAGGAGGGCCCTTCCAGACACGTGTTTGTTCAGGGACGTCAGGACTCCTGCCTAGGTGCGAGGGACACCTCGGGATTCTCCTCGAGTCTTGGCATGGCAATTGGGATGCGTCTCCACGTGAGGCGGGAGACCCAGGGTCCCTTTCCACGTGCCACAGGGATCCTGGGACTCCTATCCATTTTCAAGAAGAGTCAGGCATCTTCTCCTTTGGAAGCATTCATCTCCGCGGACCTCTCGAGTTTTCAAAGGATGTGAGGTCTTCGGTCTCGATGAGGCGGAGAACGAGGTCTTTCTCTGTGGTCTCCACAGGGGATTCAGACAACCCTTCGTCTTGGGAGATGCAAGACGATCCTGCATTCAATTCACTGCAGGGATATCCGGCCTTACTTCGCGTCAGAGCATCTCGGGGTCCATTCCACTTGAGGCCACAAACTCAGGGTCCCTCTCACATACCTGTGGCTGAGAGAAGCCTCCCCTTGAGGTGCTTGTGGAAAGTTGGTATTCCTCTTGAGTCGAAGCCAGGGACTAAGCTCTCATCTCGAGTTGATTTGGGGTCCACAGAGCCCTTTCTTGTTGCTCCAGTGACCTCAGGATCCCTCTAGACTTGAGACAGTGATCTTGGGTTTTCTCTGTAGTGCCGTCAAGGAAATCAAGGCTCCTTTCACGTTTGATGTGGAAGAAGGAATTGCTCTGCACGCAGTGCAGGGGAATCGGGCCTCCTCTCGCTTCGAGGGGGAAGTCTCATGGTTTTTCTCGAGTTGCGGACGAAACTTGGGGTATGTTCTCGAGTTAGGACGGGGAGGGCCCTTCCAGACACGTGTTTGTTCAGCGACGTCAGGACTCCTGCCTAGGTGCGAGGGACACCTCGGGATTCTCCTCTAGTCTTGGCATGGCAAATGGGCCGCGTCTCCACGTGTTGCGGGAGACCCAGTGTCCCTTTCCACATGCCACAGTAATCCTGGGACTCCTATCCATTTTCAAGAGGAGTCAGGCATCGTCTCCTTTGGAAGCATTGATCTCTGCAGACCTCTCGAGTTTTCAAAGGATGTGAGGCCTCCGGTCACGATGAGGCGGAGGACTAGGTCTTTCTCTGTGGTCTCCACAGGGGATTCACACATCCCTCCTTCTTGGGAGATGCAAGACGAGCCTGCATTCAATTCACTGCAGGGATATCCGGCCTTACTTCGAGTCCGAGCATCTCGGTGTCCATTCCACTTGAGGCCACAAACTGAGGGTTCCTCTCACATACCTGTAGCTGAGAGAAACTTCCTCTTGAGGTGCTTGTGGAAAGTTGGTATTCCTCTTGAGTCGAAGCCAGGGACTAAGCTCTCATCTCGAGTTAATTTGGGGTCCTTGGAGCCCTTTCGTGTTGCTCCAGTGACCTCAGGATCCCTCTAGACTTGAGACACTGATCTTGGGTTTTCTCTGGAGTGCCATCAAGGAAATCAAGGCTCCTTTCATTTTTGATATGGAATACGGAATTGCTCTGCACGCAGGGTAGGGGAATCGGGCCTCATCTCGCGGCGAGGGGGAAGTCTCATGGTTTTTCTCGAGTTGCGGCCGGAACCTGGGGTATATTCCCGAGTTACGACGGGGAGGTGACTTCCAGACACGTGTTTGTTCAGCGACGTCAGGACTCCTGCCTAGGTGCGAGGGACACCTCGGGATTCTCCTCGAGTCTGGCATCGCAATTGGACGTGTCTCCACGTGAGGCGGGAGACCCAGGTTCCCTTTCCAAGTGCCACAGTGATCCTGGGACTCCTATCCATTTTTAAGAAAAGTCAGGCATCGTCTCCTTTAGAAGCATTGATTTCTTCAGACCTCTCGAGTTTTGAAAGGATGTGAGGCCTCCGGTCGCGATGAGGTGGAGGAGTCGGTCTTTCTCTGTGGTCTCCACAGGGGATTCAGACAACCCTTCGTCTTGGGAGATGCAAGACGAGCCTGCATTCAATTCACTGCAGGGATATCCGGCCTTACTTCGAGTCAGAGCATCTCGGTGTCCATTCCACCTGAGGCCACAAACTCAGGGTCCCTCTCACATACCTGTAGCTGAGAGAAGCCTCCTCTTGAGTTGCTTGTGGAAAGTTGGTATTCCTCTTGTGTCGAAGCCAGGGACTAAGCTCTCATCTCGAGTTGATTTGGGGTCCATGGAGCCCTTTCATGTTGCTTCAGTGACCTAAGGATCTTTCTAGACTTGAGACAGTGATCTTGGGTTTTCTCTGGAGTGCCATCAAGGAAATCAAGGCTACTTTCACGTTTGATGTGGAAAACAGAATTGCTCTGCATGCAGTGCAGGGGAATCGGGCCTCAACTCGAGGCGAGGGGGAAATCTCATGGTTTTTCTCGAGTTGCGGCCGGAACCTGGGGTATATTCTCGAGTTACGACGGGGAGGGCCCTTCCAGATACGTGTTTGTTCAGCGACGTCAGGACTCCTGCCTAGATGCGAGGGACACCTCGGGATTCTCCTCGAGTCTTGGCATGGCAATTGGGACGCGTCTCCACGTGAGGCGGGAGATCCAGTGTCCCTTTCCACGTGCCACAGGGATCCTGGGACTCCTATCCATTTTCAAGAGGAGTCAGGCATCGTCTCCTTTGGAAGCATTGATCTCCGCAGACCTCTCGAGTTTTCAAAGGATGTGAGGCCTCTGGTCGCGATGAGGCGGAGAACTCGGTCTTTCTCTGTGGTCTCCACAGGGGATTCAGACATCCCTTCTTCTTGGGAGATGCAAGACGAGCCTGCATTCAATTCACTGCAGGGATATCCGGCCTTACTTCAAGTCAGAGCATCGCGGTGTCCTTTCCATTTGAGGCCACAAACTCGGGATCCCTCAAATATACCTGTAGCTGAGAGAAGCCTCCTCTTGAGGTGCTTGTGGAAAGTTGGTATTCCTCTTGAGTCGAAACCAGGGACTAAGCTCTCATCTCGAGTTGATTTGGGGTCCACGGAGCCATTTCATGTTGCTCCAGTGACCTCAGGATACCTCTAGACTTGAGACAGTGATCTTGGGTTTTCTCTGGAGTGCCATCAAGGAAATCAAGGCTCCTTTCACGTTTGATGAGGAACACGGAATTGCTCTGCATGCAGTGCAGGGGAATCGGGCCTCAACTCGCGGCGAGGGGGAAATCTCATGGTTTTTCTCGAGTTGCGGCCGGAACCTGGGGTATATTCTCGAGTTACGACGGGGAGGGCCCTTCCAGACACGTGTTTGTTCAGCGACGTCAGGACTCCTGCCTAGGTGCGAGGGACACCTCGGGATTCTCCTCGAGTCTTGGCATGGCAATTGGGACGCGTCTTCACGTGAGGCGGGAGACCCAGGTTCCCTTTCCACGTGCCACAGGGATCCTGGGACTCCTATCCATTTTCAAGAGGAGTCAGGCATCGTCTCCTTTGGAAGCATTGATCTCCGCGGACCTCTCGAGTTTTCAAAGGATGTGAGGCCTCCGGTCGCGATGAGGCGGAGAACTCGGTCTTTCTCTGTGGTCTCACCAGCGGATTCAGACATCCCTTCGTCTTGGGAGATGCAAGATGAGCCTGCATTCAATTCACTGCAGGGATATCCGGCCTTACTTCGAGTCAGAGCATCTCGGTGTCCATTCCACTTGAGGCCACAAACTCAGGGTCCCTCTCACATACCTGTAGCTGAGACAAGCCTCCTCTTGAGGTGCTTGTGGAAAGTTGGTATTCCTCTTGAGTCGAATCCAGGGACTAAGCTCTCATCTCGAGTTGATTTGGGGTCCACGGAGCCCTTTCTTGTTGCTCCAGTGACCACAGGATCCCTCTAGACTTGAGACAGTGATCTTGGGTTTTCTCTGGAGTGCCATCAAGGAAATCAAGGCTCCTTTCTTTTTTGATGTGGAATACGGAATTCCTCTGCACGCAGGGCAGGGGAATCGGGCCTCATCTCGCGGCGAGGGGGAAGTCTCATGGTTTTTCTCAAGTTGCGGCCGGAACTTGGGGTATATTCTCGAGTTACGACGGGGAGGGCCCTTCCAGACACGTGTTTGTTCAGCGACGTCAGGACTCCTGCCTAGGTGCGAGGGACACCTCGGGATTCTCCTCGAGTCTTGGCATGGCAATGGGGACGCGTCTCCACGTGTGGCGGGAGACCCAGTGTCCCTTTCCACGTGCCACAGTAATCCTGGGACTCCTATCCATTTTCAAGAGGAGTCAGGCATCGTCTCCTTTGGAAGCATTGATCTCTGCAGACCTCTCGAGTTTTCAAAGGATGTGAGGCCTCCGGTCACGATGAGGCGGAGGACTAGGTCTTTCTCTGTGGTCTCCACAGGGGATTCAGACATCCCTTCGTCTTGGGAGATGCACGACGAGCCTGCATTCAATTCACTGCAGGGATATCCGGCCTTACTTCGAGTCAGAGCATCTCGGTGTCCATTGCATTTGAGGCCACAAATTCAGGGTTCCTCTCACATACCTGTAGCTGAGAGAAGCTTCCTCTTGAGGTGCTTGTGGAAAGTTGGTATTCCTCTTGAGTCTAAGCCAGGGACTAAGCTCTCATCTCGAGTTGATTTGGGGTCCTTGGAGCCCTTTCGTGTTGCTCCAGTGACCTCAGGATCCCTCTAGACTTGAGACACTGATCTTGGGTTTTCTCTGGAGTGCCATCAAGGAAATCAAGGCTCCTTTCATTTTTGATGTGGAATACGGAATTGCTCTGCACGCAGGGCAGGGGAATCGGGCCTCATCTCGCGGCGAGGGGGAAGTCTCATGGTTTTTCTCGAGTTGCGGCCGGAACCTGGGGTATATTCTCGAGTTACGACGGGGAGGGCCCTTCCAGACATGTGTTTGTTCAGCGACGTCAGGACTCCTGCCTAGGTGCGAGGGACACCTCGGGATTCTCCTCGAGTCTGGCATGGCAATTGGGACGTGTCTCCATGTGAGGCGGGAGACCCAGGTTCCCTTTCCAAGTGCCACAGAGATCCTGGGACTCCTATCCATTTTCAAGAAGAGTCAGGCATCGTCTCCTTTAGAAGCATTGAAATCTTCAGACCTCTCCAGTTTTCAAAGGATGTGAGGCCTCCGGTCGCGATGAGGCGGAGGAGTAGGTCTTTCTCTGTGGTCTCCACAGGGGATTCAGACAACCCTTCGTCTTGGGAGATGCAAGACGAGCCTGCATTCAATTCACTGCAGGGATATCCGGTCTTACTTCGAGTCAAGCATCTCGGTGTCCTTTTCACTTGAGGCCACAAACTCGGGGTCCCTCAAATATACCTGTAGCTGAGAGAAGCCTCCTCTTGAGGTGCTTGTGGAAAGTTGGTATTCCTCTTGAGTCTAAGCCAGGGACTAAGCTCTCATCTCGAGCTGATTTGGGGTCCACGGAGCCATTTCATGTTGCTCCAGTGACCTCAGGATCCCTCTAGACTTGAGACAGTGATCTTGGGTTTTCTCTGGAGTGCCATCAAGGAAATCAAGGCTCCTTTCACGTTTGATGTGGAACACGGAATTGCTCTGCATGCAGTGCAGGGGAATCGGGCCTCAACTCGCGGCGAGGGGAAAATCTCATGGTTTTTCTCGAGTTGCGGCCGGAACCTGGGGTATATTCTCGAGTTACAACGGGGAGGGCCCTTCCAGACACGTGTTTGTTCAGCGACGTCAGGACTCCTGCTTTGGTGCGAGGGACACCTCGGGATTCTCCTCGAATCTTGGCATGGCAATTTGGACGCGTCTCCACGTGAGGCGGGAGACCCAGGGTCCCTTTCCACGTGCCACAGGAATCCTGGGACTCCTATCCATTTTCAAGAGGAGTCAGGCATCGTCTCCTTTGGAAGCATTGATCTCCGCGGACCTCTCGAGTTTTCAAAGGATGTGAGGCCTCCGGTCGCGATGAGGCGGAGAACTCGGTCTTTCTCTGTGGTCTCCACAGGGGATTCAGACATCCCTTCGTCTTGGGAGATGCAAGACGAGCCTGCATTCAATTCACTGCAGGGATATCCGGCCTTACTTCGAGTCAGAGCATCTCGGTGTCCATTCCACTTGAGGCCACAAACTCAGGGTCCCTCAAATATACCTGTAGCTGAGAGAAGCCTCCTCTTGAGGTGCTTGTGGAAAGTTGATATTCCTCTTGAGTAAAAGCCAGGGACTAAGCTCTCTTCTCGAGTTGATTTGGGGTCCACGGAGCCCTTTTTTGTTGCTCCAGTGACCTCAGGATCCCTCTAGACTTGAGACAGTGATCTTGGGTTTTCTCTGGAGTGCCATCAAGGAAATCAAGGCTCCTTTCTTTTTTGATGTGGAATACGGAATTGCTCTGCACGCAGGGCAGGGGAATCGGGCCTCATCTCGCGGCGAGGGGGAAGTCTCATGGTTTTTCTCGAGTTGCGGCCGGAACCTGGGGTATATTCTCGAGTTACAACGGGGAGGGGCCTTCCAGACACGTGTTTGTTCAGTGACGTCAGGACTCCTGCCTAGGTGCGAGGGACACCTCGGGATTCTCCTCGAGTCTTGGCATGGCAATTGGGATGCCTCTCCAGGTGAGGCGGGAGACCCAGTGTCCCTTTCCCCGTGCCACAGGGATCCTGGGACTCCTATCCATTTTCAAGAGGAGTCAGGCATCGTCTCCTTTGGAAGCATTGATCTCCGCGGACCTCTCGAGTTTTCAAAGGATGTGAGGCCTCCAGTCGCAATGAGGCAGAGAACTAGGTCTTTCTCTGTGGTCTCCACAGGGGATTCAGACATCCCTTCGCCTTGGGAGACGCAAGACGAGCCTGCATTCAATTCACTGCAGGGATATCCGGCCTTACTTCGAGTCAGAGCATCTCGGTGTCCATTCCATTTGAGGCCACAAACTCCGGGGCCCTCTCACATACCTGTAGCTGAGAGAAGCCTCCTCTTGAGGTGCTTGTGGAAAGTTGGTATTCTTCTTGAGTCAAAGCCAGGGACTAAACTCTCATCTCGAGTTGATTTCGGGTCCACAGAGCCCTTTCGTGTTGCTACAGTGACCTCAGGATCCCTCTAGACTTGAGACAGTGAGCTTGGGTTTTCTCTGGAGTGCCATCAAGGAAATCAAGGCTCCTTTAACGTTTGTTGTCGAACACGGAATTGCTCTGCATGCAGTGCAGGGGAATCGGGCCTCAACTCGTGGCGAGGGGTAAATCTCATGGTTTTGTTCAGTTGCGGCCGGAACCTGGGATATATTCTCGAGTTACGACGGGGAGGGCCCTTCCAGACACGTGTTTGTTGAGCGACGTCAGGACTCCTGCCTAGGTGCGAGGGACACCTCGGGATTCTCCTCGAGTCTTGGCATGGCATTTTGGACGCGTCTCCACGTGAGGCGGGAGACCCAGGGTCCCTTTTCACGTGCCACAGGGATCCTGGGACTCCTATCCATTTTCAAGAGGAGTCAGGCATCTTCTCCTTTGGAAGCATTGATCTCCTCGGACCTCTCGAGTTTTCAAAGGATGTGAGGCCTCCGGTCACGATGAGGCGGAGAACTCGGTCTTTCTCTGTGGTCTCCCCAGCAGATTCAGACATCCCTTCGTCTTGGGAGATGCAAGATGAGCCTGCATTCAATTCACTGCAGGGATATCCGGCCTTACTTCGAGTCAGAGCATCTCGGTGTCCATTCCACTTGAGGCAACAAACTCAGGGTCCCTCTCACATACCTGTAGCTGAGAGAAGCCTCCTCTTGAAAGTTCGTATTCCTCTTGAGTCGAAGCCAGGGACTAAGCTCTCATCTCGAGTTGATTTGGGGTCCATGGAGCCCTTTGGTGTTGCTCCAGTGACCTCAGGATCCCTCTAGACTTGAGACAGTGATCTTGGGTTTTCTCTGGAGTGCCATCAAGGAAATCAAGGCTCCTTTCACGTTTGATGTGGAACACGGAATTGCTCTGCACGCAGGGCAGGGGAAATGGGCCTCATCCCGCGGCGAGGGGGAAGTCTCATGGTTTTTCTCGAGTTGCGGCCGGAACCTGTGGTATATACTCGAGTTACGACGGGGAGGGCCCTTCCAGACAAGTGTTTGTTCAGCGACGTCAGGACTCCTGCCTAGGTGCCAGGGACACCTCTGGATTCTCCTCGAGTCTTGACATGGCAATTGGGACGCGTCTCCACGTGAGGCGGGAGACCCAGGGTCCCTTTCCACGTGCCACACGGATCCTGGGACTCCTATCCATTTTCAAGAGGAGTCAGGCATCGTCTCCTTTGGAAGCATTGATCTCCGCGGTCCTCTCGAGTTTTCAAAGGATGTGAGTCTTCCCGTCGCGATGAGGCGGAGAACTGGGTCTTTCTCTGTGGTCTCCACAGGGGATTCAGACATCCCTTCGTCTTGGGAGATGCAAGACGAGCCTGCATTCAATTAACTGCAGGGATATCCGGCCTAACTTCGAGTCAGAGCTTCTCGGTTTCCATTCCACTTGAGGTCACAAACTCAGGGTCCCTCTCACATACCTGTAGGTGAGAGAAGCCTCCTCTTGAGGTGCTTGTGGAAAATTGGTATTGCTCTTGAGTCGAAGCCAGGGACTAAGCTCTCATCTCGAGTTGATTTGGGGTCCACGGAGCCATTTCGTGTTGCTACAGTGACCTCAGGATCCCTCTAGACTTGGGACACTGATCTTGGGTTTTCTCTGGAGTGCCATCAAGGAAATCAAGGCTCCTTTCATTTTTGATGTGGAATACGGAATTGCTCTGCACGCAGGGCAGGGGAATTGGGCCTCATCTCGCGGCGAGGGGGAAGTCTCATGGTTTTTCTCGAGTTGCGGCCGGAACCTGGGGTATATTCTCGAGTTACGATGGGGAGGTCCCTTCCAGACACGTGTTTGTTCAGCGACGTCAGGACTCCTGCCTAGGTGCGAGGGACACCTCGGGATTCTCCTCGAGTCTGGCATGGCAATTGGGACGCGTCTCCACGTGAGGCGGGAGACCCAGTGTCCCTTTCCACGTGCCACAGGGATCCTGGGACTCCTATCCATTTTCAAGAGGAGTCAGGCATCGTCTCCTTTGGAAGCATTGATCTCCGCAGACCTCTCGAGTTTTCAAAGGATGTGAGGCCTCTGGTCGCGATGAGGCGGAGAACTCGGTCTTTCTCTGTGGTCTCCACAGGGGATTCAGACATCCCTTCTTGGGAGATGCAAGACGAGCCTGCATTCAATTCACTGCAGGGATATCCGGCCTTACTTCGAGTCAGAGCATCTCGGTGTCCTTTCCACTTGAGGCCACAAACTCGGGGTCCCTCAAATATACCTGTAGCTGAGAGAAGCCTCCTCTTGAGGTGCTTGTAGAAAGTTGGCAATTCTCTTTTGTCGAAGCCAGGGACTAAGCTCTCATCTCGAGTTGATTTGGGGTCCACGGAGCCCTTTCGTGTTGCTACAGTGACCTCAGGATCCCTCTAGACTTGAGACAGTGATCTTGGGTTTTCTCTTGAATGCCATCAAGGAAATCAAGGCTCCTTTCACGTTTGATGTGGAACACGGAATTGCTCTGCATGCAGTGCAGGGGAATCGGGCCTCAACTCGCGGCTAGGTGGAAATCTCATGGTTTTTCTCGATTTGCTGCCGGAACCTGGGGTATATTCTCGAGTTACGATTGGGAGGACCCTTCCAGACACGTGTTTGTTCAGCGACGTCAGGACTCCTACCTAGGTGCGAAGGACACCTCGGGATTCTCCTCGAGTCTTGGCATGGCAATTGGGACGCGTCTCCACGTGAGGCGGGAAACCCAGGGTCCCTTTCAACGTGCCACAGGGATCCTGGGACTCCTATCCATTTTCAAGAGGAGTCAGGCATCGTCTCCTTTGGAAGCATTGAACTCCGCGGACCTCTCGAGTTTTCAAAGGATGTGAGGCCTCCGGTCGCGTTGAGGCGGAGAACTAGGTCTTTATCTGTGGTCTCCACAGGGGATTCAGACATCCCTTTGTCTTGGGAGATGCAAGACGAGCCTGTATTCAATTCACTGCAGGGATATCCGGCCTTACTTCGAGTCAGAGCATCTCGGTGTCCATTCCACTTGAGGCCACAAACTCAGGGTTCCTCTCACATACTTGTAGCTGAGAGAAGCCTCCTCTTGAGGTGCTTGTAGAAAGTTGGTATTCCTCTTGAGTTGAAGCCAGGGACTAAGCTCTCATCTCGAGTTGATTTGGGGTCCACGGAGCCCTTTCGTGTTGCTCCAGTGACCTCAGGACCCCTCTAGACTTGAGACAGTGATCTTGCGTTTTCCTTGGAGTGCCATCAAGGAAATCAAGGCTCCTTTCACGTTTGATGTGGAACTCGGAATTGCTCTGCACGCAGTGCAGGGGAATCGGGCCTCATCTCGCGGCTAGGGGGAAGTCTCATGGTTTTTCTCGAGTTGCGGCCGGAACCTGGGGTATATTCTCGAGTTACGACGGGGAGGGCCCTTCCAGACACGTGTTTGTTCAGCGACGTCAGGACTCCTGCCTAGGTGCGAGGGACACCGCGGGATTCTCCTCGAGTCTTGGCATGGCAATTGGGACGCTCTCCACTTGAGGCGGGAGACCCAGGGTCCCTTTCCACGTGCCACAGGGATCCTGGGACTGCTATCCATTTTCAAGAGGAGTCAGGCATTGTCTCCTTTGGAAGCATTGATCTCCGCAGACCTCTCGAGTTTTCAAGGGATGTGAGGCCTCCGGTCGCTATGAGGCGGAGGACTAGGTCTTTCTTTGTGGTCTCCACAGGGGATTCAGACATCCCTTCGTCTTGGGAGATGCAAGACGAGCCTGCATTCAATTCACTGCAGGGATATCGGGCCTTACTTCGAGTCAGAGCATCTCGGTGTACATTCCATTTGAGGCCACAAACTCAGGGTCCCTCTCACATACCTGTAGCTGAGAGAAGCCTCCTCTTGAGGTGCTTGTGGAAAGTTGGTATTCCTCTTGAGTCGAGGCCAGGGACTAAGCTCTCATCTCGAGTTGATTTGGGGTCCACGGAGCCCTTTCGTGTTGCTACAGTGACCTCAGGATCCCTCTAGACTTGAGACAGTGATCTTGGGTTTTCTCTGGAGTGCCATCAAGGAAATCAAGGCTCCTTTCACTTTTGATGTCGAACACGGAATTGCTCTGCATGTAGGGCAGGGGAATCGGGCCTCATCTCGCGGTGAGGGGGAAGTCTCATGGTTTTTCTCGAGCTGCGGCCGGAACATGGGGTATATTCTCAAGTTATGACGGGGAGGGCCCTTCCAGACACGTGTTTGTTCAGCGACGACAGGACTCCTGCCTAGGTACGAGGGACACCTCGGGATTCTCCTCGAGTCTTGGCATGGCAATTGGGACGCGTCTCCACGTGAGACGGGAGACCCAGGGTCCCTTTCCACGTGCCACAGGGATCCTGGGACTCCTAACCATTTTCAAGAGGAGTCAGGCATCGTATCCTTTGGAAGCATTGATCTCCGCGGACCTCTCGAGTTTTCAAAGGATGTGAGGCCTCCGGTCGCGATGAGGCGGAGGACTAGGACTTTCTCTGTGGTCTCGACAGGGGATTCAGACATCCCTTCGTCTTGGGAGATGCAAGACGAGCGTGCATTCAATTCCCTGCAGGGATATCCGGCCTTACATCGAGTCAGAGCATCTCGGTGTCCATTCCACTTGAGGCCACAAACTCAGGGTCGCTATCACATACCTGTAGCTGAGAGAAGCCTCCTCTTGAGGTGCTTGTGGAAAGTTAGTATTCCTCTTGAGTCGAAGCCAGGGACTAAGCTCTCATCTCGAGTTGATTTGCGGTCCACGGAGCCCTTTCGTGTTGCTCCAGTGACCTCAGGATCCCTCTAGACTTGAGACAGTCATCTTGAGTTTTCTCTGGAGTGCCATCAAGGAAATCAAGGCTCCTTTCACGTTTGATGTCGAACACGGAATTGTGCTGCACGCAGTGCAAGGGAATCGGGCCTCATCTCGGGGCGAGGGGGAAGTCTCATGGTTTTTCTCAAGTTGCGGCCGGAACCTGGGGTATATTCTTGAGTTACGACGGGGAGGGCCCTTCCCGACACGTGTTTGTCCAGCGACGTCAGGACTCCTGCCTAGGTGCGAGGGACACCTCGGGGTTCTCCTCGAGTCTTGGCATGGCAATTGGGACGCGTCCCCACGTGAGGCGGGAGACCCAGGCTCCCTTTCCACGTGCCACAGGGATCCTGGGTCTCCTATCAATTTTCAAGAGGAGTCAGGCATCGTCTGCTTTGGAAGCATTGATGTCCACGGACCTCTCGAGTTTTCAAAGGATGTGAGGCCTCCGGTCGCGATGAGGCGGAGAACTAGGTCTTTCTCTGTGGTCTCCACAGGGGATTCAGACATCCCTTCGTCTTGGGAGATGCAAGACGAGCCTGCATTCAATTCACTGCAGGGATATCCGGCCTTACTTCGAGTCACAGCGTGTCGGTGTCCATTCCACTTGAGGACACAAACTCAGGGTCCCTCTCACATACGTGTCGCTGAGAGAAGCCTCCTCTTGAGGTGCTTGTGGAAAGTTGGTATTCCTCTTGAGTCGAATCCAGGGACTAAGCTATCATCTCGAGTTGATTTGGGGTCCTCGGAGCCCTTTCGTGTTGCTCCAGTGACGTCAGGTTCCCTCTAGTCTTGAGACAGTGATCTTGGGTTTTCTCTGGAGTGCCATCAAGGAAATCAAGGCTCCTTTCACGTTTGATGTGGAACACGGAATTTCTCTGCACGCAGTGCAGGGGATTCGGGCCTCATCTCGCAGCGAAGCGGATGTCTCATGGTTTTTCTCCACTTGTGCCCGGAACCTGGGGTATATTCTCGAGTTACGACGTGGGGGGCCCTTCCAGACACGTGATTCTTCAGCGACGTCAGGACTCCTGCCTAGGTGCGAGGGACACCTCAGGATTCTCCTCGAGTCTTGGCATGGCAATTGGGACGCTTCTCTACGTGAGGCGGGAGACCCAGGGTCCGTTTCCACGTGCCACGGGGATCCTGGGACTCCTATCCATTTTCAAGAGGAGTCAGGCATCGTCTCCTTTGGAAGCATTGATGTCCGTGGACCTCTCGAGTTTTCAAAGGATATGAGGCCTCCGGTCGCATTGAGGCGGAGGACTAGGTCATTCTTTGTGGTCTCCACAGGGGATTCAGACATCCCTTCGTCTTGGGAGATGCAAGACGAGCCTGCACTCAATTCACTGCAGGGCTATCCGGCCTTACTTCGAGTCAGAACATCTCGGTGTCCATTCCATTTGAGGCCACAAACTCAGGGTCCCTCTCACATACCTGTAGCTGAGAGAAGCCTCCATTTGAGGTGCTTGTGGAAAGTTGGTATTCCACTTGAGTCGAAGCCAGGAACTAAGCTCACATCTCGAGTTGATTTGGGGTCCACGGAGCCCTTTCGTGTTGCTACAGTGACCTCAGGATCCCTCTAGACTTGAGACAGTGAACTTGGGTTTTCTCTGGAGTGCCATCAAGGAAATCAAGGCTCCTTTCACGTTTGATGTGGAACACGGAATTGCTCTGCACGCAGTGCAGGGGAATCGGGCCTCATCTCGCGGCGAGGGGGAAGTCTCATGGTTTTTCTCGAGTTGCGGCCGGAACCTGGGGTATATACACGAATTACGATGGGGAGGGCCCTTCCAGACACGTGTTTGTTCGGCGACGTCAGGACTCATGCCTAGGTGCGAGGGACACATCGGGATTCTCCTCGAGTCTTGCCATGGCAATTGGGACGCGTCTCCACGTGAGGCGGGAGACCAAGGGCCCCTTTCCACCTTCCACAGGGATCCTGGGATTCCTATCCATTTTCAAGAGGAGTCAGGCATCGTCTACTTTGGAAGCATTGATCTCCGCGGACCTCTCGAGTTTTCAAAGGATGTGAGGCCTCTGGTCGCGATGAGGCGGAGAACTAGTTCTTTCTCTGTGGACTCCACAGTGGATTCAGACATCCCTTCGTCTTGGGAGATGCAAGACGAGCCTGCATTCAATTCACTGCAGGGATATCCGGCCTTACTTCGAGTCAGAGCCTCTCCGTGTCCATTCCACTTGTGGCCACAAACTCAGGGTAACTCTCACATACTTGTAGCTAAGAGAAGCCTCCTCTTGAGGTGCTTGTGGAAAGTTGGTATTCCTCTTGAGTCGAAGCCAGGGACTAAGCTCGCATCTCGAGTTCATTTGGGGTCCACGAAGCCCTTTCGTGTTGCTCCAGTGACCTCAGGATCCCTCTAGACTTGAGACAGTGATCTTGGGTTTTCTCTGGAGTTCAATCAAGGAAATCAAGGGTCCTTTCTCATTTGATGTTTAACACGGAATTGCTCTGCACGCACTGCAGTGAAATCTGGCCTCATCTCGTGGCGAGGGGGAAGTCTCATAATTTTTCTAGAGTTGTGGCCAGAACCTGGGGTATATTCTTGAGTTACGACGGGGAGGGCCCTTACAGACACGTGTTTGTTCAGCGACATCAGGACTCCTGCATAGGTGCGAGGGACACCTCGGGATTCTCCTCGAGTCTTGCCATGGCAATTGGGAGGCGTCTACACGTGAGGCGGGAGGCCCAGGGCCCCTTTCCACGTGCCACAGGGATCCTGGGACTCCTATCCATTTTCAAGAGGAGTCAGGCATCGTCCTCTTTGGAAGCATTAATCTCTGTGGACCTTCGAATTTTCAAAGGATGTGAGGCCTCCGGTTGTGATGAGGGGGAGAATTAGGTCTTTCTCTGTGGTCTCCACAGGGGATTCAGACATCCCTTCGTCTTGGGAGATGCAAGACGAGTGTGCATTCAATTCCCTGCAGGGATATCCGGCCTTACATCGAGTCAGAGCATCTCGGTGTCCATTCCACTTGAGGCCACAAACTCAGGGTCGCTATCACATACCTGTAGCTGAGAGAAGCCTCCTCTTGAGGTGCTTGTGGAAACTTGGTATTCCTCTTCAGTTGAAGCCAGGGACTAAGCTCTCATCTCGAGTTGATTTGGGGTCCACGGAGCCCTTTCGTGTTGCTCCAGTGACCTCAGGATCCGTCTAGACTTGAGACAGTCATCTTGAGTTTTCTCTGGAGTGCCATCAAGGAAATCAAGGCTCCTTTCACGTTTGATGTCGAACACGGAATTGTGCTGCACGCAGTGCAAGGGAATCGGGCCTCATCTTGGGGCGAGGGGGAAGTCTCATGGTTTTTCTCGAGTTGCGGCCGGAACCTGGGGTATATTCTTGAGTTACGACGGGGAGGGCCCTTCCAGACACGTGTTTGTACAGCGACGTCAGGACTCTTGCCTAGGTGCGAGGGACACCTCGGGGTTCTCCTCGAGTCTTGGCATGGCAATTGGGACGCGTCCCCACGTGAGGCGGGAGACCCAGGGTCCCTTTCCACGTGCCACAGGGATCCTGGGTCTCCTATCAATTTTCAAGAGGAGTCAGGCATCGTCTCCTTTGGAAGCATTGATGTCCGCGGACCTCTCGAGTTTTCAAAGGATGTGAGGCCTCCGGTCGCGATGAGGCGGAGAACTAGGTCTTTCTCTGTGGTCTCCACAGGGGATTCAGACATCCCTTTGTCTTGGGAGATGCAAGACGAGCCTGCATTCAATTCACTGCAGGGATATCCGGCCTTACTTCGAGTCACAGCGTGTCGGTGTCCATTCCACTTGAGGCCACAAACTCAGTGTCCCTCTCACATACCTGTAGCTGAGAGAAGCCTCCTCTTAAGGTACTTGTGGAAAGTTGGTATTCCTCTTGAGTCGAATCCAGGGACTAATCTCTCATCTCGAGTTGATTTGGGGTCCTCGGAGCCCTTTCGTGTTGCTCCAGTGACCTCAGGACCCCTCTAGTCTTGAGACAGTGATGTTGGGTTTTCTCTGGAGTGCCATCAAGGAAATCAAGGATCCTTTCACGTTTGATGTGGAACACGGAATTTCTCTGTACGCAGTGCAGGGGAATCGGGCCTCATCTCGCGGCGAGCGGGAAGTCTCAGGGTTTTTCTCGAGTTGAGGCCGGAAACTGGGGTATATTCTCGAGTTACGACGGGGAGGAACCTTCCAGACACCTGTTTGTTCAGCAACGTCGGGACTCGGGCCTAGGTGCGAGGGACACCTCGGGATTCTCCTCGAGCCTTGGCATGGCAATTTGGACGCGTCTCAACGTGAGGCGGGAGATCCAGGGTCTCTTTCCACGGGCCAGAGTGATCCTGGGACTCCTATCCATTTTCAAGAGGAGTCAGGCATCGTCTCCTTTGGAAGCATTGATCTCCGAGGACCTCTCGAGTTTTCAAAGGATGTGAGGTCTCCGGTCGCTGTGTGGCGAGAACTAGGTCTTTCTCTGTGGTCTCCACAGGGGATTCAGACATCCCTTCGTCTTGGGAGAGGAAAGAAGAGCCTGCACTCAATTCACTGCAGGGATATCCGGCCTTACTTCGAGTCAGAGCATCTCGATGTCCATTCCATTTGAGGCCACAAACTCAGGGTCCCTCTCACATACCTGTAGCTGAGAGAAGCCTCCTATTGAGGTGCTTGTGGAAAGTTGGTATTCTTCTTGAGTCGAAGCCAAGGACTAATCTCTCATCACGAGTTGATTTGGGGACAACGGAGCCGTTTGGTGTTGCTCCAGTGACCTCAGGATCCCTCTAGACTTGAGACACTGATCTTGGGTTTTCTCTGGAGTTCAATCAAGGAAATCAAGGGTCCTTTCTCATTTGATGTGGAACACGGAATTGCTCTGCACGCACTGCAGTGAAATCTGGCCTCATCTCGTGGCGAGGGGGAAGTCTCATAATTTTTCTAGAGTTGTGGCCAGAACCTGGGGTATATTCTTGAGTTACGACGGGGAGGGCCCTTCCAGAACGTGTTTGTTCAGCGACATCAGGACTCCTGCCTAGGTGCGAGGGACACCTCGGGATTCTCCTCGAGTCTTGCCATGGCAATTGGGATGCGTATCCACGTGAGGCGGGAGACCCAGGGTCCCTTTCCACGTGCCACAGGGATCCTGGGACTCCTATCCATTTTCAAGAGGAGTCAGGCATCGTCTCCTTTGGAAGCATTGATCTCCGCGGACCTGTCGAGTTTTCAAAGGATGTGAGGCCTCCGGTCGCGATCAGGCGGAGGACTAGGTTTTTCTCTGTGGTCTCCACAGCGGATTCAGACATCCCTTCGTCTTGGGAGATGCAAGACGAGCCTGCATTCAATTCACTACAGGGATATCCGGCCTTACTTCGAGTCAGGGCATCTCGGTGTCCATTCCACTTGAGGCCCCAAACTCAGGGTCCCTCTCACATACCTGTAGCTGAGAGAATCCTCCTATTGAGGTGCTTGTGGAAAGTTGGTATTCCTCTTGAGTCGAAGCCAGGGACTAAGCTCTCATCTCGAATTGATTTGGGGTCCACGGAGAAACTTCGTGTTGCTCCAGTGACCTCAGGATCCCTCTAGACTTGAGACAGTGATCTTGGGTTTTCTCTCGAGTGCCATTAAGGAAATCAAGGCTCCTTTCACGTTTGAATTGGAACACGGAATTGCTCTGCACGCAGTGCAGGGGAATCGGGCCTCATCTCGCGGCGAGGGGGAAGTCTCATAATTTTTCTAGAGTTGTGGCCAGAACCTCGGGTATATTCTTGAGTTACGACGGGGAGGGCCCTTCCAGAACGTGTTTGTTCAGCGACATCAGGACTCCTGCCTAGGTGCGAGGGACAACTCTAGATTCTCCTCGAGTCTTGGCATGGCAATTGGGACGCGTCTCCACGTGTGGCGGGAGACCCAGTGTCCCTTTCAACGTGCCACAGGGATCCTGGGACTACTATCCATTTTCAAGAGGAGCCAGGCTTCGTCTCCTTTGGAAGCATTGATCTCCGCGGACCTCTCGAGTTTTCAAAGGATGTGAGGTCTCCGGTCGCTGTGTGGCGAGAACTAGGTCTTTCTCTGTGGTCTCCACAGGGGATTCAGACATCCCTTCGTCTTGGGAGAGGAAAGAAGAGCCTGCACTCAATTCACTGCAGGGATATCCGGCCTTACTTCGAGTCAGAGCATCTCGATGTCCATTCCATTTGAGGCCACAAACTCAGGGTCCCTCTCACATACCTGTAGCTGAGAGAAGCCTCCTATTGAGGTGCTTGTGGAAAGTTGGTATTCTTCTTGAGTCGAAGCCAAGGACTAATCTCTCATCACGAGTTGATTTGGGGACAACGGAGCCGTTTGGTGTTGCTCCAGTGACCTCAGGATCCCTCTAGACTTGAGACACTGATCTTGGGTTTTCTCTGGAGTTCAATCAAGGAAATCAAGGGTCCTTTCTCATTTGATGTGGAACACGGAATTGCTCTGCACGCACTGCAGTGAAATCTGGCCTCATCTCGTGGCGAGGGGGAAGTCTCATAATTTTTCTAGAGTTGTGGCCAGAACCTGGGGTATATTCTTGAGTTACGACGGGGAGGGCCCTTCCAGAACGTGTTTGTTCAGCGACATCAGGACTCCTGCCTAGGTGCGAGGGACAACTCTAGATTCTCCTCGAGTCTTGGCATGGCAATTGGGACGCGTCTCCACGTGTGGCGGGAGACCCAGTGTCCCTTTCAACGTGCCACAGGGATCCTGGGACTACTATCCATTTTCAAGAGGAGCCAGGCTTCGTCTCCTTTGGAAGCATTGATCTCCGCGGACCTCTCGAGTTTTCAAAGGATGTGAGGCCTCCGGTCGCGTTGAGGCGGAGGACTAGGTCTTTCTCTGTGGTCTCCACAGGAGATTCAGACATCCCTTCGTCTTGGGAGATGCAAGACGAGCCTGCATTCAATTCACTGCAGGGATATCCAGCCATACTTCGAGTCAGAGCATCTCGGTGTCCATTCCACTTGAGGACACAAACTCTGGGTCCCTCTCACATACCTGTAGCTGAGAGAAGCCTCCTCTTGAGGTGCTTGTGGAAAGTTGGTATTCCTCTTGAGTCGAAGCCAGGGACTAAGCTATCATCTCGAGTTGATTTGGGGTCCACGGAGCCTTTTAATGTTGCTCCAGTGACCTCAGGATCCCTCTGGACTTGAGACACTGATCTTGGGTATTCTCTGGAGTGCCATCAAGGAAATCAAGGCTCCTTTCACGTTTGATGTGGAACACGGAATTGCTCTGCACGCAGTGCAGGGGAAACGGGCCTCATCTCGCGGCGAGTGGGAAGTCTCATGGTTGTTCTCGAGTTGCGGCCGGAACCTGCGGTATATTCTCGATTTACGACGGGGATGGTCTTCCCAGACACGTGTTTGTTCAGGGACGTCAGAACTCCTGCCTAGGTGCGAGGGACACATCGGGATTCTCCTCGAGTCTTGCCATGGCAATTGGGACGCGTCTCCACGTGAGGCGGGAGACCAAGGGCCCCTTTCCACCTTCCACAGGGATCCTGGGACTCCTATCCATTTTCAAGAGGAGTCAGGCATCGTCTCCTTTGGAAGCATTGATCTCCGCAGGCCTCTCGAGTTTTCAAAGGATGTGAGGCCTCGGTCGCGATGAGGCGGAAGACTAGGTCTTTCTCTGTCGTCTCCACAGGGGATTCAGACATCCCTTCGTCTTGGGAGATGCAAGACGAGCCTGCATTCAATTCACTGCAGGGATATCCGGCCTTACTTTGAGTCAGAGCATCTCGGTGTACAGTCTACTTGAGGCCACAAATTCAGGGTTCCTCTCACATACCTGTAGCTGAGAGAAGCCTCCTCTTGAGGTGCTTGTGGAAATTGGTATTCCTCTTGAGTCGATGCCAGGGACTAAGCTCTCATCTCGAGTTGATTTTGGGTCCACGGAGTCCTTTCGTGTTGCTCCAGTGACCTCAGGATCCCTCTAGACTTGAGACAGTGATCTTGGGTTTTCTCTGGAGTGCCATCAAGGAAATCAAGGCTCCTTTCATGTTTGATGTGGAACACGGAATTGCTCTGCACGCAGTCCATGGGAATCGGGCCTCTTGTCGCGGCGAGGGGGAAGTCTCATGGTTTTTCTCGAGTTGCAGCCGGAACCTGGGGTATATTCTCGAGTTACGACGGGAAGGGCCCTTCTAGACACGTGTTTGTTCAGCGACGTCAGGACTCCTGCCTAGGTGCGAGGGACACGTCGGGTTTCTCCTCGAGTCTTGGCATGGCAATTGGGACGCGTCTCCACGTGAGGCGGGAGACCCACTGTCCCTTTCCACATGTCACAGGGATCCTGGGACTCCTATCCATTTTCAAGAGTAGTCAGGCATCGTCTCCTTTGGAAACATTGATCTCCGCGGACCTCTCGAGTTTTCAAAGGATGTGAGGCCACCGGTCGCGATGAAGCGGAGAACTAGGTCTTTCTCTGTTGTCTCCACAGGGGATTCAGATATCCCTTCGTCTTGGGAGATGCAAGACGAGCCTCCATTCAATTCACTGCAGGGATATCCGGCCTTATTTCGAGTCAGAGCATCTCGGTGTCCATTCCACTTGAGGCTACAAACTCAGGGTCCCGCTCTCATACCTGTAGCTGAGAGAAACCTCCTCTTCAGGTGCTTGTGGAAAGTTGGTATTTCTCCTGAGTCAAAGCCAGGGACTAGGCTCTCATCTCGAGTTGATTTGTGGTCCACGGAGCCCTTTCGTGTTGCTACAGTGACCTCAGAATGCCTCTAGACTTGAGACAGTGATCTTGGGTTTTCTCTGGAGTGCCATCAAGGATATCAAGGCTCCTTTCACGTTTGATGTTTAACACGGAATTGCTCTGCACGCAGTGCTGGGGAATCGGGCCTCATCTCGCGGCGAGGGGGAAGTCTCATGGTTTTTCTCAACTTGCGGCCAGAAACTGGGGTATATTCTCGAGTTACGACGGGTAGGGCCCTTCCAGACACATGTTTGTTCAGCGACGTCAGGACTCCTGCCTAGGTGCGAGGGACACCTCGGGATTCTCCTCGAGTCTTGGCATGGCAATTGGGAGGCGTCTCCACGTGAGGCGGGAGACCCAGGGTCCCTTTCCACGTGCCACAAATATCCCGGGATTCCTATCCATTTTCAAGAGGAGTCAGGCATCGTCTCCTTTGGAAGCATTGATCTCCGCGGACCTCTCGAGTTTTCAAAGGATGTGAGGCCTCCGGTCGCCATGAGGCGGAGAACTAGGTCTTTCTCTGTGGTCTCCACAGGGGATTCAGACATCCCTTCGTCTTGGGAGATGCGAGACGAGCCTGCATTCAATTCACTGCAGGGATATCCGGCCTTACTTCGAGTCAGAGCATCTCGGTGTCCATTCCACTTGAGGACACAAACTCAGGGTCCCTCTCACATACCTGTAGCTGAGAGAAGCCT
Organism: Dama dama; assembly: GCF_033118175.1. Lineage (NCBI taxonomy): Eukaryota > Metazoa > Chordata > Mammalia > Artiodactyla > Cervidae > Dama > Dama dama. The sequence continues at coordinate 6,757,678 of NW_026870927.1, forward strand.
CCTCTTGAGGTGCTTGTGGAAAGTTGGTATGCCTGTTGAGTCGAAGCCATGGACTAAGCTCTCATCTCGAGTTGATTGGGGGTTCACGGAGCCCTATCGTGTTGCTCCAGTGACCTCAGGATCTAGACTTGAGACAGTGATCTTGGGTTTGCTCTGGAGTGCCATCAAGGAAATCAAGGCTCCTTTCACGTTCGATGTGGAACACGGAATTGCTCAGCACGCAGTGCAGGGGATTCGGGCCTCATCTCGCGGCGAGGGGAAATTTCATGTTTTGTCTCGAGTTGCGGATAGAACCTGGGGTATATTCTCGAGTTACGACGGGGAGGGCCCTGCCAGACACGTGTTTGTTCAGCGACGTCAGGACTCCTGCCTAGGTGCGAGGAACACCTCGGGATTCTCCTCGATTCTTGGCATGGCAATTGGGACTCGTCTCCACGTGAGGCGGGAGACCCAGGGTCCCTTTCGACGTGCCACAGGGATTCTGGGACTCCTATCCATTTTGAAGAGGAGTCAGGCATGGTCTCCTTTGGAAGCATTGATCTCCGCTGACCTCTCGAGTTTTCAAAGGATGTGAGGCCTCCGGTCGCGATGAGGCAGAGAACTAGGTCTTTCTCTGTGGTCTACACAGGGGATTCAGACATCCCTTCGTCTTGGGAGATGCAAGACGAGCCTGCATTCAATTCACTGCAGGGATATCCGGCCTTACTTCGAGTCAGAGCATCTCAGTGTCCATTCCACTTGAGGCCACAACCTCAGGGTACCTCTCACTTTCCTGTAGCTGAGAGAAGCCTCCTCTTGAGGTGCTTGTGGAAAGTTGGTATTCCTCTTGAGTCGAAGCCAGGGACTAAGCTCTCATCTCGAGTTGATTTGGGGTCCACGGAGCCCTTTCGTGTTGCTACAGTGACCTCAGGATCCCTCTAGACTTGAGACAGTGATCTTGGGTTTTCTCTGGAGTGCCATCAAGGAAATCAAGGCTCCTTTCACGTTTGATGTGGAACACGGAATTGCTCTGCATGCAGTGCAGGGGAATCGGGCCTCAACTCGCGGCGAGGGGGAAATCTCATGGTTTTTCTCTAGTTGCGGCCGGAACCTTGGGTATATTCTCGAGTTACGATGGGGAGGGCCCTTCCAGACACGTGTTTGTTCAGCGACGTCAGGACTCCTGCCTAGGTGCGAGGGACACCTCGGGATTCTCCTCGAGTCTTGGCATGGCAATTGGGACCCGTCTCCACGTGAGGCGGGAGACCCAGGGTCCCTTCCCACGTGCCACAGGGATCCTGGGACTCCTATACATTTTCAATAGGAGTCAGGCATCATCTCCTTTGGAAGCATTGATCTCCGCGGACCTCTTGAGTTTTCAAAGGATGTGAGGCCTCCGGTCGCAATGACGCGGTGAACTCGGTCTTTCTCCGTGGTCTCCACAGGGGATTCAGACATCCCTTCTTCTTGGGAGATGCAAGACGAGCCTGCATTCAATTCACTGCAGGGATATCCGGCCTTACTTCGAGTCAGAGCATCTCGGTGTCCTTTCCACTTGAGGCCAAAAACTCGGGGTCCCTCAAATATACCAGTAGCTGAGAGAAGCCTCCTCTTGAGGTGCTTGTGGAAAGTTGGTATTCCTCTTGAGTCTAAGCCAGGGACTAAGCTCTCAACTCGAGTTGATTTGGGGTCCACGGAGCCATTAAATGTTGCTCCAATTACCTCAGGATCCCTCTAGACTTGAGACAGTGATCTTGGGTTTTCTCTGGAGCGCCATCAAGGAAATCAAGGCTCCTTTCAAGTTTGATGTGGAACACGGTATTGTTCTGCACGCAGTGCAGGGGAATCGGGCCTCAACTCGCGGCGCGGGGGAAATCTCATGGTTTTTCTCGAGTTGCGGCCGGAACCTGGGGTATATTCTCGAGTTACGACGGGGAGGGCCCTTCCAGACACGTCTTTGTTCAGCGACGTCAGGACTCCTGCCTAGGTGCGAGGGACACCTCGGGATTCTCCTCGAGTCTTGGCATGGCAATTGGGACGCGTCTCCACGTGAGGCGGGAGACCCAGTGTTCCTTTCCACGTGCCACAGGGATCCTGGGACTCCTATCCATTTTCAAGAGGAGTCAGGCATCGTCTCCTTTGGAAGCATTGATCTCTGCAGACCTCTCGAGTTTTCAAAGGATGTGAGGCCTCCGGTCACGATGAGGCGGAGGACTAGGTCTTTCTCTGTGGTCTCCTCAGGGGATTCAGACATCCCTTCATCTTGGGAGATGCAAGACGAGCCTGCATTCAATTCACTGCAGGGATATCCGGACTTACCTCGGATCAGAGCATCTCGGTGTCCATTCCACTTGAGGCCATAAACTCAGGGTCCTTCAAATATACCTGTAGCTGAGAGAAGCCTCCTCTTGAGGTGCTTGTGGAAAGTTGGTATTCCTCTTGAGTCTAAGCCAGGGACTAAGCTCTCATCTCGAGTTGATTTGGGGTCGACGGAGCCCTTTCATGTTGGTCCAGTGACCTCAGGATCCCTCTAGACTTGAGACAGTGATCTTGGGTTTTCTCTGGAGTGCCATCAAGGAAATCAAGGCTCCTTTCACGTTTGATGTGGAAAACGGAATATCTCTGCACGCAGTTCAGGGGAATCGGGACACATGTCGCGGCGAGGGGGAAGTCTCATGGTTTTTCTCGAGTTGCGACCGGAACCTGGGTTATATTCTCGAGTTACGATGGGGAGGGCCCTTCCAGGCACGTGTTTGTTCAGCGACCTCAGGACCCCTGCCTAGGTGCGAGGGACACCTCGGGATTCTCCTCGAGTCTTGGCATGGCAATTGGGACGCGTCTCCACGTGATTTGGGAGACGCAGGGTCTCTTTCCACGTGCTACAGGGATCCTGGGACTCCTATCCATTTTCAAGAGGAGTCAGGCATCGTCTCCTTTGGAAGCATTGATCTCCGTGGACCTCTCGAGTTTTCAAAGGATGTGAGGCCTCCGGTCGCGATGAGGCGGAGAACTAGGTCTTTCTCTGCGGTCTCCACAGGGGATTCAGACATCCCTTCGTCTTCGGAGATGCAAGACGAGCCTGCATTCAATTCACTGCTTGGATATCCGGCCTTACTTCGAGTCAGAGCATCTCGGTGTCCATTCCACTTGAGGCCACAAACTCAGGGTCCCTCTCACATACCTGGAGCTGAGAGAAGCCTCCTCTTGAGGTGCTTGTGGAAAGTTGGTATTCCTCTTGAGTCGAAGCCAGGGACTAAGCTCTCATCTCGATTTGATTTGGGGTCCACGGAGCCGTTTCGTGTTGCTCCAGTGACGTCAGGATCCCTCTAGACTTGAAACAGTGAACTTGGGTTTTCTCTGGAGTGCCATGAAGGAAATCAATGCTCCTTTAACGTTTGATTTGGAACACTAAATTGCTCTGCACTCAGTGCAGGGGAATCAGGACTCATCTCGTGGCGAGAGGGAAGTCTCATGGTTTTTCTCGAGTTGCGGCCGGAACCTGGGGTATATTCTCGAGTTACGACGGGGAGGGCCCTTCCTGACACGTGTTTCTTCAGCGACGTCAGGTCTCCTGCCTAGGTGCGAGGGACTCCTCGGGATTCTCCTCTAGTCTTGGCATGGCAATTGGGATGCGTCTCCACGTGAGGCGGGAGACCCAGGGTCCCTTTCCACGTGCCACAGGGATCCTGGGACTCCTATCCATTTTCAAGAGGAGTCAGGCATCCTCTCCTTCGGAAGTATTGATCTCCGCGGACCTCTCGAGTTTTCAAAGGATGTGAGGCCTCCGTTTGCGTTGAGGCGGAGGACTAGGTCTTTCTCTGTGGCATGCACAGGGGATTCAGACAACCCTTCGTCTTGGGAGATGCAAGACGAGCCTGCATTCAATTCACTGCAGGGATATCCGGCCTTACTTCGAGTCAGAGCATCTCGGTGTCCATACCACTTGAGGCCACAAACTCAGGACCCTCTCACATACCTATAGCTGAGAGAAGCCTCCTCTTGAGGTGCTTGTGGAAAGTTGGTATTCCTCTTGAGTCGAAGCCAGGGACTAAGCTCTCATCTCGAGTTGATTTGGGGTCCACGGAGCCCTTTCGTGTTGCTCCAGTGACCTCAGGATCCCTCTAGACTTGAGACAGTGATCTTGGGTTTTCTCTGGGGTGCCATCAAGGAAATCAAGGCTCCTTTCACGTTTGATGTGGAACACGGAATTGCTCTGCACGCAGTGCAGGGGAATCGGGCCTCATCTCGCGGCGAGGGGGAAGTCTCATGGTTTTTCTCGAGTTGCGGCCGGAACCTGGGGTATATTCTCGAGTTACGACGGGGAGGGCCCTTCCAGACACGTGTTTGTTCAGCGACGTCAGGACTCCTCCCTAGGTGCGAGGGACACCTCGGGATTCTCCTCGAGTCTTGTCATGGCAATTGGGACGCGTCTCCACGTGAGGCGGGAGACCCAGGGTCCCTTTCCACGTGCCACAGGGATCCTGGGACTCCTATCCATTTTCAAGAGGAGTCAGGCATCGTCTCCTTTGGAAGCATTGATCTCCGCGGACCTCTCGAGTTTTCAAAGGATGTGAGGCCTCCGCTCGCGATGAAGCGGAGAATTTGGTCTTTCTCTGTGGTCTCCACAGGGGATTCAGACATCCCTTCGTCTTGGGAGATGGAAGACGAGCCTGCATTCAATTCACTGCAGGGATATCCGGCCTTACTTCGAGTCAGAGCATCTCGGTGTCCATTCCACTTGAGGCCACAAACTCAGGGGCCCTCTCACATACCTGTAGCTGAGAGAAGCCTCCTCTTGAGGTGCTTGTGGAAAGTTGGTATTCCTCTTGAGTCGAAGCCAGGGACTAGGCTCTCATCTCGAGTTGATTTGGGGTCCAAGGAGCCCTTTCGTGTTGCTCCAGTGAACTCAGGATCCCTCTAGACTTGAGACAGTGATCTTGGGTTTTCTCTAGAGTGCCATCAAAGAAATCAAGGCTCCTTTCACGTTTGATGTGGAACATGGAATTGCTCTGCTCGCAGTGCAGGGGAATCGGGCCTCATCTCGCGGCGAGGGGGATGTCTCATGGTTTTTCTCGAGTTGCGGCCGGAACCTGGGGTATATTCTCGAGTTAAGACGAGGAGGGCCCTTCCAGACACGTGTTTGTTCAGCGACGTCAGGACTCCTGCCTAGGTGGGAGGGACACCTCGGGATTCTCCTCGAGTCTTGGCATGGCAATTGGGACGCGTCTCCACGTGAGGCGGGAGACCCAGGGTTCCTTTCCACGTGCCACTGGGATCCTGGGGCTCCTATCCATTTTCAATAGGAGTCAGGCATCGTCTCCTTTGGAAGCCTTGATCTCCGCGGACCTCTCGAGTTTTCAAAGGATGTGAGGTCTCCGATCGCGATGAGGCGGAGAACTCGGTCTTTCTCTGAGGTCTCCACAGGTGATTCAGACATCCCTTCATCTTGGGAGATGCAAGACGAGCCTGCATTCAATTCACTGCCGGGATATCCGGCCTTACTTCGAGTCAGAGCATCTCGGTGTCCATTCCACTTGAGGCCACAAACTCAGGGTCCCTCAAATATACCTGTAGCTGAGAGAAGCCTCCTCTTGAGGTGCTTGTGGAAAGTTGGTATTCCACTTGAGTTGAAGCCAGGGACTAAGCTCTCATCTCGAGTTGATTTGGGGTCCACGGAGCCCTTCCCTGTTGGTCCAGTGACCTCAGATTCCTCTAGACTTGAAACAGTGATCTTGGGTTTTCTCTGTAGTGCCATCAAGGAAATCAAGGCTCCTTTCAAGTTTGATGTGGAACACGGAATTGCTCTGCACGCAGTGCAGGGGAATCGGGCATCATCTCGCGGCAAGGGGGATGTCTCATGGTTTTTCTCAAGTTGCGGCTGAAACCTGGGGTATATTCTCGAGTTACGACGAGGAGGGCCCTTCCAGACACGTGTTTGTTCAGGGACGTCAGGACTCCTGCCTAGGTGCGAGGGACACCTCGGGATTCTCCTCGAGTCTTGGCATGGCAATTGGGATGCGTCTCCACGTGAGGCGGGAGACCCAGGGTCCCTTTCCACGTGCCACAGGGATCCTGGGACTCCTATCCATTTTCAAGAAGAGTCAGGCATCTTCTCCTTTGGAAGCATTCATCTCCGCGGACCTCTCGAGTTTTCAAAGGATGTGAGGTCTTCGGTCTCGATGAGGCGGAGAACGAGGTCTTTCTCTGTGGTCTCCACAGGGGATTCAGACAACCCTTCGTCTTGGGAGATGCAAGACGTTCCTGCATTCAATTCACTGCAGGGATATCCGGCCTTACTTCGCGTCAGAGCATCTCGGGGTCCATTCCACTTGAGGCCACAAACTCAGGGTCCCTCTCACATACCTGTGGCTGAGAGAAGCCTCCCCTTGAGGTGCTTGTGGAAAGTTGGTATTCCTCTTGAGTCGAAGCCAGGGACTAAGCTCTCATCTCGAGTTGATTTGGGGTCCACAGAGCCCTTTCTTGTTGCTCCAGTGACCTCAGGATCCCTCTAGACTTGAGACAGTGATCTTGGGTTTTCTCTGTAGTGCCGTCAAGGAAATCAAGGCTCCTTTCACGTTTGATGTGGAATACGGAATTCCTCTGCACGCAGGGCAGGGGAATCGGGCCTCATCTCGCGGCGAGGGGGAAGTCTCATGGTTTTTCTCAAGTTGCGGCCGGAACTTGGGGTATATTCTCGAGTTACGACGGGGAGGGCCCTTCCAGACACGTGTTTGTTCAGCGACGTCAGGACTCCTGCCTAGGTGCGAGGGACACCTCGGGATTCTCCTCGAGTCTTGGCATGGCAATGGGGACGCGTCTCCACGTGTGGCGGGAGACCCAGTGTCCCTTTCCACGTGCCACAGTAATCCTGGGACTCCTATCCATTTTCAAGAGGAGTCAGGCATCGTCTCCTTTGGAAGCATTGATCTCTGCAGACCTCTCGAGTTTTCAAAGGATGTGAGGCCTCCGGTCACGATGAGGCGGAGGACTAGGTCTTTCTCTGTGGTCTCCACAGGGGATTCAGACATCCCTTCGTCTTGGGAGATGCACGACGAGCCTGCATTCAATTCACTGCAGGGATATCCGGCCTTACTTCGAGTCAGAGCATCTCGGTGTCCATTGCATTTGAGGCCACAAATTCAGGGTTCCTCTCACATACCTGTAGCTGAGAGAAGCTTCCTCTTGAGGTGCTTGTGGAAAGTTGGTATTCCTCTTGAGTCTAAGCCAGGGACTAAGCTCTCATCTCGAGTTGATTTGGGGTCCTTGGAGCCCTTTCGTGTTGCTCCAGTGACCTCAGGATCCCTCTAGACTTGAGACACTGATCTTGGGTTTTCTCTGGAGTGCCATCAAGGAAATCAAGGCTCCTTTCATTTTTGATGTGGAATACGGAATTGCTCTGCACGCAGGGCAGGGGAATCGGGCCTCATCTCGCGGCGAGGGGGAAGTCTCATGGTTTTTCTCGAGTTGCGGCCGGAACCTGGGGTATATTCTCGAGTTACGACGGGGAGGGCCCTTCCAGACATGTGTTTGTTCAGCGACGTCAGGACTCCTGCCTAGGTGCGAGGGACACCTCGGGATTCTCCTCGAGTCTGGCATGGCAATTGGGACGTGTCTCCATGTGAGGCGGGAGACCCAGGTTCCCTTTCCAAGTGCCACAGAGATCCTGGGACTCCTATCCATTTTCAAGAAGAGTCAGGCATCGTCTCCTTTAGAAGCATTGAAATCTTCAGACCTCTCCAGTTTTCAAAGGATGTGAGGCCTCCGGTCGCGATGAGGCGGAGGAGTAGGTCTTTCTCTGTGGTCTCCACAGGGGATTCAGACAACCCTTCGTCTTGGGAGATGCAAGACGAGCCTGCATTCAATTCACTGCAGGGATATCCGGTCTTACTTCGAGTCAGAGCATCTCGGTGTCCTTTTCACTTGAGGCCACAAACTCGGGGTCCCTCAAATATACCTGTAGCTGAGAGAAGCCTCCTCTTGAGGTGCTTGTGGAAAGTTGCTATTCCTCTTGAGTCTAAGCCAGGGACTAAGCTCTCATCTCGAGCTGATTTGGGGTCCACGGAGCCATTTCATGTTGCTCCAGTGACCTCAGGATCCCTCTAGACTTGAGACAGTGATCTTGGGTTTTCTCTGGAGTGCCATCAAGGAAATCAAGGCTCCTTTCACGTTTGATGTGGAACACGGAATTGCTCTGCATGCAGTGCAGGGGAATCGGGCCTCAACTCGCGGCGAGGGGAAAATCTCATGGTTTTTCTCGAGTTGCGGCCGGAACCTGGGGTATATTCTCGAGTTACAACGGGGAGGGCCCTTCCAGACACGTGTTTGTTCAGCGACGTCAGGACTCCTGCTTTGGTGCGAGGGACACCTCGGGATTCTCCTCGAATCTTGGCATGGCAATTTGGACGCGTCTCCACCTGAGGCGGGAGACCCAGGGTCCCTTTCCACGTGCCACAGGAATCCTGGGACTCCTATCCATTTTCAAGAGGAGTCAGGCATCGTCTCCTTTGGAAGCATTGATCTCCGCGGACCTCTCGAGTTTTCAAAGGATGTGAGGCCTCCGGTCGCGATGAGGCGGAGAACTCGGTCTTTCTCTGTGGTCTCCACAGGGGATTCAGACATCCCTTCGTCTTGGGAGATGCAAGACGAGCCTGCATTCAATTCACTGCAGTGATATCCGGCCTTACTTCGAGTCAGAGCATCTCGGTGTCCATTCCACTTGAGGCCACAAACTCAGGGTCCCTCAAATATACCTGTAGCTGAGAGAAGCCTCCTCTTGAGGTGCTTGTGGAAAGTTGATATTCCTCTTGAGTAAAAGCCAGGGACTAAGCTCTCTTCTCGAGTTGATTTGGGGTCCACGGAGCCCTTTTTTGTTGCTCCAGTGACCTCAGGATCCCTCTAGACTTGAGACAGTGATCTTGGGTTTTCTCTGGAGTGCCATCAAGGAAATCAAGGCTCCTTTCTTTTTTGATGTGGAATACGGAATTGCTCTGCACGCAGGGCAGGGGAATCGGGCCTCATCTCGCGGCGAGGGGGAAGTCTCATGGTTTTTCTCGAGTTGCGGCCGGAACCTGGGGTATATTCTCGAGTTACAACGGGGAGGGGCCTTCCAGACACGTGTTTGTTCAGTGACGTCAGGACTCCTGCCTAGGTGCGAGGGACACCTCGGGATTCTCCTCGAGTCTTGGCATGGCAATTGGGATGCCTCTCCAGGTGAGGCGGGAGACCCAGTGTCCCTTTCCCCGTGCCACAGGGATCCTGGGACTCCTATCCATTTTCAAGAGGAGTCAGGCATCGTCTCCTTTGCAAGCATTGATCTCCGCGGACCTCTCGAGTTTTCAAAGGATGTGAGGCCTCCGCTCGCGATGAGGCGGAGAGTTAGGTCTTTCTCTGTGGTCTCCACAGGGGATTCAGACATCCCTTCGCCTTGGGAGACGCAAGACGAGCCTGCATTCAATTCACTGCAGGGATATCCGGCCTTACTTCGAGTCAGAGCATCTCGGTGTCCATTCCATTTGAGGCCACAAACTCCGGGGCCCTCTCACATACCTGTAGCTGAGAGAAGCCTCCTCTTGAGGTGCTTGTGGAAAGTTGGTATTCTTCTTGAGTCAAAGCCAGGGACTAAACTCTCATCTCGAGTTGATTTCGGGTCCACAGAGCCCTTTCCTGTTGCTACAGTGACCTCAGGATCCCTCTAGACTTGAGACAGTGAGCTTGGGTTTTCTCTGGAGTGCCATCAAGGAAATCAAGGCTCCTTTCACGTTTGATGTCGAACACGGAATTGCTCTGCATGCAGTGCAGGGGAATCGGGCCTCAACTCGCGGCGAGGGGTAAATCTCATGGTTTTGTTCAGTTGCGGCCGGAACCTGGGATATATTCTCGAGTTACGACGGGGAGGGCCCTTCCAGACACGTGTTTGTTGAGCGACGTCAGGACTCCTGCCTAGGTGCGAGGGACACCTCGGGATTCTCCTCGAGTCTTGGCATGGCATTTTGGACGCGTCTCCACGTGAGGCGGGAGACCCAGGGTCCCTTTTCACGTGCCACAGGGATCCTGGGACTCCTATCCATTTTCAAGAGGAGTCAGGCATCTTCTCCTTTGGAAGCATTGATCTCCTCGGACCTCTCGAGTTTTCAAAGGATGTGAGGCCTCCGGTCACGATGAGGCGGAGAACTCGGTCTTTCTCTGTGGTCTCCCCAGCAGATTCAGACATCCCTTCGTCTTGGGAGATGCAAGATGAGCCTGCATTCAATTCACTGCAGGGATATCCGGCCTTACTTCGAGTCAGAGCATCTCGGTGTCCATTCCACTTGAGGCAACAAACTCAGGGTCCCTCTCACATACCTGTAGCTGAGAGAAGCCTCCTCTTGAAAGTTCGTATTCCTCTTGAGTCGAAGCCAGGGACTAAGCTCTCATCTCGAGTTGATTTGGGGTCCATGGAGCCCTTTGGTGTTGCTCCAGTGACCTCAGGATCCCTCTAGACTTGAGACAGTGATCTTGGGTTTTCTCTGGAGTGCCATCAAGGAAATCAAGGCTCCTTTCACGTTTGATGTGGAACACGGAATTGCTCTGCACGCAGGGCAGGGGAAATGGGCCTCATCCCGCGGCGAGGGGGAAGTCTCATGGTTTTTCTCGAGTTGCGGCCGGAACCTGTGGTATATACTCGAGTTACGACGGGGAGGGCCCTTCCAGACAAGTGTTTGTTCAGCGACGTCAGGACTCCTGCATAGGTGCCAGGGACACCTCTGGATTCTCCTCGAGTCTTGACATGGCAATTGGGACGCGTCTCCACGTGAGGCGGGAGACCCAGGGTCCCTTTCCACGTGCCACACGGATCCTGGGACTCCTATCCATTTTCAAGAGGAGTCAGGCATCGTCTCCTTTGGAAGCATTGATCTCCGCGGTCCTCTCGAGTTTTCAAAGGATGTGAGTCTTCCCGTCGCGATGAGGCGGAGAACTGGGTCTTTCTCTGTGGTCTCCACAGGGGATTCAGACATCCCTTCGTCTTGGGAGATGCAAGACGAGCCTGCATTCAATTAACTGCAGGGATATCCGGCCTAACTTCGAGTCAGAGCTTCTCGGTTTCCATTCCACTTGAGGTCACAAACTCAGGGTCCCTCTCACATACCTGTAGGTGAGAGAAGCCTCCTCTTGAGGTGCTTGTGGAAAATTGGTATTGCTCTTGAGTCGAAGCCAGGGACTAAGCTCTCATCTCGAGTTGATTTGGGGTCCACGGAGCCATTTCGTGTTGCTACAGTGACCTCAGGATCCCTCTAGACTTGAGACACTGATCTTGGGTTTTCTCTGGAGTGCCATCAAGGAAATCAAGGCTCCTTTCATTTTTGATGTGGAATACGGAATTGCTCTGCACGCAGGGCAGGGGAATTGGGCCTCATCTCGCGGCGAGGGGGAAGTCTCATGGTTTTTCTCGAGTTGCGGCCGGAACCTGGGGTATATTCTCGAGTTACGATGGGGAGGTCCCTTCCAGACACGTGTTTGTTCAGCGACGTCAGGACTCCTGCCTAGGTGCGAGGGACACCTCGGGATTCTCCTCGAGTCTGGCATGGCAATTGGGACGCGTCTCCACGTGAGGCGGGAGACCCAGTGTCCCTTTCCACGTGCCACAGGGATCCTGGGACTCCTATCCATTTTCAAGAGGAGTCAGGCATCGTCTCCTTTGGAAGCATTGATCTCCGCAGACCTCTCGAGTTTTCAAAGGATGTGAGGCCTCTGGTCGCGATGAGGCGGAGAACTCGGTCTTTCTCTGTGGTCTCCACAGGGGATTCAGACATCCCTTCTTGGGAGATGCAAGACGAGCCTGCATTCAATTCACTGCAGGGATATCCGGCCTTACTTCGAGTCAGAGCATCTCGGTGTCCTTTCCACTTGAGGCCACAAACTCGGGGTCCCTCAAATATACCTGTAGCTGAGAGAAGCCTCCTCTTGAGGTGCTTGTAGAAAGTTGGCAATTCTCTTTTGTCGAAGCCAGGGACTAAGCTCTCATCTCGAGTTGATTTGGGGTCCACGGAGCCCTTTCGTGTTGCTACAGTGACCTCAGGATCCCTCTAGACTTGAGACAGTGATCTTGGGTTTTCTCTTGAATGCCATCAAGGAAATCAAGGCTCCTTTCACGTTTGATGTGGAACACGGAATTGCTCTGCATGCCGTGCAGGGGAATCGGGCCTCAACTCGCGGCTAGGTGGAAATCTCATGGTTTTTCTCGATTTGCTGCCGGAACCTGGGGTATATTCTCGAGTTACGATTGGGAGGACCCTTCCAGACACGTGTTTGTTCAGCGACGTCAGGACTCCTACCTAGGTGCGAAGGACACCTCGGGATTCTCCTCGAGTCTTGGCATGGCAATTGGGACGCGTCTCCACGTGAGGCGGGAAACCCAGGGTCCCTTTCAACGTGCCACAGGGATCCTGGGACTCCTATCCATTTTCAAGAGGAGTCAGGCATCGTCTCCTTTGGAAGCATTGAACTCCGCGGACCTCTCGAGTTTTCAAAGGATGTGAGGCCTCCGGTCGCGTTGAGGCGGAGGACTAGGTCTTTATCTGTGGTCTCCACAGGGGATTCAGACATCCCTTTGTCTTGGGAGATGCAAGACGAGCCTGTATTCAATTCACTGCAGGGATATCCGGCCTTACTTCGAGTCAGAGCATCTCGGTGTCCATTCCACTTGAGGCCACAAACTCAGGGTTCCTCTCACATACTTGTAGCTGAGAGAAGCCTCCTCTTGAGGTGCTTGTAGAAAGTTGGTATTCCTCTTGAGTTGAAGCCAGGGACTAAGCTCTCATCTCGAGTTGATTTGGGGTCCACGGAGCCCTTTCGTGTTGCTCCAGTGACCTCAGGACCCCTCTAGACTTGAGACAGTGATCTTGCGTTTTCCTTGGAGTGCCATCAAGGAAATCAAGGCTCCTTTCACGTTTGATGTGGAACTCGGAATTGCTCTGCACGCAGTGCAGGGGAATCGGGCCTCATCTCGCGGCTAGGGGGAAGTCTCATGGTTTTTCTCGAGTTGCGGCCGGAACCTGGGGTATATTCTCGAGTTACGACGGGGAGGGCCCTTCCAGACACGTGTTTGTTCAGCGACGTCAGGACTCCTGCCTAGGTGCGAGGGACACCGCGGGATTCTCCTCGAGTCTTGGCATGGCAATTGGGACGCTCTCCACTTGAGGCGGGAAACCCAGGGTCCCTTTCCACGTGCCACAGGGATCCTGGGACTGCTATCCATTTTCAAGAGGAGTCAGGCATTGTCTCCTTTGGAAGCATTGATCTCCGCAGACCTCTCGAGTTTTCAAGGGATGTGAGGCCTCCGGTCGCTATGAGGCGGAGGACTAGGTCTTTCTTTGTGGTCTCCACAGGGGATTCAGACATCCCTTCGTCTTGGGAGATGCAAGACGAGCCTGCATTCAATTCACTGCAGGGATATCGGGCCTTACTTCGAGTCAGAGCATCTCGGTGTACATTCCATTTGAGGCCACAAACTCAGGGTCCCTCTCACATACCTGTAGCTGAGAGAAGCCTCCTCTTGAGGTGCTTGTGGAAAGTTGGTATTCCTCTTGAGTCGAGGCCAGGGACTAAGCTCTCATCTCGAGTTGATTTGGGGTCCACGGAGCCCTTTCGTGTTGCTACAGTGACCTCAGGATCCCTCTAGACTTGAGACAGTGATCTTGGGTTTTCTCTGGAGTGCCATCAAGGAAATCAAGGCTCCTTTCACTTTTGATGTCGAACACGGAATTGCTCTGCACGTAGGGCAGGGGAATCGGGCCTCATCTCGCGGTGAGGGGGAAGTCTCATGGTTTTTCTCGAGCTGCGGCCGGAACATGGGGTATATTCTCAAGTTATGACGGGGAGGGCCCTTCCAGACACGTGTTTGTTCAGCGAAGACAGGACTCCTGCCTAGGTACGAGGGACACCTCGGGATTCTCCTCGAGTCTTGGCATGGCAATTGGGACGCGTCTCCACGTGAGACGGGAGACCCAGGGTCCCTTTCCACGTGCCACAGGGATCCTGGGACTCCTAACCATTTTCAAGAGGAGTCAGGCATCGTCTCCTTTGGAAGCATTGATCTCCGCGGACCTCTCGAGTTTTCAAAGGATGTGAGGCCTCCGGTCGCGATGAGGCGGAGGACTAGGACTTTCTCTGTGGTCTCGACAGGGGATTCAGACATCCCTTCGTCTTGGGAGATGCAAGACGAGTGTGCATTCAATTCCCTGCAGGGATATCCGGCCTTACTTCGAGTCAGAGCATCTCGGTGTCCATTCCACTTGAGGCCACAAACTCAGGGTCGCTATCACATACCTGTAGCTGAGAGAAGCCTCCTCTTGAGGTGCTTGTGGAAAGTTAGTATTCCTCTTGAGTCGAAGCCAGGGACTAAGCTCTCATCTCGAGTTGATTTGCGGTCCACGGAGCCCTTTCGTGTTGCTCCAGTGACCTCAGGATCCCTCTAGACTTGAGACAGTCATCTTGAGTTTTCTCTGGAGTGCCATCAAGGAAATCAAGGCTCCTTTCACGTTTGATGTCGAACACGGAATTGTGCTGCACGCAGTGCAAGGGAATCGGGCCTCATCTCGGGGCGAGGGGGAAGTCTCATGGTTTTTCTCAAGTTGCGGCCGGAACCTGGGGTATATTCTTGAGTTACGACGGGGAGGGCCCTTCCCGACACGTGTTTGTCCAGCGACGTCAGGACTCCTGCCTAGGTGCGAGGGACACCTCGGGGTTCTCCTCGAGTCTTGGCATGGCAATTGGGACGCGTCCCCACGTGAGGCGGGAGACCCAGGGTCCCTTTCCACGTGCCACAGGGATCCTGGGTCTCCTATCAATTTTCAAGAGGAGTCAGGCATCGTCTCCTTTGGAAGCATTGATGTCCGCGGACCTCTCGAGTTTTCAAAGGATGTGAGGCCTCCGGTCGCGATGAGGCGGAGAACTAGGTCTTTCTCTGTGGTCTCCACAGGGGATTCAGACATCCCTTCGTCTTGGGAGATGCAAGACGAGCCTGCATTCTATTCACTGCAGGGATATCCGGCCTTACTTCGAGTCACAGCGTGTCGGTATCCATTCCACTTGAGGCCACAAACTCAGTGTCCCTCTCACATACCTGTAGCTGAGAGAAGCCTCCTCTTAAGGTGCTTGTGGAAAGTTGGTATTCCTCTTGAGTCGAATCCAGGGACTAAGCTCTCATCTCGAGTTGATTTGGGGTCCTCGGAGCCCTTTCGTGTTGCTCCAGTGACCTCAGGACCCCTCTAGTCTTGAGACAGTGATGTTGGGTATTCTCTGGAGTGCCATCAAGGAAATCAAGGATCCTTTCACGTTTGATGTGGAACACGGAATTTCTCTGTACGCAGTGCAGGGGAATCGGGCCTCATCTCGCGGCGAGCGGGAAGTCTCAGGGTTTTTCTCGAGTTGAGGCCGGAAACTGGGGTATATTCTCGAGTTACGACGGGGAGGAACCTTCCAGACACCTGTTTGTTCAGCAACGTCGGGACTCGGGCCTAGGTGCGAGGGACACCTCGGGATTCTCCTCGAGCCTTGGCATGGCAATTTGGACGCGTCTCAACGTGAGGCGGGAGATCCAGGGTCTCTTTCCACGGGCCAGAGTGATCCTGGGACTCCTATCCATTTTCAAGAGGAGTCAGGCATCGTCTCCTTTGGAAGCATTGATCTCCGAGGACCTCTCGAGTTTTCAAAGGATGTGAGGTCTCCGGTCGCTGTGTGGCGAGAACTAGGTCTTTCTCTGTGGTCTCCACAGGGGATTCAGACATCCCTTCGTCTTGGGAGAGGAAAGAAGAGCCTGCACTCAATTCACTGCAGGGATATCCGGCCTTACTTCGAGTCAGAGCATCTCGATGTCCATTCCATTTGAGGCCACAAACTCAGGGTCCCTCTCACATACCTGTAGCTGAGAGAAGCCTCCTATTGAGGTGCTTGTGGAAAGTTGGTATTCTTCTTGAGTCGAAGCCAAGGACTAATCTCTCATCACGAGTTGATTTGGGGACAACGGAGCCGTTTGGTGTTGCTCCAGTGACCTCAGGATCCCTCTAGACTTGAGACACTGATCTTGGGTTTTCTCTGGAGTTCAATCAAGGAAATCAAGGGTCCTTTCTCATTTGATGTGGAACACGGAATTGCTCTGCACGCACTGCAGTGAAATCTGGCCTCATCTCGTGGCGAGGGGGAAGTCTCATAATTTTTCTAGAGTTGTGGCCAGAACCTGGGGTATATTCTTGAGTTACGACGGGGAGGGCCCTTCCAGAACGTGTTTGTTCAGCGACATCAGGACTCCTGCCTAGGTGCGAGGGACACCTCGGGATTCTCCTCGAGTCTTGCCATGGCAATTGGGAGGCGTCTACACGGGAGGCGGGAGACCCAGGGCCCCTTTCCACGTGCCACAGGGATCCTGGGACTCCTATCCATTTTCAAGAGGAGTCATGCATCGTCCTCTTTGGAAGCATTAATCTCTGTGGACCTTCGAATTTTCAAAGGATGTGAGGCCTCCGGTTGCGATGAGGGGGAGAATTAGGTCTTTCTCTGTGGTCTCCACAGGGGATTCAGACATCCCTTCGTCTTGGGAGATGCAAGACGAGCGTGCATTCAATTCCCTGCAGGGATATCCGGCCTTACATCGAGTCAGAGCATCTCGGTGTCCATTCCACTTGAGGCCACAAACTCAGGGTCGCTATCACATACCTGTAGCTGAGAGAAGCCTCCTCTTGAGGTGCTTGTGGAAACTTGGTATTCCTCTTCAGTTGAAGCCAGGGACTAAGCTCTCATCTCGAGTTGATTTGGGGTCCACCGAGCCCTTTCGTGTTGCTCCAGTGACCTCAGGATCCGTCTAGACTTGAGACAGTCATCTTGAGTTTTCTCTGGAGTGCCATCAAGGAAATCAAGGCTCCTTTCACGTTTGATGTCGAACACGGAATTGTGCTGCTCGCAGTGCAAGGGAATCGGGCCTCATCTTGGGGCGAGGGGGAAGTCTCATGGTTTTTCTCGAGTTGCGGCCGGAACCTGGGGTATATTCTTGAGTTACGACGGGGAGGGCCCTTCCAGACACGTGTTTGTACAGCGACGTCAGGACTCCTGCCTAGGTGCGAGGGACACCTCGGGGTTCTCCTCGAGTCTTGGCATGGCAATTGGGACGCGTCCCCACGTGAGGCGGGAGACCCAGGGTCCCTTTCCACGTGCCACAGGGATCCTGGGTCTCCTATCAATTTTCAAGAGGAGTCAGGCATCGTCTCCTTTGGAAGCATTGATGTCCGCGGACCTCTCGAGTTTTCAAAGGATGTGAGGCCTCCGGTCGCGATGAGGTGGAGAACTAGGTCTTTCTCTGTGGTCTCCACAGGGGATTCAGACATCCCTTCGTCTTGGGAGATGCAAGACGAGCCTGCATTCAATTCACTGCAGGGATATCCGGCCTTACTTCGAGTCACAGCGTGTCGGTATCCATTCCACTTGAGGCCACAAACTCAGTGTCCCTCTCACATACCTGTAGCTGAGAGAAGCCTCCTCTTAAGGTGCTTGTGGAAAGTTGGTATTCCTCTTGAGTCGAAGCCAGGGACTAAGCTCTCATCTCGAGTTGATTTGGGGTCCTCGGAGCCCTTTCGTGTTGCTCCAGTGACCTCAGGACCCCTCTAGTCTTGAGACAGTGATGTTGGGTTTTCTCTGGAGTGCCATCAAGGAAATCAAGGATCCTTTCACGTTTGATGTGGAACACGGAATTTCTCTGTACGCAGTGCAGGGGAATCGGGCCTCATCTCGCGGCGAGCGGGAAGTCTCAGGGTTTTTCTCGAGTTGCGGCCGGAAACTGGGGTATATTCTCGAGTTACGACGGGGAGGGCCCTTCCAGACACCTGTTTGTTCAGCAACGTCGGGACTCGGGCCTAGGTGCGAGGGACACCTCGGGATTCTCCTCGAGCCTTGGCATGGCAATTTGGACGTGTCTCCACGTGAGGCGGGAGATCCAGGGTCTCTTTCCACGGGCCAGAGTGATCCTGGGACTCCTATCCATTTTCAAGAGGAGTCAGGCATCGTCTCCTTTGGAAGCATTGATCTCCGAGGACCTCTCGAGTTTTCAAAGGATGTGAGGTCTCCGGTCGCTGTGTGGCGAGAACTAGGTCTTTCTCTGTGGTCTCCACAGGGGATTCAGACATCCCTTCGTCTTGGGAGAGGCAAGAAGAGCCTGCACTCAATTCACTGCATGGATATCCGGCCTTACTTCGAATGAGAGCATCTCGGTGTCCATTCCACTTGAGGCCACAAACACAGGGTCCCTCTCACATACCTGTAGCTGAGAGAAGCCTCCTCTTGAGGTGCTTGGGGAAAGTTGGTATTCCACTTGAGTCGAAGCCAGGGACTAAGCTCTCATCTCGAGTTGATTTGGGGTCCACGGAGACCTTTTGTGTTGCTGCAGTCACCTGAGGATCCCTCTAGACTTGAGACAGTGATCTTGGGTTTTCTCTGGAGTGCCATCAAGGAAATCAAGGCTCCTTTCACGTTTGATGTGGAAAACGGAATTGCTCTGCACGCAGTGCAGGGGATTCGGGCCTCATCTCGCAGCGAAGCGGATGTCTCATGGTTTTTCTCCACTTGTGGCCGGAACATGGGGTATATTATCGAGTTACGACGTGGGGGGCCCTTCCAGACACGTGATTCTTCAGCGACGTCAGGACTCCTGCCTAGGTGCGAGGGACACCTCAGGATTCTCCTCGAGTCTTGGCATGGCAATTGGCACGCTTCTCTACGTGAGGCGGGAGACCCAGCGTCCCTTTCCACATGCCACAGGGATCCTTGGACTCCTATCCAATTTCCAGAGGAGTCAGGCATCGTTTCCTTTGGAAGCATTGATCTCCGCGGACCTCTCGAGTTTTCAAAGGTTGTGAGGCCTTCGGTCGCGATGAGGCGGAGGACTAGGACTTTCTCTGTGGTCTCCACAGGGGATTCAGACATCCCTTCGTCTTGGGAGATGCAAGACGAGCCTGCATTCAATTCACTGCAGGGATATCCGGCCTTACTTCGAGTCAGACCATCTCGGTGTCCATTCCATTTGAGGCCACAAACTCAGGGTCCCTCTCACATACCTGTAGCTGAGAGAAGCCTCCTCTTGAGGTGCTTGTGGAAAGTTGGTATTCCTCTTGAGTCGAGGCCAGGGACTAAGCTCTCATCTCGAGTTGATTTGGGGTCCACGGAGCCCTTTCGTGTTGCTACAGTGACCTCAGGATCCCTCTAGACTTGAGACAGTCATCTTGGGTTTTCTCTGGAGTGCCATCAAGGAAATCAAGGCTCCTTTCACTTTTGATGTCGAACACGGAATTGCTCTGCACGCAGGGCAGGGGAATCGGGCCTCATCTCGCGGTGAGGGGGAAGTCTCATGGTTTTTCTCGAGTTGCGGCCGGAACCTGGGGTATAATCTCTAGTTACGATGGGGCGGCCCCTTCCAGACACATGTTTGTTCAGCGACGTCAGGACTCCTGCCTAGATGCGAGGGACACCTCGGGATTCTCCTCGAGTCTTGGCATGGCAATTGGGACGCGTCTCCACGTGAGGCGGGAGACCCAGGGTCCCTTTCCACGTGCTACAGGGATCCTGGGACTCCTAACCATTTTCAAGAGGAGGCAGGCATGGTCTCCTTTGGAAGCATTGATCTTCGCAGACCTCTCGAGTTTTCAAAGGATATGAGGCCTCGGCTCGCGATGAGGCGGAGGACTAGGACTTTCTCTGTGGTCTCCACAGGGGATTCAGACATCCCTTCGTCTTGGGAGATGCAAGACAAGCCTGCATTCAATTCACTGCAGGGATATCCGGCCTTACTTCGAGTCAGAGCATCTCGATGTCCATTCCATTTGAGGCCACAAACTCAGGGTCCCTCTCACATACCTGTAGATGAGAGAAGCCTCCTATTGAGGTGCTTGTGGAAAGTTGGTATTCTTCTTGAGTCGAAGCCAAGGACTAATCTCTCATCACGAGTTGATTTGGGGACAACGGAGGCGTTTGGTGATGCTCCAGTGACCTCAGGATCCCTCTAGACTTGAGACACTGATCTTGGGTTTTCTCTGGAGTTCAATCAAGGAAATCAAGGGTCCTTTCTCATTTGATGTGGAACACGGAATTGCTCTGCACGCACTGCAGTGAAATCTGGCCTCATCTCGTGGCGAGGGGGAAGTCTCATAATTTTTCTAGAGTTGTGGCCAGAACCTGGGGTATATTCTTGAGTTACGACGGGGAGGGCCCTTCCAGACACGTGTTTGTTCAGCGACATCAGGACTCCTGCCTAGGTGCGAGGGACACCTCGGGATTCTCCTCGAGTCTTGCCATGGCAATTGGGAGGCGTCTACACGTGAGGCGGGAGACCCAGGGCCCCTTTCCACGTGCCACAGGGATCCTGGGACTCCTATCCATTTTCAAGAGGAGTCAGGCATCGTCCTCTTTGGAAGCATTAATCTCTGTGGACCTTCGAATTTTCAAAGGATGTGAGGCCTCCGGTTGCGATGAGGGGGAGAATTAGGTCTTTCTCTGTGGTCTCCACAGGGGATTCAGACATCCCTTCGTCTTGGGAGATGCAAGACGAGCGTGCATTCATTTCCCTGCAGGGATATCCGGCCTTACATCGAGTCAGAGCATCTCGGTGTCCATTCCACTTGAGGCCACAAACTCAGGGTCGCTATCACATACCTGTAGCTGAGAGAAGCCTCCTCTTGAGGTGCTTGTGGAAACTTGGTATTCCTCTTCAGTTGAAGCCAGGGACTAAGCTCTCATCTCGAGTTGATTTGGGGTCCACGGAGCCCTTTCGTGTTGCTCCAGTGACCTCAGGATCCGTCTAGACTTGAGACAGTCATCTTGAGTTTTCTCTGGAGTGCCATCAAGGAAATCAAGGCTCCTTTCACGTTTGATGTCGAACACGGAATTGTGCTGCACGCAGTGCAAGGGAATCGGGCCTCATCTTGGGGCGAGGGGGATGTCTCATGGTTTTTCTCGAGTTGCGGCCGGAACCTGGGGTATATTCTTGAGTTACGACGGGGAGGGCCCTTCCAGACACGTGTTTGTACAGCGACGTCAGGACTCCTGCCTAGGTGCGAGGGACACCTCGGGGTTCTCCTCGAGTCTTGGCATGGCAATTGGGACGCGTCCCCACGTGAGGCGGGAGACCCAGTGTCCCTTTCCACGTGCCACAGGGATCCTGGGTCTCCTATCAATTTTCAAGAGGAGTCAGGCATCGTCTCCTTTGGAAGCATTGATGTCCGCGGACCTCTCGAGTTTTCAAAGGATGTGAGGCCTCTGGTCGCGATGAGTCGGAGAACTAGGTCTTTCTCTGTGGTCTCCACAGGGGATTCAGACATCCCTTCGTCTTGGGAGATGCAAGACGAGCCTGCATTCAATTCACTGCAGGGATATCCGGCCTTACTTCGAGTCAGAGCATCTCGATGTCCATTCCATTTGAGGCCACAAACTCAGGGTCCCTCTCACATACCTGTAGCTGAGAGAAGCCTCCTATTGAGGTGCTTGTGGAAAGTTGGTATTCTTCTTGAGTCGAAGCCAAGGACTAATCTCTCATCACGAGTTGATTTGGGGACAACGGAGCCCTTTGGTGTTGCTCCAGTGACCTCAGGATCCCTCTAGACTTGAGACACTGATCTTGGGTTTTCTCTGGAGTTCAATCAAGGAAATCAAGGGTCCTTTCTCATTTGATGTGGAACACGGAATTGCTCTGCACGCACTGCAGTGAAATCTGGCCTCATCTCGTGGCGAGGGGGAAGTCTCATAATTTTTCTAGAGTTGTGGCCAGAACCTGGGGTATATTCTTGAGTTACGACGGGGAGGGCCCTTCCAGAACGTGTTTGTTCAGCGACATCAGGACTCCTGCCTAGGTGCGAGGGACACCTCGGGATTCTCCTCGAGTCTTGCCATGGCAATTGGGAGGCGTCTACACGTGAGACGGGAGACCCAGGGCCCCTTTCCACGTGCCACAGGGATCCTGGGACTCCTATCCATTTTCAAGAGGAGTCAGGCATCGTCCTCTTTGGAAGCATTAATCTCTGTGGACCTTCGAATTTTCAAAGGATGTGAGGCCTCCGGTTGCGATGAGGGGGAGAATTAGGTCTTTCTCTGTGGTCTCCACAGGGGATTCAGACATCCCTTCGTCTTGGGAGATGCAAGACGAGCGTGCATTCAATTCCCTGCAGGGATATCCGGCCTTACATCGAGTCAGAGCATCTCGGTGTCCATTCCACTTGAGGCCACAAACTCAGGGTCGCTATCACATACCTGTAGCTGAGAGAAGCCTCCTCTTGAGGTGCTTGTGGAAACTTGGTATTCCTCTTCAGTTGAAGCCAGGGACTAAGCTCTCATCTCGAGTTGATTTGGGGTCCACGGAGCCCTTTCGTGTTGCTCCAGTGACCTCAGGATCCGTCTAGACTTGAGACAGTCATCTTGAGTTTTCTCTGGAGTGCCATCAAGGAAATCAAGGCTCCTTTCACGTTTGATGTCGAACACGGAATTGTGCTGCACGCAGTGCAAGGGAATCGGGCCTCATCTTGGGGCGAGGGGGAAGTCTCATGGTTTTTCTCGAGTTGCGGCCGGAACCTGGGGTATATTCTTGAGTTACGACGGGGAGAGCCCTTCCAGACACGTGTTTGTACAGCGACGTCAGGACTCCTGCCTAGGTGCGAGGGACACCTCGGGGTTCTCCTCGAGTCTTGGCATGGCAATTGGGACGCGTCCCCACGTGAGGCGGGAGACCCAGGGTCCCTTTCCACGTGCCACAGGGATCCTGGGTCTCCTATCAATTTTCAAGAGGAGTCAGGCATCGTCTCCTTTGGAAGCATTGATGTCCGCGGACCTCTCGAGTTTTCAAAGGATGTGAGCCCTCCGGTCGCGATGAGGCGGAGAACTAGGTCTTTCTCTGTGGTCTCCACAGGGGATTCAGACATCCCTTCGTCTTGGGAGATGCAAGACGAGCCTGCATTCAATTCACTGCAGGGATATCCGGCCTTACTTCGAGTCACAGCGTGTCGGTGTCCATTCCACTTGAGGCCACAAACTCAGTGTCCCTCTCACATACCTGTAGCTGAGAGAAGCCTCCTCTTAAGGTGCTTGTGGAAAGTTGGTATTCCTCTTGAGTCGAATCCAGGGACTAAGCTCTCATCTCGAGTTGATTTGGGGTCCTCGGAGCCCTTTCGTGTTGCTCCAGTGACCTCAGGACCCCTCTAGTCTTGAGACAGTGATGTTGGGTTTTCTCTGGAGTGCCATCAAGGAAATCAAGGATCCTTTCACGTTTGATGTGGAACACGGAATTTCTCTGTACGCAGTGCAGGGGAATCGGGCCTCATCTCGCGGCGAGCGGGAAGTCTCAGGGTTTTTCTCGAGTTGCGGCCGGAAACTGGGGTATATTCTCGAGTTACGACGGGGAGGGCCCTTCCAGACACCTGTTTGTTCAGCAACGTCGGAACTCGGGCCTAGGTGCGAGGGACACCTCGGGATTCTCCTCGAGCCTTGGCATGGCAATTTGGACGCGTCTCCACGTGAGGCGGGAGATCCAGGGTCTCTTTCCACGGGCCAGAGTGATCCTGGGACTCCTATCCATTTTCAAGAGGAGTCAGGCATCGTCTCCTTTGGAAGCATTGATCTCCGAGGACCTCTCGAGTTTTCAAAGGATGTGAGGTCTCCGGTCGCTGTGTGGCGAGAACTAGGTCTTTCTCTGTGGTCTCCACAGGGGATTCAGACATCCCTTCGTCTTGGGAGAGGCAAGAAGAGCCTGCACTCAATTCACTGCATGGATATCCGGCCTTACTTCGAATGAGAGCATCTCGGTGTCCATTCCACTTGAGGGTACAAACACAGGGTACCTCTCTCATACCTGTAGCTGAGAGAAGCCTCCTCTTGAGGTGCTTGGGGAAAGTTGGTATTCCACTTGAGTCGAAGCCAGGGACTAAGCTCTCATCTCGAGTTGATTTGGGGTCCACGGAGACCTTTTGTGTTGCTGCAGTCACCTGAGGATCCCTCTAGACTTGAGACAGTGATCTTGGGTTTTCTCTGGAGTGCCATCAAGGAAATCAAGGCTCCTTTCACGTTTGATGTGGAAAACGGAATTGCTCTGCACGCAGTGCAGGGGATTCGGGCCTCATCTCGCAGCGAAGCGGATGTCTCATGGTTTTTCTCCACTTGTGGCCGGAACATGGGGTATAGTATCGAGTTACGACGTGGGGGGCCCTTCCAGACACGTGATTCTTCAGCGACGTCAGGACTCCTGCCTAGGTGCGAGGGACACCTC
The DNA here is from genome assembly GCF_033118175.1 of Dama dama. Lineage (NCBI taxonomy): Eukaryota > Metazoa > Chordata > Mammalia > Artiodactyla > Cervidae > Dama > Dama dama. The sequence goes on from NW_026870927.1 coordinate 6,781,919, forward strand.
AGGATTCTCCTCGAGTCTTGGCATGGCAATTGGGACGCTTCTCTACGTGAGGCGGGAGACCCAGGGTCCCTTTCCACATGCCACAGGGATCCTTGGACTCCTATCCAATTTCCAGAGGAGTCAGGCATCGTTTCCTTTGGAAGCATTGATCTCCGCGGACCTCTCGAGTTTTCAAAGGTTGTGAGGCCTTCGGTCGCGATGAGGCGGAGGACTAGGACTTTCTCTGTGGTCTCCACAGGGGATTCAGACATCCCTTCGTCTTGGGAGATGCAAGACGAGCCTGCATTCAATTCACTGCAGGGATATCCGGCCTTACTTCGAGTCAGAGCATCTCGGTGTCCATTCCATTTGAGGCCACAAACTCAGGGTCCCTCTCACATACCTGTAGCTGAGAGAAGCCTCCTCTTGAGGTGCTTGTGGAAAGTTGGTATTCCTCTTGAGTCGAGGCCAGGGACTAAGCTCTCATCTCGAGTTGATTTGGGGTCCACGGAGCCCTTTCGTGTTGCTACAGTGACCTCAGGATCCCTCTAGACTTGAGACAGTCATCTTGGGTTTTCTCTGGAGTGCCATCAAGGAAATCAAGGCTCCTTTCACTTTTGATGTCGAACACGGAATTGCTCTGCACGCAGGGCAGGGGAATCGGGCCTCATCTCGCGGTGAGGGGGAAGTCTCATGGTTTTTCTCGAGTTGCGGCCGGAACCTGGAGTATAATCTCTAGTTACGATGGGGCGGGCCCTTCCAGACACATGTTTGTTCAGCGACGTCAGGACTCCTGCCTAGATGCGAGGGACACCTCGGGATTCTCCTCGAGTCTTGGCATGGCAATTGGGACGCGTCTCCACGTGAGGCGGGAGACCCAGGGTCCCTTTCCACGTGCTACAGGGATCCTGGGACTCCTAACCATTTTCAAGAGGAGTCAGGCATGGTCTCCTTTGGAAGCATTGATCTTCGCAGACCTCTCGAGTTTTCAAAGGATGTGAGGCCTCCGGTCGCGATGAGGCGGAGGACTAGGACTTTCTCTGTGGTCTCCACAGGGGATTCAGACATCCCTTCGTCTTGGGAGATGCAAGACAAGCCTGCATTCAATTCACTGCAGGGATATCCGGCCTTACTTCGAGTCAGAGCATCTCGATGTCCATTCCATTTGAGGCCACAAACTCAGGGTCCCTCTCACATACCTGTAGCTGAGAGAAGCCTCCTATTGAGGTGCTTGTGGAAAGTTGGTATTCTTCTTGAGTCGAAGCCAAGGACTAATCTCTCATCACGAGTTGATTTGGGGACAACGGAGCCGTTTGGTGTTGCTCCAGTGACCTCAGGATCCCTCTAGACTTGAGACACTGATCTTGGGTTTTCTCTGGAGTTCAATCAAGGAAATCAAGGGTCCTTTCTCATTTGATGTGGAACACGGAATTGCTCTGCACGCACTGCAGTGAAATCTGGCCTCATCTCGTGGCGAGGGGGAAGTCTCATAATTTTTCTAGAGTTGTGGCCAGAACCTGGGGTATATTCTTGAGTTACGACGGGGAGGGCCCTTCCAGACACGTGTTTGTTCAGCGACATCAGGACTCCTGCCTAGGTGCGAGGGACACCTCGGGATTCTCCTCGAGTCTTGCCATGGCAATTGGGAGGCGTCTACACGTGAGGCGGGAGACCCAGGGCCCCTTTCCACGTGCCACAGGGATCCTGGGACTCCTATCCATTTTCAAGAGGAGTCAGGCATCGTCCTCTTTGGAAGCATTAATCTCTGTGGACCTTCGAATTTTCAAAGGATGTGAGGCCTCCGGTTGCGATGAGGGGGAGAATTAGGTCTTTCTCTGTGGTCTCCACAGGGGATTCAGACATCCCTTCGTCTTGGGAGATGCAAGACGAGCGTGCATTCATTTCCCTGCAGGGATATCCGGCCTTACATCGAGTCAGAGCATCTCGGTGTCCATTCCACTTGAGGCCACAAACTCAGGGTCGCTATCACATACCTGTAGCTGAGAGAAGCCTCCTCTTGAGGTGCTTGTGGAAACTTGGTATTCTTCTTGAGTCGAAGCCAAGGACTAATCTCTCATCACGAGTTGATTTGGGGACAACGGAGCCGTTTGGTGTTGCTCCAGTGACCTCAGGATCCCTCTAGACTTGAGACACTGATCTTCGGTTTTCTCTGGAGTGCCACCAAGGAAATCAAGGCTCCTTTCACGTTTGATGTGGAACACGGAATTGCTCTGCATGCAGTGCAGGGGAATCGGGCCTCATCTAGCAGCGAGGGGGAAGGCTCACGGTTTTTCTCGAGTTGCGGCGGAACCTGGGGTATATTCTCGAGTTACGACGTGGAGGGCCCTTCCAGACACGTGTTTGTTCAGCGACGTCAGGACTCCTGCCTAGGTGCGAGGGACACCTCGGGGTTCTCCTCGAGTCTTGGCATGGCAATTGGGACGCGTCCCCACGTGAGGCGGGAGACCCAGGGTCCCTTTCCACGTGCCACAGGGATCCTGGGTCTCCTATCAATTTTCAAGAGGAGTCAGGCATCGTCTCCTTTGGAAGCATTGATGTCCGCGGACCTCTCGAGTTTTCAAAGGATGTGAGCCCTCCGGTCGCGATGAGGCGGAGAACTAGGTCTTTCTCTGTGGTCTCCACAGGGGATTCAGACATCCCTTCGTCTTGGGAGATGCAAGACGAGCCTGCATTCAATTCACTGCAGGGATATCCGGCCTTACTTCGAGTCACAGCGTGTCGGTGTCCATTCCACTTGAGGCCACAAACTCAGTGTCCCTCTCACATACCTGTAGCTGAGAGAAGCCTCCTCTTAAGGTGCTTGTGGAAAGTTGGTATTCCTCTTGAGTCGAATCCAGGGACTAAGCTCTCATCTCGAGTTGATTTGGGGTCCTCGGAGCCCTTTCGTGTTGCTCCAGTGACCTCAGGACCCCTCTAGTCTTGAGACAGTGATGTTGGGTTTTCTCTGGAGTGCCATCAAGGAAATCAAGGATCCTTTCACGTTTGATGTGGAACACGGAATTTCTCTGTACGCAGTGCAGGGGAATCGGGCCTCATCTCGCGGCGAGCGGGAAGTCTCAGGGTTTTTCTCGAGTTGCGGCCGGAAACTGGGGTATATTCTCGAGTTACGACGGGGAGGGCCCTTCCAGACACCTGTTTGTTCAGCAACGTCGGAACTCGGGCCTAGGTGCGAGGGACACCTCGGGATTCTCCTCGAGCCTTGGCATGGCAATTTGGACGCGTCTCCACGTGAGGCGGGAGATCCAGGGTCTCTTTCCACGGGCCAGAGTGATCCTGGGACTCCTATCCATTTTCAAGAGGAGTCAGGCATCGTCTCCTTTGGAAGCATTGATCTCCGAGGACCTCTCGAGTTTTCAAAGGATGTGAGGTCTCCGGTCGCTGTGTGGCGAGAACTAGGTCTTTCTCTGTGGTCTCCACAGGGGATTCAGACATCCCTTCGTCTTGGGAGAGGCAAGAAGAGCCTGCACTCAATTCACTGCATGGATATCCGGCCTTACTTCGAATGAGAGCATCTCGGTGTCCATTCCACTTGAGGGTACAAACACAGGGTACCTCTCTCATACCTGTAGCTGAGAGAAGCCTCCTCTTGAGGTGCTTGGGGAAAGTTGGTATTCCACTTGAGTCGAAGCCAGGGACTAAGCTCTCATCTCGAGTTGATTTGGGGTCCACGGAGACCTTTTGTGTTGCTGCAGTCACCTGAGGATCCCTCTAGACTTGAGACAGTGATCTTGGGTTTTCTCTGGAGTGCCATCAAGGAAATCAAGGCTCCTTTCACGTTTGATGTGGAAAACGGAATTGCTCTGCACGCAGTGCAGGGGATTCGGGCCTCATCTCGCAGCGAAGCGGATGTCTCATGGTTTTTCTCCACTTGTGGCCGGAACATGGGGTATAGTATCGAGTTACGACGTGGGGGGCCCTTCCAGACACGTGATTCTTCAGCGACGTCAGGACTCCTGCCTAGGTGCGAGGGACACCTCAGGATTCTCCTCGAGTCTTGGCATGGCAATTGGGACGCTTCTCTACGTGAGGCGGGAGACCCAGGGTCCCTTTCCACATGCCACAGGGATCCTTGGACTCCTATCCAATTTCCAGAGGAGTCAGGCATCGTTTCCTTTGGAAGCATTGATCTCCGCGGACCTCTCGAGTTTTCAAAGGTTGTGAGGCCTTCGGTCGCGATGAGGCGGAGGACTAGGACTTTCTCTGTGGTCTCCACAGGGGATTCAGACATCCCTTCGTCTTGGGAGATGCAAGACGAGCCTGCATTCAATTCACTGCAGGGATATCCGGCCTTACTTCGAGTCAGAGCATCTCGGTGTCCATTCCATTTGAGGCCACAAACTCAGGGTCCCTCTCACATACCTGTAGCTGAGAGAAGCCTCCTCTTGAGGTGCTTGTGGAAAGTTGGTATTCCTCTTGAGTCGAGGCCAGGGACTAAGCTCTCATCTCGAGTTGATTTGGGGTCCACGGAGCCCTTTCGTGTTGCTACAGTGACCTCAGGATCCCTCTAGACTTGAGACAGTCATCTTGGGTTTTCTCTGGAGTGCCATCAAGGAAATCAAGGCTCCTTTCACTTTTGATGTCGAACACGGAATTGCTCTGCACGCAGGGCAGGGGAATCGGGCCTCATCTCGCGGTGAGGGGGAAGTCTCATGGTTTTTCTCGAGTTGCGGCCGGAACCTGGAGTATAATCTCTAGTTACGATGGGGCGGGCCCTTCCAGACACATGTTTGTTCAGCGACGTCAGGACTCCTGCCTAGATGCGAGGGACACCTCGGGATTCTCCTCGAGTCTTGGCATGGCAATTGGGACGCGTCTCCACGTGAGGCGGGAGACCCAGGGTCCCTTTCCACGTGCTACAGGGATCCTGGGACTCCTAACCATTTTCAAGAGGAGTCAGGCATGGTCTCCTTTGGAAGCATTGATCTTCGCAGACCTCTCGAGTTTTCAAAGGATGTGAGGCCTCCGGTCGCGATGAGGCGGAGGACTAGGACTTTCTCTGTGGTCTCCACAGGGGATTCAGACATCCCTTCGTCTTGGGAGATGCAAGACAAGCCTGCATTCAATTCACTGCAGGGATATCCGGCCTTACTTCGAGTCAGAGCATCTCGATGTCCATTCCATTTGAGGCCACAAACTCAGGGTCCCTCTCACATACCTGTAGCTGAGAGAAGCCTCCTATTGAGGTGCTTGTGGAAAGTTGGTATTCTTCTTGAGTCGAAGCCAAGGACTAATCTCTCATCACGAGTTGATTTGGGGACAACGGAGCCGTTTGGTGTTGCTCCAGTGACCTCAGGATCCCTCTAGACTTGAGACACTGATCTTGGGTTTTCTCTGGAGTTCAATCAAGGAAATCAAGGGTCCTTTCTCATTTGATGTGGAACACGGAATTGCTCTGCACGCACTGCAGTGAAATCTGGCCTCATCTCGTGGCGAGGGGGAAGTCTCATAATTTTTCTAGAGTTGTGGCCAGAACCTGGGGTATATTCTTGAGTTACGACGGGGAGGGCCCTTCCAGACACGTGTTTGTTCAGCGACATCAGGACTCCTGCCTAGGTGCGAGGGACACCTCGGGATTCTCCTCGAGTCTTGCCATGGCAATTGGGAGGCGTCTACACGTGAGGCGGGAGACCCAGGGCCCCTTTCCACGTGCCACAGGGATCCTGGGACTCCTATCCATTTTCAAGAGGAGTCAGGCATCGTCCTCTTTGGAAGCATTAATCTCTGTGGACCTTCGAATTTTCAAAGGATGTGAGGCCTCCGGTTGCGATGAGGGGGAGAATTAGGTCTTTCTCTGTGGTCTCCACAGGGGATTCAGACATCCCTTCGTCTTGGGAGATGCAAGACGAGCGTGCATTCATTTCCCTGCAGGGATATCCGGCCTTACATCGAGTCAGAGCATCTCGGTGTCCATTCCACTTGAGGCCACAAACTCAGGGTCGCTATCACATACCTGTAGCTGAGAGAAGCCTCCTCTTGAGGTGCTTGTGGAAACTTGGTATTCTTCTTGAGTCGAAGCCAAGGACTAATCTCTCATCACGAGTTGATTTGGGGACAACGGAGCCGTTTGGTGTTGCTCCAGTGACCTCAGGATCCCTCTAGACTTGAGACACTGATCTTCGGTTTTCTCTGGAGTGCCACCAAGGAAATCAAGGCTCCTTTCACGTTTGATGTGGAACACGGAATTGCTCTGCATGCAGTGCAGGGGAATCGGGCCTCATCTAGCAGCGAGGGGGAAGGCTCACGGTTTTTCTCGAGTTGCGGCGGAACCTGGGGTATATTCTCGAGTTACGACGTGGAGGGCCCTTCCAGACACGTGTTTGTTCAGCGACGTCAGGACTCCTGCCTAGGTGCGAGGGACACCTCGGGATTCTCCTCGAGTCTTGGCATGGCAATTGGGACACGTCTCCACGTGAGGCGGGAGACCCAGGGTTCTTTCCACGTGCCACAGGTATCCTGGGACTCCTATCCATTTTCAAGAGGAGTCAGGCATTGTCTCCTTTGGAAGCATTGATCTCCGCAGGCCTCTCGAGTTTTCAAAGGATGTGAGGCCTCCGGTCGCGATGAGGCGGAGGACTAGGTCTTTCTCTGTCGTCTCCACAGGGGATTCAGACATCCCTTCGTCTTGGGAGATGCAAGACGAGCCTGCATTCAATTCACTGCAGGGATATCCGGCCTTACTTTGAGTCAGAGCATCTCGGTGTACATTCCACTTGAGGCCACAAATTCAGGGTCCCTCTCACATACCTGTAGCTGAGAGAAGCCTCCTCTTGAGGTGCTTGTGGAAATTGGTATTCCTCTTGAGTCGAAGCCAGGGACTAAGCTCTCATCTCGAGTTGATTTGGGGTCCACGGAGCCCTTTCGTGTTGCTCCAGTGACCTCAGGATCCCTCTAGACTTGAGACAGTGATCTTGGGTTTTCTCTGGAGTGCCATCAAGGAAATCAAGGCTCCTTTCAAGTTTGATGTGGAACACGGAATTGCTCTGCACGCAGGGCAGGCGAATCGGGCCTCATCTCGCGGCGAGGGGGAAGTCTCATTGTTTTTCTCGAGTTACGGCCGGAACATGGGGTATATTCTCGAGTTACGACGGGGAGGGCTCTTCGAGAGACGTGTATGTTCAGCGACGTCAGGACTCCTGCCTAGGTGCGAGGGACACCTCGGGATTCTCCTCGAGTCTTGGCATGGCAATTGGAACGCGTCTCCACATGAGGCGGGAGACCCAGGGTCCCTTTCCACGTGCCACAGGGATCCTGGTACTCCTATCCATTTTCAAGAGGAGTCAGGCATCGTCTCTTTGGAAGCATTGATCTCCGCGGACCTCTCCAGTTTTCAAAAGATGTGAGGCCTCCGGTCGCGATGAGGCGGAGAACTAGGTCTTTCTCTGTGGTCTCCACAGGGGATTCAGACATCCCTTCGTCTTGGGAGATGCAAGACGCGCCGGCATTCAATTCTCTGCAGGGATATCCGGCCTTACTTCGAGTTACAGCATCTCAGGGTCCATTCCACCTGAGGCCACAAACTCAGGGACCCTCTCACATACCTGTACCTGAGAGAAACCTTCTCTTGAGGTGCTTGTTGAAAGTTGGTATGAAACTTGAATTGAAGCCAGGGACTAAGCTCTAATCTCGAGTTGATTTGGGGTCCATGGAGCCATTTCGTTTTGCTACAGTGACTTCAGGATCCCTCTAGACTTGAGACCGTGATCTTGGGTTTTCTCTGGAGTGCCATCAAGGAAATCAAGGCTCCTTTCACGTTTGATGTGGAACACGGAATTGCTCTGCACGCAGTGCAGGGGAATCGGGCCTCATCTCGCGGCGAGGGGGAAGTCTCATGGTTTTTCTCGAGTTGCGGCCGGAACCTGGGGTATAATATCGAGTTAAGACGGAGAGGGCCCTTCCAGACACGTGTTTGTTCAGCTACCTGAGGACTCCTGCCTAGGTGCGAGGGACACCTCGGGATTCTCCTCGAGTCTTGGCATGGCAATTGGGACGCGTCTCCCCGTGAGGCGGGAGACCCAGGGTCCCTTTCCACGTGCCACAGGGATCCTGAGACACCTATCCATTTTCAAGAGGAGTCAGGCATCGTCTCCTTTGGAAGCATTGATCTCCGCGGACCTCTCGAGTTTTAAAAGGATGTGATGCCTCCGGTCGCGATGAGGCGGAGGACTAGGACTTTCTCTGTGGTCTCCACAGGGGATTCAGACATCCCTTCGTCTTCGGAGATGCAAGACGAGCCTGCATTCAATTCACTGCAGGGATATCCGGCCTTACTTCGAGTCAGAGCATCTCGGTGTCCATTCCATTTGAGGCCACAAACTCAGGGTCCCTCTCACATACCTGTAGCTGAGAGAAGCCTCATCTTGAGGTGCTTGTGGAAATTGGTATTCCTCTTGAGTCGAAGCCAGGGACTAAGCTCTCATCTCGAGTTGATTTGGGGTCCACGGAGCCCTTTCTTGTTGCTCCAGTGACCTCAGGATCCCTCTAGACTTGAGACAGTGATCTTGTGTTTTCTCTGGAGTGCCATCAAGGAAATCAAGGCTCCTTTCAGCTTTGATGTGGAACACGGAATTGCTCTGCACGCACTGCAGGGGAATCGGGCCTCATCTCGCGGCGAGGGGGAGGTCTCATGGTTTTTCTCGAGTTGCGGCCGGAACCTCGGTTTTATTCTCGAGTTAAGACTGGGAGGGCCCTTCCAGACACGTGTTTGTTCAGCGACGTCAGGACTCCTGCCTAGGTGCGAGGGACACCTCGGGATTCTCCTCGAGACTTGGCATGGCAATTGGGACGCGTCTCCACGTGAGGCGGGAGACCCAGGGTCCCTTTCCACGTGCCACAGGGATCCTGGGACACCTATCCATTTTCAAGAGGAGTCAGGCATCGTCTCCTTTGGAAGCATTGATCTCCGCGGACTTCTCGAATTTTCAAAGGATGTGAGGCCTCCGGTCGCGATGAGGCGGAGGACTAGGTCTTTCTCTGTCGTCTCCACAGGGCATTCAGACATCCCTTCGTCTTGGGAGATGCAAGACGAGCCTGCATTCAATTCACTGCAGGGATATCCCGCCTTACTTCGAGTCAGAGCATCTCGGTGTCCATTACACTTGAGGCCACAAATTCAGGGTCACTCTCACATACCTATAGCTGAGAGAAGCCTCCTCTTGAGGTGCTTATGGAAAGTTGATATTCCTCTTGAGTCGAAGCCAGGGACTAAGCTCTCATCTCGAGTTGATTTGGGGTCCACGGAGCCCTTTCTTGTTGCTCCAGTGACCTCAGGATCCCTCTAGACTTGAGACAGTGATCTTGGGTTTTCTCTGGGGTGCCATCAAGGAAATCAAGGCTCCTTTCAAGTTTGATGTGGAACACGGAATTGCTCTGCACACAGTGCATGGGAATCGGGCCTCATCTCGCGGCAAGGGGGATGTCTCATTGTTTTTCTGAAGTTACGGTCGGAACCTAGGGAATATTCTCGAGTTACGACGGGGAGGGCCCTTCCAGACACGTGTTTGTTCAGTGACGTCAGGACTCCTGCCTAGGTGCGAGGGACACCTCGGGAATCTCCTCGAGTCTTGGCATGGCAATTGGGACGCGTCTCCACGTGAGGCGGGAGACCCAGGGTCCCTTTCCACGTGCCACAGGGATCCTGGGACTCCTATCCATTTTCAAGAAGAGTCAGGCATCGTCTCCTTTGGAAGCATTGATCTCCGCGGACCTCTCGAGTTTTCAAAGGATGGGAGGCCTCCGGTCTCGATGAGGTGGAGAACTAGGTCTTTCTCTGTGGTCTCCACAGGGGATTCAGACATCCCTTCGTCTTGGGAGATGCAAGACGAGCCTGCTTTCAATTCACTGCAGGGATATCCGGCCTTACTTCGAGTCAGAGCATCTCCGTGTCCATTCCACTTGAGGCCACAAACTCAGGGTCCCTCTCACATACCTGTAGCTGAGAGAATCCTCATCTTGAGGTGCTTGTGGAAATTGGTATTCCTCTTGAGTCGAAGCCAGGGACTAAGCTCTCATCTCGAGTTGATTAGGGGTCCACGGAGCCCTTTCTTGTTGCTCCAGTGACCTCAGGATCCCTCTAGACTTGAGACAGTGATCTTGGGTTTTCTCTGGAGTGCCATCAAGGAAATCAAGGCTCCTTTCACTTTTGATGTCGAACACGGAATTGCTCTGCACGCAGTGCAGGGGAATTGGGCCTCATCTCGCGGCGAAGGGGAAGTCTCATGGTTTTTCTCGAGTTGCGGCCGGAACCTGGGGTATATACTCGAGTTACGACGGGGAGGACCCTTCCAGACACGTGTTTGCTCTGCAACGTCAGGACTCCTGCCTAGGTGTGAGGGACACCTCGGGATTCTCCTCGAGTCTTGGCATGGCAATTGGGACGCGTCTCCACTTGAGGCGTGAGACACAGCGTCCCTTTCCAAGTGCCACAGGGATCCTGGGACTCCTATCCATTTTCAAGAGGAGTCAGGCATTGTCTCCTTTGGAAGCATTGATCTCCGCGGACCTCTCGAGTTTTCAAAGGATGTGAGGCCTCCGGTCGCGATGAGGCGGAGGACTAGGTCTTTCTCTGTCGTCTCCACAGGGGATTCAGACATCCCTTCGTCTTGGGAGATGCAAGACGAGCCTGCATTCAATTCACTGCAGGGATATCCGGCCTTACTTCGAGTCAGAGCATCTCGGTGTCCATTACACTTGAGGCCACAAATTCAGGGTCACTCTCACATACCTGTAGCTGAGAGAAGCCTCCTCTTGAGGTGCTTATGGAAAGTTGGTATTGCTCTTGAGTCGAAGCCAGGGACTGAGCTCTCATCTCGAGTGATTTGGGGTCCTCGGAGCCCTTTCTTGTTGCTCCAGTGACCTCAGGATCCCTCTAGACTTGAGACAGTGATCTTGGGTTTTCTCTGGAGTGCCATCAAGGAAATCAAGGCTCCTTTCAAGTTTGATGTGGAACACGGAATTGCTCTGCACACAGTGCATGGGAATCGGGCCTCATCTCGGGGCAATGGGGATGTCTCATGGTTTTTCTCAAGTTGCAGGCGGAACCTAGGGTATATTCTCGAGTTACGACAGGGAGGGCCCTTCCAGACACGTGTTTGTTCAGCGACATCAGGACTCCTGCCTAGGTGCGAGGGACACCTCGGGATTCTCCTCGAGTCTTGGCATGGCAATTGGGACGCGTCTCCACGTGAGGCGCGAGACCCAGGGTCCCTTTCCACGTGCCACACGGATCCTGGGACTCCTATCCATTTTCGAGAGGAGTCAGGCATCGTCGCCTTTGGAAGCATTGATCTCCGCGGACCTCTCGAGTTTTCAAAGGACGTGAGGCCTCCGGTCGCGATGAGGCGGAGAACTAGGTCTTTCTCTGTGGTCTCCACAGTGGATTCAGACATCCCTTCATCTTGAGAGATGCAAGACGAGCCTGCATTCAATTCACTGCAAGGATATCCCGCCTTACTTCGAGTCAGAGCATCTCGGTGTCCATTCCACTTGAGGCCACAAACTCAGGGTCCCTCTCACATACCTGTAGCTGAGAGAAGCCTCCTCTTGAGGTGCTTGTGGAAAGGTGGTATTCCTCTTGAGTCGAAGCCAGGGACTAAGCTCTCATCTCGAGTTGATTTGGGGTAGACGGAGCCCTTTCATGTTGCTACAGTGACCTCAGGATCCCTCTAGACTTGAGACAGTGATCTTGGGTTTTCTCTGGAGTGCCATCAAGGAAATCAAGGCTCCTTTCACGTTTGATGTGAAACACGGAATTGCTCTGCACGCAGTGCAGGGGAATCGGGCCTCATCTCGCGGCGAGGGGGAAGTCTCTTGGTTTTTCTCGAGTTGCAGCCGGAACCTGGGGTATATTCTTGAGTTACGACGGGGAGGGCCCTTCCAGACACGTGTTTGTTCATCAACGTCTGGACTCCTGCCTAGGTGCGAGGGACACCTCGGGATTCTCCGCGAATCTTGGCATGGCAATTGAGACGCGTCTCCACGTGAGGCTGGAGACCCAGGGTCCCTTTCCACGTGAAACAGGGATCCTGGGACTCCTATCCATTTTCAAGAGGAGTCAGGCATCGTCTCCTTTGGAAGCATTGATCTCGGCGGACCTCTCGAGTTTTCAAAGGATGTGAGGCCTCCGGTCGCGATGAGGCGGAGAACTAGGTCTTTCTCTGTGGTCTCCACAGGGGATTCAGACATCCCTTCATCTTGGGAGATGCAATACGAGCCTGCATTCAATTCACTGCAGGGTTATCCCGCCTTACTTGGAGTCAGAGCATCTCGGTGTCCATTCCACTTGAGGCCACAATCTCAGGGTCCCTCTCACATACCTGTAGCTGAGAGAAGCCTCCTCTTGAGGTGCTTGTGGAAATTTGGAATGCCTCTTGAGTCGAAGCCAGGGACTAAGCTCTCATCTCGAGTTGATTTGCGGTCCACGGAGCCCTTTCGTGTTGCTCCAGTGACCTCAGCATCCTTCTAGACTTGAGACAGTGATCTTGGGTTTTCTCTGGAGTGCCATCAAGGAAATCAAGGCTCCTTTCACGTTTGATGTGGAACACGGAATTGCTCTGCACGCAGTGCAGGGGAATCGGGCCTCATCTCGCGGCGAGGGGTAAGTCTCATGGTTTTTCTCGAGTTGCGGCCGGAACCTGGGGTATATTCTCGAGTTACGACGGGGAGGGCCCTTCCAGACACGTGTTTGTTCAGCGACGTCAGGACTCCTGCCTAGGTGGGAGGGACACCCGGGATTCTTCTCGAGTCTCGTCTTGGCAATTGGCTCGCGTCTCCACATGAGGCGGGAGACCCAGGGTCCCTTTCCACGTGCAACAGTGATCCTCGGACTCCTATCCATTTTCAAGAGGAGTCAGTCATCGTCTCCTTTGGAAGCATTGATCTCCGCGGACCTCTCCAGTTTTCAAAGGATGTGAGGCCTCCAGTGGCGATGAGGCAGAGAACTAGGTCTTTCTCTGTGGTCTCCACAGGGGATTCAGACATGCCTTCGTCTTGGGAGATACAAGACGAGCCTGCATTCAATTCAGTGCAGGGATATCTGGCCTTACTTGTAGTCAGAGCACCTCGATGTCCATTACACTTCAGGCCACAAACTCAGGGTCCCTCTCACATACCTGCAGCTGAGAGAAGCCTCCTCTTGAGGTGCTTGTGGAAAGTTGGTATTGCTCTTGAGTCGAAGCCAGGGACGAAGCTCTAATCTCGAGTTGATTTCGGGTCCTCGGAGCCCTTTCATGTTGCTACAGTGACCTGCGGATCCCTCTAGACTTGAAACAGTGATCTTGGGTATTCTCTGGAGTGCCATCAAGGAAATCAATGCTCCTTTCACTTTTGATGTGGAACACGGAATTGCTCTGCACGCAGTGCAGGGGAATCGGGCCTCATCTCGCGGCGAGGGGGAAGTCTCATGGTTTTTCTCGAGTTGCGGCCGGAACCTGGTTTATATTCTCGAGTTACGACGGGAAGGGCCCTTCCAGACACGTGTTTGTTCAGCGACGTCAAGACTCCTGACTAGGTGGGAGGGACACCCGGGATTCTTTTCGAGTCTCGTCATGGCAATTGGCTCGCGTCTCCAACTGAGGCGGGAGACCCAGGGTCCCTTTCCACATGCCACAGTGTCCTGGGACTCCTATCCATTTTCAAGAGGAGTCAGGCATCGTCTCCTTTGGAAGCATTGATCTCCACGGACCTCTCGAGTTTTCAAAGGATGTGAGGCATCTGGTCGCGATGTGGCGAGAACTAGGTCTTTCTCTGTCGTCTCCACAGGGGATTCAGACATCTCTTCGTCTTGGGAGATGCAAGATGAGCCTGGATTCAATTCACTGTTGGGATATCCGGCCTTACTACGAGTCAGAGCATCTAGGTGTCCATTCCACTTGAGGCCACAAACTCAGGGTCCCTCTCACATACCTGTAGCTGAGAGAAGCCTCCTCTTGAGGAGCTTGTGGAAAGTTGGTATTCCTCTTGAGTCGAAGCTAGGGACTAAGCTCTCATCTCGAGTTGATCTGGGGTCCACGGAGCCCTTTCGTGTTCCTCCAGTGACCTCGGGATCCCTCTATTCTTGAGACAGTGATCTTGGGATTTCTCTGGAGTGCCATCAAGGAAATCAAGGCTCCTTTCACGTTTGATGTGGAACACGGAATTGCTCTGCACGCAGTGCAGGGGAATCTGGCCTCATCTCGCGGCGAGGGGGAAGTCTCATGGTTTTTCTCGAGTTGCGGCCGGAACCTGGGGTATATTCTCGATTTACGACGGGGAGGGCCCTTCCAGACACGTGTTTGTTCAGCGACGTCAGGACTCCTGCCTAGGTGCGAGGGACACCTCGGGATTCTCCTCGAGTCTTGGCATGGCAATTGGGACGCGTCTCCACGTGAGGCGGGAGACCCAGGGTCCCTTTCCACGTGCCACAGGGATCCTGGGACTCCTATCCATTTTCAAGAGACTCAGGCATCGTCTCCTTTGGAAGCATTGATCTCCGTGGACCTCTCGAATTTTCAAAGGATGTGAGGCCTCTGGTCGCGATGAGGCGGAGGACTAGGTCTTTCTCTGTGGTCTCCACACAGGATTCAGACATCCCTTCGTCTTGGGAGATGCAAGACGAGCCTGCATTCAATTCACTGCAGGGATATCCGGCCTTACTTCGAGTCAAAGTCTCGGTGTCCATTCCACTTCAGGCCACAAACTCAGTGTCCCTCTCACATACCTGTAGCTGAGAGAAGCCTCCTCTTGAGGTGCTTGTGGAAAGTTGGTATTCCTCTTGACTCGAAGCCAGGGACTAAGCTCTCATCTCGAGTTGATTTGGGGTGCACGGAGCCCTTTCGTGTTGTTCCAGTGACCTCAGGATCCCTCTAGACTTGAGACAGTGATTTTGGGTTTTCTCTGGAGTGCCATCAAGGAAATCAAGGATCCTTTCACGTTTGATGTGGAACACGGAATTGCTCTGCACGCAGTGCAGGGGAATCGGGCCTCATGTCACGTCGAGGGGGAAGTCTCATGGTTTTTCTCGAGTTGAGGCCGGAACCTGGGGTATATTCTCGAGTTACGACGGGGAGGGCCCTTCCACACACATGTTTGTTCAGCGACGTCAGGACTCCTGCCTAGGTGCGAGGGACACTTCGGAATTCACCTCGAGTCTTGGCATGACAATTGGGACGCGTCTCCACGTGAGGCGGGAGACTCAGGGTCCCTTTCCACGTGCCACAGGGATCCTGGGACTCCTATCCATTTTCAAGAGGAGTCAGGCATCGTCTCCTTTGGAAGCATTGATCTCCGCAGACCTCTCGAATTTTCAAAGGATGTGAGGCCTCCGGTCGCGATGAGGCGGAGGACTAGGTCTTTCTCTGTCGTCTCCACAGGGGATTCAGACATCTCTTCGTCTTGGGAGATGCAAGATGAGCCTGCATTCAATTCACTGTTGGGATATCCGGCCTTACTACGAGTCAGAGCATCTCGGTGTCCATTCCACTTGAGGCCACAAACTCAGGGTCCCTCTCACATACCTGTAGCTGAGAGAAGCCTCCTCTTGAGGTGCTTGTGGAAAGTTGGTATTCCTCTTGAGTCGAAGCTAGGGACTAAGCTCTCATCTCGAGTTGATTTGGGGTCCACGGAGCCCTTTCGTGTTCCTCCAGTGACCTCGGGATCCCTCTATTCTTGAGACAGTGATCTTGGGTTTTCTCTGGAGTGCCATCAAGGAAATCAAGGCTCCTTTCACGTTTGATGTGGAACACGGAATTGCTCTGCACGCAGTGCAGTGGAATCTGGCCTCATCTCGCGGCGAGGGGGAAGTCTCATGGTTTTTCTCGAGTTGCGGCCGGAACCTGGGGTATATTCTCGAGTTACGATGGGGAGGGCCCTTGCAGACACGTGTTTGTTCAGCGACGTCAGGACTCCTGCCTAGGTGCGAGGGACACCTCGGGATTCTCCTCGAGTCTTGGCATGGCAATTGGGAAGCGTCCCCACGTGAGGCGGGAGACGCAGGGTCCCTTTCCACGTGCCACAGGGATCCTGGGACTCCTATCCATTTTCAAGAGAGTCAGGCATCGTCTCCTTTGGAAGCATTGATCTCCGCGGACCTCTCGAGTTTTCAAAGGATGTGAGGCCTCCGGTCGCGATGAGGCGGAGGACTAGGTCTTTCTCTGTGGTCTCCACAGGGGATTCAGACATCCCTTCGTCTTGGGAGATGCAAGACGAGCCTGCTTTCAATTCACTGCAGGGATATCCGGCCTTACTTCGAGTCAGACCATCTCGGTGTCCATTCCACTTGAGGCCACAAACTCAGGGTCCCTCTCACATACCTGTAGCTGAGAGAAGCCTCCTCTTGAGGTGCTTGTGGAAAGTTGGTATTCCTCTTGAGTCGAGGCCAGGGACTAAGCTCTCATCTCGAGTTGATTTGGGTTCCACGGAGACCTTTCGTGTTGCTCCAGTGACCTCAGGATCCCTCTAGACTTGAGACAGTGATCTTGGGTTTTCTCTGGAGTGCCATCAAGGAAATCAAGGCTCCTTTCACTTTTGATGTCGAACACGGAATTGCTCTGCACGCAGTGCAGGGGAATTGGGCCTCATCTCGCGGCGAAGGGGGATGTCTCATTGTTTTTCTCGAGTTGCGGCCGGAACCTGGGGTATATTCGAGAGTTACGACGGGGAGGGCCCTTCCAGACACGTGTTGTTCAGCGACGTCAGGACTCCTGCCTAGGTGCGAGGTACACCTCGGGATTCTCCTCGAGTCTTGGCATGGCAATTGGGACCCGTCTCCACGTGAGGCGGGAGACCCAGTGTCCCTTTCCACGTGCCACAGGGATCCCGGGACTCCTATCCATTTTCAAGAGGAGTCAGGCATCGTCTCCTTTGGAAGCATTGATCTCCGCAGACATCTCGAATTTTCAAAGGATGTGAGGCCTCCGGTCGTGATGAGGCGGAGGACTAGGTCTTTCTCTGTCGTCTCCACAGGGGATTCAGACATCCCTTCGTCTTGGGAGATGCAAGACGAGCCTGCATTCAATTCACTGCAGGGATATCCGGCCTTACTTCGAGTCAGAGCATCTCGGTGTCCATTACACTTGAGGCCACAAATTCAGGGTCACTCTCACATACCTGTAGCTGAGAGAAGCCTCCTCTTGAGGTGCTTATGGAAAGTTGGTATTCCTCTTGAGTCGAAGCCAGGGACTAAGCTCTCATCTCGAGTTGATTTGGGGTCCACGGAGCCCTTTCTTGTTGCTCCAGTGACCTCAGGATCCCTCTAGACTTGAGACAGTGATCTTGGGTTTTCTCTGGGGTGCCATCAAGGAAATCAAGGCTCCTTTCATGTTTGATGTGGAACACGGAATTGCTCTGCACACAGTGCATGGGAATCGGGCCTCATCTCGCGGCAAGGGCGATGTCTCATTGTTTTTCTGAAGTTACGGTCGGAACCTAGGGAATATTCTCGAGTTACGACGGGGAGGGCCCTTCCAGACACGTGTTTGTACAGCGACGTCAGGACTCCTGCCTAGGTGCGAGGGACACCTCGGGAATCTCCTCGAGTCTTGGCATGGTAATTGGGACGCGTCTCCACGTGAGGCGGGAGACCCAGGGTCCCTTTCCACGTGCCACAGGGATCCTGGGACTCCTATCCATTTTCAAGAAGAGTCAGGCATCGTCTCCTTTGGAAGCATTGATCTCCGCAGACCTCTCGAGTTTTCAAAGGATGGGAGGCCTCCGGTCTCGATGAGGCGGGGAACTAGGTCTTTCTCTGTGGTCTCCACAGGGGATGCAGACATCCCTTCGTCTTGGGAGATGCAAGACGAGCCTGCTTTCAATTCACTGCAGGGATATGCGGCCTTACTTCGAGTCAGAGCATCTCCGTGTCCATTCCACTTGAGGCCACAAACTCAGGGTCCCTCTCACATACCTGTAGCTGAGAGAAGCCTCATCTTGAGGTGCTTGTGGAAATTGGTATTCCTCTTGAGTCGAAGCCAGGGACTAAGCTCTCATCTCGAGTTGATTTGGGGTCCACGGAGCCCTTTCTTGTTGCTCCAGTGACCTCAGGATCCCTCTAGACTTGAGACAGTGATCTTGTGTTTTCTCTGGAGTGCCATCAAGGAAATCAAGGCTCCTTTCAGCTTTGATGTGGAACACGGAATTGCTCTGCACGCACTGCAGGGGAATCGGGCCTCATCTCGCGGCGAGGGGGAGGTCTCATGGTTTTTCTCGAGTTGCGGCCGGAACCTCGGTTTTATTCTCGAGTTAAGACTGGGAGGGCCCTTCCAGACACGTGTTTGTTCAGCGACGTCAGGACTCCTGCCTAGGTGCGAGGGACACCTCGGGATTCTCCTCGAGACTTGGCATGGCAATTGGGACGCGTCTCCACGTGAGGCGGGAGACCCAGGGTCCCTTTCCACGTGCCACAGGGATCCTGGGACACCTATCCATTTTCAAGAGGAGTCAGGCATCGTCTCCTTTGGAAGCATTGATCTCCGCGGACTTCTCGAATTTTCAAAGGATGTGAGGCCTCCGGTCGCGATGAGGCGAAGGACTAGGTCTTTCTCTGTCGTCTCCACAGGGCATTCAGACATCCCTTCGTCTTGGGAGATGCAAGACGAGCCTGCATTCAATTCACTGCAGGGATATCCCGCCTTACTTCGATTCAGAGCATCTCGGTGTCCATTCCACTTGAGGCCACAAACTCAGGGTCACTCTCACATACCTATAGCTGAGAGAAGCCTCCTCTTGAGGTGCTTATGGAAAGTTGATATTCCTCTTGAGTCGAAGCCAGGGACTAAGCTCTCATCTCGAGTTGATTTGGGGTCCACGGAGCCCTTTCTTGTTGCTCCAGTGACCTCAGGATCCCTCTAGACTTGAGACAGTGATCTTGGGTTTTCTCTGGGGTGCCATCAAGGAAATCAAGGCTCCTTTCAAGTTTGATGTGGAACACGGAATTGCTCTGCACACAGTGCATGGGAATCGAGCCTCATCTCGCGGCAAGGGGGATGTCTCATTGTTTTTCTGAAGTTACGGTCGGAACCTAGGGAATATTCTCGAGTTACGACGTGGAGGGCCCTTCCAGACACGTGTTTGTTCAGTGACGTCAGGACTCCTGCCTAGGTGCGAGGGACACCTCGGGAATCTCCTCGAGTCTTGGCATGGCAATTGGGACGCGTCTCCACGTGAGGCGGGAGACCCAGGGTCCCTTTCCACGTGCCACAGGGATCCTGGGACTCCTATCCATTTTCAAGAAGAGTCAGGCATCGTCTCCTTTGGAAGCATTGATCTCCGCGGACCTCTCGAGTTTTCAAAGGATGGGAGGCCTCCGGTCTCGATGAGGTGGAGAACTAGGTCTTTCTCTGTGGTCTCCACAGGGGATTCAGACATCCCTTCGTTGGGAGATGCAAGACGAGCCTGCTTTCAATTCACTGCAGGGATATCCGGCCTTACTTCGAGTCAGAGCATCTCCGTGTCCATTCCACTTGAGGCCACAAACTCAGGGTCCCTCTCACATACCTGTAGCTGAGAGAATCCTCATCTTGAGGTGCTTGTGGAAATTGGTATTCCTCTTGAGTCGAAGCCAGGGACTAAGCTCTCATCTCGAGTTGATTAGGGGTCCACGGAGCCCTTTCTTGTTGCTCCAGTGACCTCAGGATCCCTCTAGACTTGAGACAGTGATCTTGGGTTTTCTCTGGAGTGCCATCAAGGAAATCAAGGCTCCTTTCACTTTTGATGTCGAACACGGAATTGCTCTGCACGCAGTGCAGGGGAATTGGGCCTCATCTCGCGGCGAAGGGGAAGTCTCATGGTTTTTCTCGAGTTGCGGCCGGAACCTGGGGTATATACTTGAGTTACGACGGGGAGGGCCCTTCCAGACACGTGTTTGCTCAGCGACGTCAGGACTCCTGCCTAGGTGTGAGGGACACCTCGGGATTCTCCTCGAGTCTTGGCATGGCAATTGGGACGCGTCTCCACTTGAGGCGGGAGACACAGCGTCCCTTTCCACGTGCCACAGGGATCCTGGGACTCCTATCCATTTTCAAGAGGAGTCAGACATCGTCTCCTTTGGAAGCATTGATCTCCGCGGACCTCTCGAGTTTTCAAAGGATGTGAGGCCTCCGGTCGCGATGAGGCGGAGGACTAGGTCTTTCTCTGTCGTCTCCACAGGGGATTCAGACATCCCTTCGTCTTGGGAGATGCAAGACGAGCCTGCATTCAATTCACTGCAGGGATATCCGGCCTTACCTCGAGTCAGAGCATCTCGGTGTCCATTACACTTGAGGCCACAAATTCAGGGTCACTCTCACATACCTGTAGCTGAGAGAAGCCTCCTCTTGAGGTGCTTATGGAAAGTTGGTATTGCTCTTGAGTCGAAGCCAGGGACTAAGCTCTCATCTCGAGTGATTTGGGGTCCTCGGAGCCCTTTCTTGTTGCTCCAGTGACCTCAGGATCCCTCTAGACTTGAGACAGTGATCTTGGGTTTTCTCTGGAGTGCCATCAAGGAAATCAAGGCTCCTTTCAAGTTTGATGTGGAACACGGAATTGCTCTGCACACAGTGCATGGGAATCGGGCCTCATCTCGGGGCAATGGGGATGTCTCATGGTTTTTCTCAAGTTGCAGGCGGAACCTAGGGTATATTCTCGAGTTACGACGGGGAGGGCCCTTCCAGACACGTGTTTGTTCAGCGATGTCAGGACTCCTGCCTAGGTGCGAGGGACATCTCGGGATTCTCCTCGAGTCTTGGCATGGCAATTGGGACGCGTCTCCACGTGAGGCGGGAACCCCAGGGTCCCTTTCCACGTGCCACAGGAATCCTGGGACTCCTATCCATTTTCAAGAAGAGTCAAGCATCGTCTCCTTTGGAAGCATTGATCTCCGCAGACCTCTCGAGTTTTCAAAGGATGGGAGGCCTCAGGTCTCGATGAGGCGGAGAACTAGGTCTTTCTCTGTGGTCTCGACAGGGGATTCAGACATCCCTTCGTCTTGGGAGATGCAAGACGAGCCTGCTTTCAATTCACTGCAGGAATATCCGGCCTTACTTCGAGTCAGAGCATCTCCGTGTCCATTCCACTTGAGGCCACAAACTCAGGGTCCCTCTCACATACCTGTAGCTGAGAGAAGCCTCCTCTTGAGATGTTTGTGGAAAGTTGGTATTCCTCTTGAGTCGAAGCCAGACACTAAGCTCTCATCTCGAGTTGATTTGGGGTCCACTGAGCCGTTTCGTGTTGCTCCAGTGACCTCAGGATCCCTCTAGACTTGAGACAGTGATCTTGGGTTTTCTCTGGAGTGCCATCAAGGAAATCAAGGCTCCTTTCACGTTTGATGTGGAACACGGAATTGCTCTGCACGCAGTGCAGGGGGATTGGGCCCCAACTCGCGGCGAGGGGGAAGTCTCATGGTTTTTCTCGAGTAGCGGCCACAACCTGGGGTATATTCTCGAGTGACGACGGGGAGGTCCCTTCCAGACACGTGTTTGTTCAGCGACGTCAGGACTCCTGCCTAGGTGCGAGGGACACCTCGGTATTCTCCTCGAGTCTTGGCATGGAAATTGGGACGCGTCTCCACGTGAGGCGGGAGACCCAGGGTCCCTTTCCACGTACCACAGGGTTCCTGGGACTCCTATCCATTTTCAAGAGGAGTCAGACATCGCCTCCTTTGAAAACATTGATCTCCGCGGACCTCTCGAGTTTTCAAAGGATGTGAGGCCTCCGGTCGCGATGAGGCGGAGAATTAGGTCTTTCTCTGTGGTCTCCACAGGGGATTCAGACATCCCTTCGTCTTGGGAGATGCAAGACGAGCCTGCATTCAATTCACTATTGGGATATCCGGCCTTACTTCGAGTCAGAGCATCTCGGTGTCCATTCCACTTGATGCCACAAACTCAGGGTCCCTCTCACATACCTGTAGCTGAGAGAAGCCTCCTCTTGAGGTGCTTGTGGAAAGTTGGTATTACTCTTGAGTCGAGGCCAGGGTCTAAGCTCTCATCTCGAGTTGATTTGGGGTCCACGGAGACCTTTCGTGTTGCTCCAGTGACCTCAGGATCCCTCTAGACTTGAGACAGTGATCTTGGGTTTTCTCTGGAGTGCCATCAAGGAAATCAAGGCTCCTTTCACTTTTGATGTCGAACACGGAATTGCTCTGCACGCAGTGCAGGGGAATTGGGCCTCATCTCGCGGCGAAGGGGAAGTCTCATGGTTTTTCGCGAGTTGCGGCCACAATCTGGGGTATATTCGAGAGTTACGACGGGGAGGGCCCTTCCAGACACGTGTTGTTCAGCTACGTCAGGACTCCTGCCTAGGTGCGAGGGACACCTCGGGATTCTCCTCGAGTCTTGGCATGGCAATTGGGACGCGTCTCCACGTGAGGCGGGAGACCCAGGGTCCCTTTCCACGTGCCACAGGGATCCTGGGACTCCTATCCATTTTCAAGAGGAGTCAGACATCGCCTCCTTTGAAAGCATTGATCTCCGCGGACCTCTCGAGTTTTCAAAGGATGTGAGGCCTCCGGAAGCGATGAGGCGGAGAACTAGGTCGTTCTTGTGGTCTCCACAGGGGATTCAGACATCCCTTCGTCTTGGGAGATGCAAGACGAGCCTGCATTCAATTCACTGCAGGGATATCCTGCCTTACTTAAGTCAGAGCATCTCGCTGTCCATTCCAATTGAGGCCAAAAAATCAGGGTCCCTCTCACATACCTGTAGCTGAGAGAAACCTACTCTTGAGGTGATTGTGGAAACTTGGTATTCCTCTTGAGTCGAAGCCAGGGACTAAGCTCTCATCTCGAGTTGATTTGGGGTCCACGGAGCCCTTTCGTGCTGCTACAGTGACCTCAGGATCCCTCTAGACTTGAGACAGTGATCTTGGGTTTTCTCTGGAGTGCCATCAAGGAAATCAAGGCTCCTTTCACGTTTGATGTGGAACACGGAATTGCTCTGCACGCAGGGCAGGGGAATCGGGCCTCATCTCGCGGCGAGGGGAAAGTCTCATGGTTTTTCTCGATTGCGGCCGTAACCGGGGGTATATTCTCGAGTTACGACGGGGAGGGCCTTTCCAGACACTTGTTTGTTCAGCGATATAAGGACTCCTGCCTAGGTGCGAGGGATACCTCGGGATTCTCCTCGAGTCTTGGCATGGCAATTGGGACGCGTCTCCACGTGAAGCGGGAGACACAGGGTCCCTTTCCACATGCCACAGGAATCCTGGGACTCCTATCCATTTTCAAGAAGAGTCAGGCATCATCTCCTTTGGAAGTATTGACCTCCGCAGACCTCTCGCCTTTTCAAAGGATGTGAGGCCTCCGGTTTCGATGAGGCGGAGGACTAGGTCTTTCTCTGTCGTCTCCACAGGGGATTCAGACATCCCTTCATCTTGGGAGATGCAAGACGAGTCTGCATTCAATTCACTGCAGGGATATCCAGCCTAACTTCGATTCAGACCATCTCGGTGTCCATTCCACTTGAGACCAGCAACTCAGGGTCCCTCTCACATACCTGTAGCTGAGAGAAGCCTCCTCTTGAGGTGCTTGTGGAAAGTTGGTATTCCTCTTGAGTCGAAGCCAGGGACTAAGCTCTCATCTCGAGTTGATTTGGGGTCCACGGAGAAAATTCGTGTTGCTCCAGTGACCTCAGGATCCCCCTACACTTGAGACAGTGATCTTGGGTTTGCTCTGGAGTGTCATCAAGGAAATCAAGGCTCCTTTCACGTTTGATGTGGAACACGGAATTGCTCTGCACGCAGTGCAGGGGAATCGGGCCTTATGTCGCGGCAAGGGGGAAGTCTCATGGTTTTTCTCGAGTTGCGGCCGGAACCTGGGGTATATTCTCGAGTTACGATGGGGAGGGCCCTTCCAGACACGTGTTGTTCAGCGACGACAGGACTCCTGCCTAGGTGCGAGGACACCTCGGGATTCTCCTCGAGTCTTGGCATGGCAATGGGGACGCCTCACCACGTGAGGCGGGAGACCCAGCGTCCCTTTCCACGTGCCACAGGGATCCTGGGACTCCTATACATTTTCAAGAGGAGTCAGGCATGGTCTCCTTTGGAAGCATTGATCTCCGTGGAACTCTCGAGTTTTCAAAGGATTTGAAGCCTCCGGTCGCGATGAGGCGGAGAATTAGGTCTTTCTCTGTGGTCACCACAGGGGATTCAGACATCCCTTCGTCTTGGGAGATGCAAGACGAGCCTGCATTCAATTCACTGCAGGGATATCCGGCCTTACTTCGAGTCAGAGCATCTCGTTGTCCATTCGACTTGAGGCCACAAACTCAGGGTCCCTCTCCCATACCTGTAGCTGAGAGAAGCCTCCTCTTGAGGTGCTTGTGGAAAGTTGGTATTCCTCTTGAGTCGAAGCCAGGGACTAAGCTCTCATCTCGAGTTGATTTGGGGTAAACGGAGCCCTTTCGTGTTGCTACAGTGACCTCAGGATCCCTCTAGACTTGAGACAGTGATCTTGGACTTTCTCTGGAGTGCCATCAAGGAAATCAAGGCTCCTTTCAATTTTGATGTGGAATACGGAATTGCTCTGCATGCAGGGCAGGGGAATCGGGCCTCATCTCGCGGCGAGGGGGAAGTCTCATGGTTTTTCTCGAGTTGCGGCCGGAACCTGGGGTATATTCTCGAGTTACGACGGGGACGGCCCTTCCAGACACGTGTTTGTTCAGCGACGTCTGAACTCCTGCCTAGGTGCGAGGACACCTCGGGATTCTCGTAGAGTCTTGGTATGGCAATTGGGACGCGTCTCCACGTGACACGGGAGACCCAGGATCCCTTTGCACGTGCCACAGGGATCCTGGGACTCCTATCCATTTTCAAGAAGAGTCAGGCATCGTCTCCTTTGGAAGCATTGATCTCCGCAGCCCTCCGAGTTTTCAAAGGATGTGAGGCCTCCGGTCGCGATGAGGCGGAGGACTAGGTCTTTCTCTGTCGTCTCCACAGGGGATTCAGACATCCCTTCGTCTTGGGAGATGCAAGATGAGCGTGCATTCAATTCACTGTTGGGATATCCGGCCTTACTTCGAGTCAGAGCATCTCGGTGTCCATTACACTTGAGGCCACAAACTCAGGGTCCCTCTCACGTACCTGTAGCTGAGAGAAGCCTCCTCTTGAGGTGCTTTTGGAAAGTTGGTATTCCTCTTGAGTCGAAGCCAGGGACTAAGCTCTCATCTCGAGTTCATTTGGGGTCCACGGAGCCCTTTCGTGTTGCTCCAGTGACCTCAGGATCCCTCTAGACTTGAGACAGTGATCTTGGGTTTTCTCTGGAGTGCCATCAAGGAAATCAAGGCTCCTTTCACGTTTGAGTGGAACACGGAATTGCTCTGCAGGCAGTGCAGGGGAATCGGGCCTCAACTCACGGCGAGGGGGAAGTCTCATGGTTTTTCTCGAGTTGCGGCCGGAACTTGGGGTATATTCTCGAGTTACGACGGGGAGGGCCCTTCCACACACGTTTTTGTTCAGCGACGTCAGGACTCCTTCCTAGGTGTGAGGGACACCTCGGGATTCTCCTCGAGTCTTGGCATGGCAATTGTGACGCGTCTCCACGTGAGGCCGGAGACCCAGGGTCCCTTTCCAGGTGCCACAGGGATCCTGGGACTCCTATCCATTTTCAAGAGGAGTCAGGCATCGTCTCCTGTGGAAGCATTGATATCCGCAGACCTCTCGAGTTTTCAAAGGATGTGAGGCCTCCGGTCGCGATGAGGCGGAGGACTAGGTCTTTCTCTGTCGTCTCCACAGGGGATTCAGACATCCCTTCGTCTTGGGAGATGCAAGACGAGCCTGCATACAATTCACTGCAGGGATATCTGGCCTTACTTCGAGTCAGAGCGTCTCGGTGTCCATTTTACTTAAGCCCACAAACTCAGGGTCCCTCTCACATACCTGTAGCTGAGAGAAGCCTCCTCTTGAGGTGCTTGTGGAAAGTTGGTATTCCTCTTGAGTCGAAGCCAGGGACTTAGCCCTCATCTCGAGTTGATTTGGGTTCCACGGAGACCTTTCGTGTTGCTACAGTGACCTCAGGATCCCTCCAGACTTGAGACAGTGATCTTGGGTTTTCTCTGGAGTGCCATCAAGGAAATAAAGGCTCCTTTCACGTTTGATGTGGAACACGGAATTGCTCTGCACGCATTGCAGGGGAATAAGGCCTCATCTCGCGTCGAGGGGGAAGTCTCATGGTTTTTCTCGAGTGGCGGCCGGAACCTGGGGTATATTCTCGAGTTACAACGGGGAGGGCCCTTCCAGACACGTGTTTGTTCAGCGAAGTGAGTACTCCTGCCTAGGTGCGAGGGACACCACGGGGTTCTCCTCGAGTCTTGGCATGGCAATTCAGACGTGTCTCCACGTGAGGCGGGAGACCCAGGGTCCCTTTCCACGTGCCACAGTGATCCTGGGACTCCTATCCATTTTCAAGAGGAGTCAGGCATCGTCTCCTTTGGAAGCACTGATCTCCTTGGACCTCTCGAGTTTTCAAAGTATGTGAGGCCTCCGGTCGCGAAGAGGCGGAGAACTAGTTCTTTCTCTGTGGTCTCCCCAGGGGATTCAGACATCCCTTCGTCTTGGGAGATGTAAGACGAGCCTGCATTCAATTCACTGCAGGGATATCCGGCCTTAGTTCGAGTCAGAGCATCTCGTTGTCTATTCCACTTGAGGCCACAAACTCAGGGTCCCTCTCACATACCTGTAGCTGAGAGAAGCCTCCTCTTGAGGTGCTTGTGGAAAGTTGGTATTCCTCTTGAGTCGAAGCCAGGGACTAAGCTCTCATCTCGAGTTGATTTTGGGTCCACGGAGAACTTTCGTGTTGCTCCAGTGACCTCAGGATCCCTCTAGACTTGAGACAGTGATCTTGGGTTTTCGCTGGAGTGCCATCAAGGAAATCAAGGCTCCTTTCACGTTTGATGTGGAACACGGAATTGCTTTGCACGCAGTCCAGGGGAATCGGGCCTCATCTCGCGGCGAGGGGGAAGTCTCATGGTTTTTCTCGAGTTGCTGTCGCAACCTGGGGTATATTCTCGAGTTACGACGGGATGGGCCCGTCCAGACACGTGTCTGTTCAGCGACATCAGAACTCCTGCCTAGGTTCGATGGACACCTCGGTATTCTCCCCGAGTCTCGGCATGGCAATTGGGACGCGTTTCCACGTGAGACGGGAGATCCAGGGTCCTTTTCCACGTGCCACAGGGATCCTGGGACTCCTATCCATTTTCCAGAGGAGTCAGGCATCGTCTCCTTTGGAAGCATTGATCTCGGTGGAACTCTAGAATTTTCAAAGGATGTGAGGCTTCCGGTCGCGAGGAGGCGGAGAACTAGGTGTTTCTCTGTGGTCTCCACAGGGGATTCAGACATCCCTTCGTCTTGGGAGATGCAAGACGAGCCTGCATTCAATTCACTGCAGGTATATCCGGCCTTACTTCGAGTCAGAGCATCTCGGTGTCCATTCCATTTGAGGCTACAAACTCAGGGTCCCTCTCACATACATGTTGCTGAGAGAAGCCTCCTCTTGAGGTGCTTGTGGAAAGTTGGTATACCTCTTGAGTCGAAGCCAAGGACTAAGTTCTCATCTCGAGATGATTTGGGCTCCACGGAGCCCTTTCGTGTTGCTACAGTGACCTCAGGATCCCTCTAGACTTGAGACAGTGATCTTGGGTTTTCTCTGGAGTGCCATCAAGGAAATCAAGGCTCCTTTCACGTTTGATGTGGAACATGGAATTGCTCTGCATGCAGTGCAGGGGAATCGGGCCTCATCTCGTGGCGAGCGGGAAGTCTCATGGTTTTTCTCGAGTTGCGGCCGGAACCTGGGGTATATTCCCGAGTTATGACGGGGAGGGCCCTTCCAGACACGTGTTTCTTCAGCGACGTCAGCACTCCTGCCTAGGTGCGAGGGACACATCGGGATTCTCCTCGAGTCTTGGCATGGCATTTGGGTCGCATCTCCACGTGAGGCAGGAGACCCAGGGTCGCTTTCCACGTTCCACAGGGATCCTGGGACTCCTATCCGTTTTCAAGAGGAGTCAGGAATCGTCTCCTTTGGAAGCATTGATCTCCGCAAACCTGTCCAGTTTTCAAAGGATGTGAGGCCTCCGGTTGCGATGAGGCAGAGAACTAGGTCTTTCTCTGTGGTCTCCACGGGGGATTCAGACATCCCTTCGTCTTGGGAGATGCAAGACGAGCCTGCATTCAATTCACTTCAGGGATATCTGACCTTACTTCGAGTCAGAGCATCTCGGTGTCCATTCCACTTGAGGCCACAAACTCAGGGTCCCTCTCACATACCTGTAGCTGAGAGAAGCCTCCTATTGAAGTGCTGTGGAAAGTTGATATTCCTCTTGAGTCGAAGCCAGGGACTAAGCTCTCATCTCGAGTTGATTTGGGGTCCACGGAGCACTTTCCTGTTGCTCCAGTGACCTCAGGATCCCTCTAGACTTGAGACAGTTATCTTGGGTTTTCTCTCGAGTGCCATCAAGGAAATCAAGGCTACTTTCACGTTTGATGTGGAACACGGAATTGCTCTGCACGCAGTGCAGGGGAATCGGGCCTCATCTCGCGGCGAGGGGAAGTCTCATGGTTTTTCTCGAGTTGCGGCCGGAACCTGGGGTATATTCTCGAGTTACGACGGGGAGGGCCCTTCCAGACACGTGTTTGTTCAGCGACGTCAGGACTCCTGCCTAGGTGCGAGGGACACCTCGGGATTCTCCTCGAGTCTTGGCATGGCAATTGGGACGCGTCTCCATGTGAGGCGGGAGACCCAGGGTCCCTTTCCACGTGCCACAGGGATCCTGGGACTCCTATCCATTTTCAAGAGGATTCAGGCATCGTCTCTTTGGAAGAATTGATCTCCGCGGACCTCACGAGTTTTCAAAGGATGTGAGGCCTCCGGTCGCGATGAGGCGGAGAACTAGGTCTTTCTCTGTGGTCTCCACAGGGGATTCAGACATCCCTTCGTCTTGGGAAATGCAAGACGAGCCTGCATTCAATTCACTGCAGTGATATCCGGCCTTACTTCGAGTCAGAGCATCTCGGTGTCCATTCCACTTGAGGCCACAAACTCAGCGTCCCTCTCACATACCTGTAGCTGAGAGAAGCCTCCTCTTGAGGTGCTTGTGGAAAGTTGGTATTCCCCTTGAGTCGAAGCCAGGGACTAAGCTCTCATCTCGAGTTAATTTGGGGTCCACGGAGCCCTTTCTTGTTGCTACAGTGACCTCAGGATCCCTCCAGATTTGAGACAGTGATCTTGGGTTTTCTCTGGAGAGCCATCAAGGAAATCAAGGCTCCTTTCACGTTTGATGTGGAACTCGGAATTGCTCTGCATGCAGTGCAGGGGAATCGTGCCTCATCCCGCGGCGAGGGGGAAGTCTCATGGTTTTTCTCGAGTTGCGGCCAGAACCTGGGATATATTCCCGAGTTACGACGGGGTGGGCCCTTCCAGACACGTGTTTGTTCAGCCACGTCAGGACTCCTGCCTAGGTGCGAGGGACACCTCAGGATTCTCCTCGAGTCTTGGCATGGCAATTGGGACGCGTCTCCACGTGAGGCGGGAGACCCAGGGTCCCTTTCCATGTGCCACAGGGATCCTTGGACTCCTATCCATTTTCAAGAGGAGTCAGGCATCGTCTCCTTTGGAAGCATTGATCTCCGCGGACCTCTCGAGTTTTCAAAGGATGTGAGACCTCCTTTCGCGTTGAGGCGGAGGACTAAGTCTTTCTCTTTTGTCTCCACAGGGGATTCAGACAACCCTTCTTCTTGGGAGATGCAAGACGAGCCTGCATTCAATTCACTGCAGGGATATCCGGCCTTACTTCGAGTCAGAGCATCTCGGTGTCCATTCCACTTGAGGCCACAAACTCAGGGTCCCTCTCACATACCTGTAGCTGAGAGAAGCCTCCTCTTGAGGTGCTTGTGGAAAGTTGGTATTCCTCTTGATTCGAAGCCAGGGACTAAGCTCTCATCTCGAGTTGATTTGGGGTCCACGGAGCCCTTTCGTGTTGCTCCACTGACCTCAGGTTCCCTCTAGGCATGAGACAGTGATCTAGGGTTTTCTCTGGAGTGCCATCAAGGAAATCAAGGCTCCTTTCACGTTTGATGTGGAACACGGAATTGCTCTGCATGCAGTGCAGGGGAATCAGGCCTCATCTCGCGGCGAGTGGGAAGTCCCATGGTTTTTCTCGAGTTGCGGCCGGAACCTGGGTTATATTCTGGAGTTACGACGGGGAGTGCCCTTCCAGACACGTGTTTGTTCAGCGACGTCAGGACTCCTGCCTAGGTGCGAGGGACACCTCGGGATTCTCCTCGAGTCTTGGCATGGCAATTGGGACGCGTCTCCACGTGAGGCGGGAGACCCAGCGTCCCTTTCCACGTGCCACAGGGATCCTTGTACTCCTATCCATTTTTAAGAGGAGTCAGGTATCGTCTCCTTTGGAAGCATTGATCTCCGTGGACCTCTCGAGTTTTCAAAGTATGTGAGGCCTCCGGTCGCGATGAGGCGGAGGACTAGGTCTTTCTCTGTGGTCTCCACAGCGGATTCAGACATCCCTTCGTCTTGGGAGATGCAAGACGAGCCTGCATTCAATTCACTGCAGGGATATCCCGCCTTACTTCGAGTCAGAGCATCTCGGTGTCCATGCCACTTGAAGCCACAAACTCAGTGTCCCTCTCACATACCTGTAGCTGAGAGAAGCCTCCTCTTGAGGTGCTTGTGGAAAGTTGGTATTTCTCTTGTGTCGAAGCCAGGCACTAAGCTCTCATCTCGAGTTGATTTGGGGTCCACGGAGAACTTTCGTGTTGCTCCAGTGACCTCAGGATCCCTCTAGACTTGAGACAGTGATCTTGGGTTTTCTCTGGAGTGCCATCAAGGAAATCAAGGCTCCTTTCACGTTTGATGTGGAACACGGAAATGCTCTGCACGCAGTGCAGGGGAATCGGGTCTCATCTCGCGGCGAGAGGGAAGTCTCATGGTTTTTCTCGAGTTGCGGCCGGAACCTGGGTTATATTCTGGAGTTACGACGGGGAGTGCCCTTCCAGACACGTGTTTGTTCAGCGACGTCAGGACTCCTTCCTAGGTTCGGGGGACACATCGGGATTCTCCTCGAGTCCTGGCATGGCAATTGGGACGCGTCTCCACGTGAGGCGGGGCACCCAGGGTCCCTTTCCACGTGCCACAGGGATCCTGGGACTCCTATCCATTTTCAAGAGGAGTCAGGCATCGTCTCCTATGGGAGCATTGATCTCCGCGGACCTCTCGAATTTTAAAGGAAGTGAGGACTCCGGTCGCGATGAGGCGGAGAACTAGGTCTTTCTCTGTGGTATCCACAGGGGATTCAGACATCCCTTCGTCTTGGGAGATTCAAGACGAGCCTGCATTCAATTCACTGCAGGGATATCCGGCCTGACTTCGAGTCAGAGCATCTCGGTGTCCATTACACTTGAGGCCACAAACTCAGGGTCCATCTCACATACCTGAAGCTAAGAGGAGCCTCCTCTTGAGGTGCTTGTGGCAAGTTGGTATTCCTCTTGAGTCGAAGCCAGGGACTAAGCTCTCATCTGGAGTTGATTTGGGGTCCACGGAGACCTTTCTTGTTGCTACAGTCACCTGAGGATCCCTGTAGACTTGTAAAAGTGATCTTGGGTTTTCTCTGGAGTGCCATCAAGGAAATCAAGGCTACTTTCACGTTTGATGTGGACATCGGAATTGCTCTGCACGCAGTGCAGGGGAATCGGGCCTCATCTCGCAGCGAAGGGAAGTCTCATGGTTTTTCTCGAGTTGTGGCCCAAACCTGGGGTATATTCTCGATTTACGACGGGGAGGGCCCTTCCAGACACGTGTTTGTTCAGCGACGTCAGGACTTCTTCCTAGGTTCGAGGGACACCTCGGGATTCTCCTAAAGTCTTGGCATGGCAATTGGGACGCGTCTCCACATGAGGCGGGAGAACCAGGGTCCCTTTCCACGTGCCACAGGGATCCTGGGACTCCTATCCATTTTCAAGAGGAGTCAGGCATAGTCTCTTTGGAAGAATTGATCTCCGCGGACCTCACGAGTTTTCAAAGAATGTGAGGCCTCCGGTCGCGAAGAGGCAGAGAACTAGGTTTTTCTCTGTGGTCTCCACAGGGGATTCAGACATCCCTTCGTCTTGGGAGATGCAAGACGAGCCTGCATTCAATTCACTGCAGTGATATCCGGCCTTACTTCGAGTCAGAGCATCTCGGTGTCCATTCCACTTGAGGCGACAAACTCAGCGTCCCTCTCACATACGTGTAGCTGAGAGAAGCCTCCTCTTGAGGTGCTTGTGGAAAGTTGGTATTCCCCTTGAGTCGAAGCCAGGGACTAAGCTCTCATCTCGAGTTAATTTGGGGTCCACGGAGCCTTTTCTTGTTGCTACAGTGACCTCAGGATCTCTCCAGACTTGAGACAGTGATCTTGGGTTTTCTCTGGAGAGCCATCAAGGAAATCAAGGCTCCTTTCACGTTTGATGTCGGACACGGAATTGCTCTGCATGCAGTGCAGGGGAATCGGGCCTCATCCCACGGCGAGGGGGAAGTCTCATGGTTTTTTTCGAGTTGCGGCCGGAAACTGGGATATATTCCCGAGTTACGACGGGGAGGGCCCTTCCAGACACGTGTTTGTTCAGCGACGTCAGGACTCCTGCCTAGGTGCGAGGGACACCTCGGGTTTCTCCTCGAGTCTTGGCATGGCAATTGGGACCCGTCTCCACGTGAGGCGGGAGACCCAGGGCCCCTTTCCATGTGCCACAGGGATCCTTGGACTCCTATCCATTTTCAAGAGGAGTCAGGCATCGTCTCCTTTGGAAGCATTGATCTCCGCGGACCTCTCGAGTTTTCAAAGGATGTGAGGCCTCCTTTCGCGATGAGGCGGAGGACTAAGTCTTTCTCTTTTGTCTCCACAGGGGATTCAGACAACCCTTCTTCTTGGGAGATACAAGACGAGCCTGCATTCAATTCACTGCAGAGATATCCGGCCTTACTTCGAGTCAGAGCATCTCGGTGTCCATTCCACTTGAGGCCACAAACTCAGGGTCCCTCTCACATACCTGTAGCTGAGAGAAGCCTCCTCTTGAGGTGCTTGTGGAAAGTTGGTATTCCTCTTGACTCGAAGCCAGGGACTAAGCTCTCATCTCGAGTTGATTTGGGGTCCGCGGAGCCCTTTCGTGTTGCTCCACTGACCTCAGGATTCCTCTAGACTTGAGACAGTGATTTTGGGTTTTCTCTGGAGTGCCATCAAGGAAATCAAGGCTCCTTTCACGTTTGATGTGGAACACGGAATTGCTCTGCACGAAGTGCAGGGGAATCGGGCCTCATGTCGCGTCTAGGGGGAACTCTCATGGTTTTTCTCGAGTTGCGGCCGGAACCTGGGGTATATTCTCGAGTTACGACGGGGAGGGTCCTTCCAGACACGTGTTTGTTCAGCGACTTCAGGAATCCTGCCTAGGTGCGAGGGACACTTCTGGATTCTCCTCGAGTCTTGGCATGGCAATTGGGATGGGTCTCCACGTGAGGCGGGAAACCCAGGGTCCCTTTCCACGTGCCACAGGGATCCTGGGACTCCTATCCATTTTCAAGAGGAGTCAGGCATCGTCTCCTTTGGAAGCATTGATCTCCGCAGACCTCTCGAGTTTTCAAAGGATGTGAGGCCTCCGGTCTCAATGAGGCGGCGAACTAGGTCTTTCTCTGTGGTCTCCACAGGGGATTCAGACATCCCTTCGTCTTGGGAGATGCAAGACGAACCTGCATTCAATTCACTGCAGGGATATCCGGCCTTACTTCGAATCAGTGCATCTCGTTGTCCATTCCACATGAGGCCACAAACTCAGGGTCCCTGTCACATACCTGTAGCTGAGAGAAGACTCCTCTTGAGGTGCTTGGGAAAAGTTGGAATTCCTCTTGATTCGAAGCCAGGGACTAAGCTCTCATCTCGAGTTGATTTGTGGTCCACGGAACCTTTTCTTGTTGCTACAGTGACCTCAGGATCCCTCTAGACTTGAGACAGTGATATTGGGTATTCTCTGGAGTGCCATCAAGGAAATCAAGTCTCCTTTCACGTTTGATGTGGAACACGGAATTGCTCTGCATGCAGTCCAGGGGAATCGGGCCTCATCTCGGGGCGAGGGGGAAGTCTCATGGTTTTTTCGAGTTGCGGCCGGAACCTGGGGTATATTCTCGAGTTACGACGGGAGGGCCCTTCCAGACACGTGTTTGTTCAGCGACGTCAGGACTCCTGCCTAGGTGCGAGGGACCTCGGGATTCTCCTCGAGTCTTGGCATGGCAATTGGGACGCGTCTCCACGTGAAGCGGGAGACCCAGGGTCCCTTTCCACGTGCCACAGGGATCCTGTGACTCCTATCCATTTTCAAGAGGAGTCAGGCATCGTATCCTTCGGAAGTATTGTTCTCCGCGTACCCCTCGAGTTTTAAAAGGATGTGAGGCCTCCGGTCGCATTGAGGCGGAGGACTAGGTCTTTCTCTGTCGTCTCCACAGGGCATTCAGACAACCCTTCGTCTTGGGAGATGCAAGACGAGCCTGCATTCAATTCACTGCAGGGATATCCGGCCTTACTTCGAGTCAGACCATCTCGGTGTCCATTCCACTTGAGGTCAGCAACTCAGGGTACCTCTCACATACCTGTAGCTGAGAGAAGCCTCCTCTTGAGGTGCTTGTGGAAAGTTGGTATTCCTCTTGAGTCGAATCCAGGGACTAAGCTCTCATCTCGAGTTGATTTGGGGTCCACGGAGCCCTTTCGAGTTGCTCCCGTGACCTCAGGATCCCTCTAGACTTGAGACAGTGATCTTGGGTTTTCTCTGGAGTGCCATCAAGGAAATCAAGGCTCTTTTCACGTTTGATGTGGAACACGGAATTGCTCTGCACGCAGTGCAGGGGAATCGGGTCTCATCTCGCGGCGAGGGGGAAGTCTAATGGTTTTTCTCGAGTTGCGGCCGG
This sequence comes from Dama dama, assembly GCF_033118175.1. Lineage (NCBI taxonomy): Eukaryota > Metazoa > Chordata > Mammalia > Artiodactyla > Cervidae > Dama > Dama dama. Next base: position 6,816,801 of record NW_026870927.1, read on the forward strand.
AACCTGGGGTATATTCTCGAGTTACGACGGGGAGGGCCCTTCCAGAAACGTGTTTGTTCACCGACGTCAGGACTCCTGCCTAGGTGCGAGGGACACCTCGGGATTCTCCTCGAGTCTTGGCATGGCAATTGGGACGCGTCTCCACGTGAGGCGGGAGACCCAGGGTCCCTTTCCACGTGCCACAGGGATCCTGGGACTCCTATCCATTTTCAAGAGGAATCAGGCAGCGTCTCCTTTGGAAGCATTGATCTCCGCGGACCTCTCGAGTTTTCAAAGGATATGAGGCCTCGGCTCGCGATGAGGGTAAAATTAGGTCTTTCTCTGTGCTCTCCACAGGGGATTCAGACATCCCTTCGTCTTGGGAGATGCAAGACGATCCTGCATTCAATTCACTGCAGGGATATTCGGCCTTACTTCAGGTCAGAGCATCTCGGTGTCCATTCCATTTGAGGCCACAAACTCAGGGGCCCTCTCACATACCTGTAGCTGAGAGAAGCCTCCTCTTGAGGTGCTTGTGGAAAGTTGGTATTCCTCTTGTGTCGAAGCCAGGGACTAAGCTCTCATCTCAAGTTGATTTGGGGTCCACGGAGCCCTTTCATGTTGCTACAGTGACCTCAGGATCCCTCTAGACTTGAGACAGTGATCTTGGGGTTTCTCTGGAGTGCCATCAAGGAAATCAAGGCTCCTTTCATTTTTGATGTGGAATACGGAGTTGCTCTGCATGCAGGGCAGGGGAATCGGGCCTCATCTCGCGGCGAGTGGGAAGTCGCATGGTTTTTCTCGAGTTGCGGCCAGAACCTGGGGTGTATTCTCCAGTTACGACGGGGAGGGCCCTTCCAGACACGTGTTTGTTCAGCGACGTCTGGACTCCTGCCTAGGTGCGAGGGACACCTCGGGATTCTCCTCGAGTCTTGGCATGGCAATTGGGACGCGTCTCCACGTGAGGCGGGAGACCCAGTGTCCCTTTCCACGTGCCACAGTGATCCTGGGACTCCTATCCATTTTCAAGAGGAGTCAGGCATCGTCTCCTTTGGAAGCATTGATCTCCGCGGACCTCTCGAGTTTTCAAAGGATGTGAGGCCTCCGGTCTCAATGAGGCGGAGGACTAGGTCTTCTCTGTGGTCTCCACAGGGGATTCAGACATCCCTTCCTCTTGGGAGATGCAAGACGAGCCTGCATTCAATTCACTGCAGGGATATCTGGCCTTACTTCGAGTCAGAGCATCTCCGTGTCCATTCCACTGGAGGCCACAAACTCAGGGTCCTTCTCACATACCTGTGGCTGAGAGAACCCTCCTCTTGAGGTGCTTGTGGAAAGTTGTTATTCCTCTTGAGTCGAAGCCAGGTACTAAGCTCTCACCTCGAGTTGATTTGGGGTCCACGGAGCCCTTTCGTGTTGCTCCAGTGACCTCAGGATCCCTCTAGACTTGAGACAGTGATCTTGGGTTTTCTCTGGAGTGCCATCACGGAAATCAAGGCTCCTTTCTCGTTTGATGTAGAACACGGAATTGCTCTGCACGCAGTGCAGGGGAATCGGGCCTCATCTCGTGGCGAGGGGGAAGTCTCATGGTTTTTCTCGAGATGCGGCCGGAACCTTTGGTATATTCTCGAGTTACGACGGGGAGGGCCCTTCCAGACACGTGTTTGTTCAGCGACGTCAGGACTCCTGCCTAGGTGCGAGGGACACCTCGGGATTCTCCTCGAGTCTTGGCATGGCAATTGGGACGCGTCTCCACATGAGGCGGGAGACCCAGGGTCCCTTTCCACGTGCCACAGGGATCCTGGGACTCCTATCCATTTTCAAGAGGAGTCAGGCATCGTCTCCTTTGGAAGCATTGATCTCCATGGACCTCTCGAATTTTCAAAGGATGTGAGGCCTCCGGTCGCGTTTAGGCGGAGGACTAGGTCTTTCTCTGTGTTCTGCACAGGGGATTCAGATATCCCTTCGTCTTGGGAGATGCAAGATGAGCCTGCATTCAATTCACTGCAGGGATATCTGGCCTTACTTCGAGTCAGAGCATCTCGGTGTCCATTCGACTTGATGCCACAAACTCAGGGTCCCTCTCACATACCTGTAGCTGAGAGAAGCCTCCTCTTGTGGAGCTTGTGGAAAGTTGGTATTCCTCTTGAGTCGAAGCCAGGGACTAATCTCTCTTCTCGAAGTGATTTGGGGTCCACGGAGCGCTTTCGTGTTGCTCCAGTGACCTCAGCATCCCTCTAGACTTGAGACAGTGATCTTGGGTTTTCTCTGGAGTGCCATCAAGGAAATCAAGGCTCCTTTCATTTTTGATGTGGAATACGGAATTGCTCTGCATGCAGGGCAGGGGAATCGGGCCTCATCTCGCGGCGAGGGGTAAGTCTCATGGTTTTTCTCGAGTTGCGGCCGGAACCTGGGGTATGTTCTCGAGTTACGTCGGGGAGGGCCCTTCCAGACACGTGTTTGTTCAGCGACGTCAGGACTCCTGCCTAGGTCCGAGGGATAATTCGGGATTCTCCTCGACTCTTGGCATGGCAATTGGGACGCGTCTCCACGTGTGGCGGGAGACCCAGTGTCCCTTTCAACGTGCCACAGGGATCCTGGGACTCCTACCTATTTTCAAGAGGAGTCAGGCATCGTCTCCGTTCGAAGCATTGATCTCCGCGGACCTCTCGAGTTTTCAAAGGATGTGAGGCCTCCGGTCGCGTTGAGGCGGAGGACTAGGTCTTTCTCTGTGGTCTCCACAGGGGATTCAGACATCCCTTCGTCTTGGGAGATGCATGACGAGCCTGCATTCAATTCACTGCAGGGATATCCAGCCTTACTTCGAGTCAGAGCATCTCGGTGTCCATTTCAATTGAAGCCACAAACTCAGGGTCCCTCAAACATACTTGTAGCTGAGAGAAGCCTCCTCTCGAGGTGCTTGTGGAAATTTGGTATTCCTCTTGAGTCGAAGCCAGGGACTAAGCTCTCATCTCGAGTTGATTTGAAGTCCACGGAGCCCTTTCGTGTTGCTACAGTGACCTCAGGATCCCTCTAGACTTGAGACAGTGATCTTGGGGTTTCTCTGGAGTGCCATCAAGGAAATCAAGGCTCCTTTCATTTTTCATGTGGAATACGGAGTTGCTCTGCATGCAGGGCAGGGGAATCGGGCCTCATCACGCGGCGAGGGGGAAGTCTCATGGTTTTTCTCGAGTTGCGGCCAGAACCTGGGGTATATTCTCCAGTTACGACGGGGAGGGCCCTTCCAGACACGTGTTTGTTCAGCGACGTCAGGACTCCTGCCTAGGTGCGAGGGACACCTCGGGATTCTCCTCGAGTCTTGGCATGGCAATTGGGACGCGTCTCCACATGAGGCGGGAGACCCAGGGTCCCTTTCCACGTGCCACAGGGATCCTGGGACTCCTATCCATTTTCAAGAGGAGTCAGGCATCGTCTCCTTTGGAAGCATTGATCTCCGCGGACCTCTCGACTTTTCTAAGGATGTTAGGACTCCGGTCGCGTTGAGGCGGAGGACTAGGTCTTTCTCTGTGTTCTGCACAGGGGATTCAGACATCCCTTCGTCTTGGGAGATGCAAGATGAGCCTGCATTCAATTCAGTGCAGGGATATCCGGCCTTACTTCGAGTCAGAGCATCTTGGTGTCCATTCCACTTGATGCCACAAACTCAGGGTCCCTCTCACATACCTGTAGCTGAGAGAAGCCTCCTCTTGAGGGGCTTGTGGAAAGTTTGTATTCCTCTTGAGTTGAAGCCAGGGACTAATCTCTCATTTCGAGTAGATTTGGGGTCCACGGAGCCCTTTCGTGTTGCTCCAGTGACCTCAGGATCCTTCTAGACTTGAGGCAGTGATCTTGGGTTTTCTCTGGAGTCCCATCAAGGAAATCAAGGCTCCTGTCATTTTTGATGTGGAATACGGAATTGCTCTGCACGCAGGGCAGGGGAATCGGGCCTCACCTCGCGACGAGGGGGAAGTCTCATGGTTTTTCTCGAGTTGCGGCCGGAACCTTGGGTATATTCTCGAGTTACGACGGGGAGGGCCCTTCCAGACACGTGTTTGTTCAGCGACGTCAGGACTCCTGCCTAGGTGCGAGAGACACCTCGGGATTCTCCTCGAGTCTTGGCATGGCAATTGGGACGCGTCTCCACGTGAGGCGGGAGACCCAGTGTCCCTTTCCACGTGCCAAAGGGATCCTGGGACTCCTATCCATTTTCAAGAGGAATCAGGCAGCGTCTCCTTTGGAAGCATTGATCTCCGCGGACCTCTCGAGTTTTCAAAGGATATGAGGCCTCGGCTCGCGATGAGGCGGAGAATTAGGTCTTTCTCTGTGTTCTCCACAGGGGATTCAGACATCCCTTCGTCTTGGGAGATGCAAGACGATCCTGCATTCAATTCACTGCAGGGATATCCGGCCTTACTTCAGGTCAGAGCATCTCGGTGTCCATTCCATTTGAGGCCACAAACTCAGGGGCCCTCTCACATACCTGTAGCTGAGAGAAGCCTCCTCTCGAGGTGCTTGTGGAAAGTTGGTATTCCTCTTGAGTCGAAGCCAGGGAATAAGCTCTCATCTCGAGTTGATTTGAAGTCCACGGAGCCCTTTCGTGTTGCTCCAGTGACCTCAGGATCCCTCTAGACTTGAGACAGTGATCTTGGGTATTCTCTGGAGTGCCATCAAGGAAATCAAGGCTCCTTTCATTTTTGATGTGGAATACGGAGTTGCTCTGCACGCAGGGCAGGGGAATCGGGCCTCATCTCGCGGCGCGGGGGAAGTCTCATGGTTTTTCGCGAGTTGCGGCATGAACCTGGGGTATATTCTCCAGTTACGACGGGGAGGGCCCTTCCAGACACGTGTTTGTTCAGCGACGTCTGGACTCCTGCCTAGGTGCGAGGGACACCTCGGGATTCTCCTCGAGTCTTGGCATGGCAATTGGGACGCATCTCCACGTGAGGCGGGAGACCCAGTGTCCCTTTCCACGTGCCGCAGGGATCCTGGGACTCCTATCCATTTTCAAGAGGAGTCAGGCATCGTCTCCTTTGGAAGCATTGATCTCCGCGGACCTCTCGAGTTTTCAAAGGATGTGAGGCCTCTGCTCGCGATGAGGTGGAGAACTAGGTCTTTCTCTGTGGTCTCCACAGGGGATTCAGACATCCCTTCGTCTTGGGAGATGCAAGACGAGCCTGCTTTCAATTCACTGCAGGGATATCCGGCCTTACTTCGAGTCAGAGCATCTCCGTGTCCATTCCACTTGAGGCCACAAACTCAGGGTCCCTCTCACATACCTGTAGCTGAGAGAAGCCTCCTCTTGAGGTGCTTGTGGTAATTGGTATTCCTCTTGAGTCGAAGCCAGGGACTAAGCTCTCATCTCGAGTTGATTTGGGGTCCACGGAGCCATTTCTTGTTGCTCCAGTGACCTCAGGATCCCTCTAGACTTGAGACAGTGATCTTGTGTTTTCTCTGGAGTGCCATCAAGGAAATCAAGGCTCCTTTCACCTTTGATGTGGAACATGGAATTGCTCTGCACGCACTGCAGGGGAATCGGGCCTCATCTCGCGCCGAGGGGGAAGTCTCATGGTTTTTCTCGAGTTGCGGCCAGAACCTTGGGTATATTCTCGAGTTATGACGGGGAGGGCCCTTCCAGACACGTGTTTGTTCAGCCACGTCAGGACTCTTGCCTAGGTGCGAGGGACACCTCGGGATTCTCCTCGAGTCTTGGCATGGCAATTGGGACGCGTCTCCACGTGAGGCGGGAGACCCAGCGTCCCTTTCCACATGCCACAGGGATCCTGGGACTACTATCCATTTTGAAGAGGAGTCAGGCATCGTCTCCTTTGGAAGTATTGATCTCCGCAGACCTCTCGAGTTTTCAAAGGATGTGAGGCCTCCGGTCGCGAGGAGGCGGAGAACTAGGTCTTTCTCTGTGGTCTCCACAGGGGATTCAGACATCCCTTCGTCTTGGGAGATGCAAGACGAGCCTGCATTCAATACACTGCAGGGATATCCGGCCTTACTTCGAGTCAGAGCATCTCGGTGTCCATTCCACTTGAGGCCACAAACTCAGGGTCCCTCTCACATACCTGTAGCTGAGAGAAGCCTCCTCTTGAGGTGCTTGTGGAAAGTTGATATTCCTCTTGAGTCGAAGCCAGGGACTAAGCTCTCATCTCGAGTTGATTTGGGGTCCACGGAGCCCTTTCTTGATGCTCCAGTGACCTCAGGATCCCTCTAGACTTGAGACAGTGATCTTGGGTCTTCTCTGGAGTGCCATCAAGGAAATCAAGGCTCCTTTCCCATTTGATGTGGAACACGGAATTGCTCTGCACGCAGTGCAGGGGAATCGAGCCTCATCTCGCGGCGAGGGGGAAGTCTCATGGTTTTACTCGAGTTGCGTCCGGAACCTGGGGTATATTCTGGAGTTACGACGGGGAGGGCCCTTCCAGACACGTGTTTGTTCAGCGACGTCAAGACTCCTGCCTAGGTGCGAGGGACACCTCGGGATTCTCCTTGAGTCTTGGCATGGCATTTGGGACGCATCTCCACGTGAAGCGGGAGACCCAGGGTCCCTTTCCACGTGCCACAGGGATCCTGGGACTCCTATCCATTTTCAAGAAGAGTCAGGCATCGTCTCCTTTGGAAGCATTGATCTCCGCAGACCTCTCGAGTTTTCAAAGGATGTGAGGCCTCCGGTCGCGATGAGGCGGAGGACTAGGACTTTCTCTGTCGTCTCCACAGGGGATTCAGACATCCCTTCGTCTTGGGAGATGCAAGACGAGCCTGCATTCAATTCACTGCTGGGATATCCGGCCTTACTTCGAGTCAGAGCATCTCGGTGTCCATTCCACTTGAGGCCACATACTCAGGGTCCCTCTCACATACCTGTAGCTGAGAGAAGCCTCCTCTTGAGGTGCTTGTGGAAAGTTGGTATTCCTCTTGAGTTGAAGCCAGGGACTAAGCTCTCATCTCGAGTTGATTTGGGGTCCACGGAGAAATTTCGTGTTGCTCCAGTGACCTCAGGATAACTCTAGACTTGAGACAGTGATCTTGGGTTTTCTCTGGATTGTCATCAAGGAAATCAAGTCTCCTTTCACGTTTGATGTGGAACACGGAATTGCTCTGCACGCAGTGCAGGGGAATCGGGCCTCATCTCGCGGCGAGGGGGAAGTCTCATGGTTTTTCTCGAGTTGCGGCCGGATCCTGGGGTATATTCTCGAGTTACGACGGGGAGGGCCCTTCCAGACACGTGTTTGTTCAGCGACGTCAGGACTCCTGCCTAGGTGCGAGGGACACCTCGGGATTCTCCTCGAGTCTTGGCATGGCAATTGGGACGCGTCTCCACGTGAGGCGGGAGACCCAGGGTCCCTTTCCACGTGCCACAGGGATCCTGGGACTCCTATCCATTTTCAAGAGGAGTCAGTAATCGTCTCCTTTGGAAGCATTGATCTCCGCTGACCTCTCGAGTTTTCAAAGATGTGAGGCCACAGGTCGCGATGAGGCTGAGAACTAGGTCTTTCTCTGTGGTCTCCACAGGGGATTCATACATCCCTTCGTCTTGGGAGATGCAAGACGAGCCTGCATTCCATTCACTGCAGGGATATCCGGCCTTATTTCCAGTCAGAGCACCTCGGTGTCCATTCCACTTGAGGCCACAATCTGAGGGTCCCTCTCACTTACCTGTAGCTGAGAGAAGCCTCCTCTTGAGGTGGTTGTGGTAAGTTGGTATTCCTCTTGAGTTGAAGCCAGGGACTAAGCTCTCATCTCGAGTTGATTTGGGGTCCACGGAGCCCTTTCGTGTTGCTCCAGTGACCTCAGGATCCCTCTAGACTTGAGACAGTGATCTTGGGTTTTGTCTGGAGTGCCATCAAGGAAAGCAAGGCTCCTTTCACGTTCGATGTGGAACACGGAATTGCTCTGCACGCAGTGCAGGGGTATCGGGCCTCATCTCGCGGCGAGGCGGAAGTCTCATGGTTTTTCTCGAATTGCAGCCAGAACCTGGGGTATATTCTCGAGTTACGATGGGGAGGGCCCTTCCAGACACGTGTTTGTTCAGCGACTTCAGGACTCCTGCCTAGGTGCGAGGACACCTCGGGATTCTCGTAGAGTCTTGGCATGGCAATTGGGACGCGTCTCCACATGAGGCAGTAGACCCAGGGTCCCTTTCCACGTGCCACAGGGATCCTGGGACTCCTATCAATTCTCAAGAGGAGTCAGGCATCTTCTCCTTTGGAAGCATTGATCTCCGTGGACCTCTCGAGTTTTCAAAGGATGAGAGGCCTCCGGTCGCGATGATGCGGTGATCTAGGTCTTTCTCTGTGGTCTCCACAGGGGATTCAGACATTCCTTCGTCTTGGGAGATGCAAGACGATCGTGCATTCAATTCACTGCAGGGATATCGGGCCTTACTTCGAGTCAGAGCATCTCTGTGTCCATTCCACTTGAGGCCACAATCTCAGGGTCCCTCTCACATACCTGTAGCTGAGAGAAACCTCCTCTTGAGGGTCTTGTGGAAAGTTGGTATTCCTCTTGAGTCGAAGCCAGGGACTAAGCTCTCATCTCGAGTTGATTTGGGGTCCACGGAGCCCTTTCGAGTTGCTACAGTTACCTCAGGATCCCTCTAGACTTGAGACAGTGATCTTGGGTTTTCTCTGGAGTGCCATCAAGGAAATCAAGGCTCCTTTCACATTTGATGTGTAACACGGAATTGCTCTGCACACAGTGCAGGGTAATCGGGCCTCATCTCGCGGCGAGGGGGAAGTCTCATGGTTTTTCTCGACTTGCGGCCGGAACCTGGGCTATATTCTCGAGTTATGACTGGGAGGTCCTTTCCAGACACGTGTTTGTTCAGCGACGTGAGGACTCCTTCCTAGGTGCGAGGGACACCTCGGGATTCTCCTCGAGTCTTGGCATGGCAATTGGGACGCGTCTCCACGTGAGGCGGGAGACGCAGGGTCCCTTTCCACGTGCCACAGGGATCCTGGGACTCCTATCCATTTTCAAGAGGAGTCAGGCATCTTCTCCTTTGGAAGCATTGATCTCCGCATAACTCTCGAATTTTCAAAGGATGTCAGGCCTCCGGTCGCGATGAGGCGGAGGACTAGGTCTTTCTCTGTGGTCTCCACAGGGGATTCAGACAACTCTTCGTCTTGGGAGATGCAAGACGAGCCTGCATTCACTTCACTGCAGGGATATCCGGCCTTACTTCAAGTCAGAGGATCTTGGTGTCCATTCCACTTGAGGCCACAAACTCAGGGTCCCTCTCACATAAATGTAGCTGAGAGAAGCCTCCTCTTGAGGTGCTTGTGGAAAGTTGGTATTCCTCTTGAGTCGAAGCCAGGGACTAAGCTCTCATCTCGAGTTGATTTGGGGTCCACGGAGCCCTTTTGTGTTGCTCCAGTGACCTCAGGATCCCTCTAGACTTGAGACAGTGATCTTGGGTTTTCTCTGGAGTGCCATCAAGGAAATCGAGGCTCCTTTCACGTTTGATTTGGAACACGGAATTGCTCTGCATGCAGTGCAGGGGAATCGGGGCTCGTCTCGCGCGAGGGGGAGTCTCATAGTTTTTCTCGAGTTGCGGCCGGAACCTGGGGTATATTCTCGAGTTACGATGGGGAGGGCCTTTCCAGACACGTGTTTATTCAGCGACATCAGGACTCCTGCCTAGGTGCGAGGGACACCTCGGGATTCTCCTCGCGTCTTGGCATGGCAATTGGTACGCGTCTCCATGTGAGGGGGGAGACCCAGGGTCCCTTTCCACGTGCCACAGGGATCCTGGGACTCCTATCCATTTTCAAGAGGAGTCAGGCGTCGTCTCCTTTGGAAGTATTGATCTCCGCAGACCTCTCGAGTTTTCAAAGGATATGAGGCCTCCGGTTGCATTAAGGCGGAGGACTAGGTCTTTCTCTGTGGTCTCCATAGGGGATTCAGACAACCCTTCGTCTTGGGAGATGCAGGACAAGCCTGCATTCAATTCACTGCAGGGATATCCAGCCTTACTTCGAGTCAGAGCATCTCGGTGTCCATTCCACTTGAGGCCACAAACTCAGGGTACCTCTCACATACCTGTAGCTGAGAAAAGCCTCCTCTTGAGGTGCTTGTGGAAAGTTGGTATTCCTCTTGACTCGAAGCCAGGGACTAAGCTCTCATCTCGAGTTAATTGGGGTCCACGGAGCCCTTTCTTGTTGCTACAGTGACCTCAGAATCCCTCTAGAGTTGAGACAGTGATCTTCGGTTTTCTCTGGAGTGCCATCAAGGAAATCAAGGCTCCTTTCACCTTTGATGTGGAACACGGAATTGCTCTGCACGCAGTGCAGGGGAATCGGGCCTCATCTCGCAGCGAGAGGGAAGTCTCATGGTTTTTCGCGAGTTGCGGCCGGAACCTGGGGTATATTCTCGAGTTACGACGTGGAGGGCCCTTCCAGACACGTGTTTGTTCAGCCACGTCAGCACTCCTGCCTAGGTGCGAGGGACACCTCGGGATTCTCCTCGAGTCTTGGCATGGCAATTGGGACGCGTCTCCACGTGAGGCGGGAGACCCAGGGTCCCTTTCCACGTGCCACAGGGATCCTGGGACTCCTTTCCATTTTCAAGAGGAGTCAGGCATCGTCCCTTTGGAAGTATTGATCTCCGCTGACCTCTCGAGTTTTCAAAGGATGTGAGGCCACAGGTCGCGATGAGGCGGAGAACTAGGTCTTTCTCTGTGTTCTCCACAGGGGATTCATACATCCCTTCGTCTTGGGAGATGCAAGACGAGCCTGCATTCAATTCACTGCAGGGATATTCGGCCTTATTTTGAGTCAGAGCATCTCGGTGTCCATTCCACTTGAGGCCAAAAACTCAGGGTCCCTCTCACATACCTGCAGCTGAGAGAAGCCTCCTCTTGAGGTGGTTGTGGAAAGTTGGTATTCCTCTTGAGTCGAAGCCAGGGACTAAGCTCTCATCTCGAGTTGATTTGGGGTCCCGGAGCCCTTTCGTGTTGGTACAGTGACCTCAGGATCCCTCTAGACTTGAGACAGTGATCTTGGGTTTTCTCTGGAGTGCCATCAAGGAAATCAAGGCTCCTTTCACGTTTGATGTGGAACAAGGAATTGCTCTGCACGCAGTGCAGGGGAATCGGGCCTCATCTCTCGGCGAGGAGGAAGTCTCATGGTTTTTCTCGAGTTGCGACCCGAACCTGGGGTATATTCTCGAGTTATGATGGGGAGGGCCCTTCCAGACACGTGTTTGTTCAGCGACGTCAGGACTCCTGCCTTGGTGCGAGGGACACCTCGGGATTCTCCACGAGTCTTGGCATGGTAATTGGGACGCGTCTCCACGTGATGCGGGAGACCCAGGGTCCCTTTCCATGTGCCACAGGGATCCTGGGACTGCTATCCATTTTCAAGAGGAGTCAGGCAACGTCTCCTTTGGAAGCATTGATCTCCGTGCACCTCTCGAGTTTTCAAAGGATGTGAGGCCTCCGGTCGCGGTGATGCGGAGATCTAGGTCTTTCTCTATGGTCTCCACAGGGGATTCAGACATCCCTTCGTCTTGGGAGATGCAATACGAGCCTGCATTCAATTCACTTCAGGGATATCGGGCCTTACTTCGAGTCAGAGCATCTCTGTGTCCATTCCACTTAAGGCCACAATCTCAGGGTCCCTCTCACATACCTGTAGCTGAGAGAAACCTCCTCTTGAGGGTCTTGTGGAAAGTTGGTATTCCTCTTGAGTCGAAGCCAGGGACTAAGCGCTCATCTCGAGTTGATTTGGGGTCCACGGACCCCTTTCGAGTTGCTCCAGTGACCTCAGGATCCCTCTAGACTTGAGACAGTGATCTTGGGTTTTCTCTGGAGTGCCATCAAGGAAATCAAGGCTCCTTTCACGTTTGATGTGGAACACGGAATTGCTCTGCATTCATTGCAGGGTAACCGGGCCTCATCTCGCGGCGAGGGGGAAGTCTCATGGTTTTTCTCGACTTGCGGCCGGAACCTGGGCTATATTCTCGAGTTATGACGGGGAGGGCCTTTCCAGACACCTGTTTGTTCATCGACGTCAGGACTCCTTCCTAGGTGCGAGGGACACCTCGGGATTCTCCTCGAGTCTTGGCATGGCAATTGGGACGCGTCTCCACGTGAGGCGGGAGACGCAGGGTCCCTTTCCACGTGCCACAGGGATCCTGGGACTCCTATCCATTTTCAAGAGGAGTCAGGCATCTTCTCCGTTGGAAGCATTGATCTCCGCATACCTCTCGAATTTTCAAAGGATGTCAGGCCTCCGGTCGCGATGAGGCGGAGGACTAGGTCTTTCTCTGTGGTCTCCACAGGGGATTCAGACAACTCTTCGTCTTGGGAGATGCAAGACGAGCCTGCATTCACTTCAGTGCAGGGATATCCGGCCTTACTTCGAGTCAGAGCATCTCGGTGTCCATTCCACTTGAGGCCACAAACTCAGGGTCCCTCTCACATAACTGTAGCTGAGAGAAGCCTACTCTTGAGGTGCTTGTGGAAAGTTGGTATTCCTCTTGAGTCGAAGCCAGGGACTAAGCTCTCATCTCGAGTTGATTTGGGGTCCACGGAGATATTTCGTGTTGCTCCAGTGACCTCAGGATCCCTCTAGACTTGAGACAGTGATCTTGGGTTTTCTCTGGAGTGCCATCAAGGAAATCAAGTCTCCTTTCACGTTTGATGTGGAACACGGAATTGCTCTGCACGCAGTGCAGGGGAATCGGGCCTCATCTCGCGGCGAGGGGGAAGTCTCATGGTTTTTCTCGAGTTGCGGCCAGAACCTGGGTTATATTCTCGAGTAACGACGGGGAGGGCCCTTCCAGACACGTGTTTGTTTAGCGACGTCAGGACTCCTGCCTAGGTGCGAGGGACACCTCGGGATTCTCCTCGAGTCTTGGCATGGCAATTGGGACGCGTCTCCACGTGAGGTGGAGACATAGGGTCCCTTTCCACGGCCACAGGGATCCTGGGACTCCTATCCATTTTCAAGAAGAGTCAGGCATGGTCTCCTTTGGAAGCATTGATCTCCGCAGACCTCTCGAGTTTTAAAGGATGTGAGGCTTCCGGTCGCGATGAGGCAGAGGACTAGGTCTTTCTCTGTGGTCCTCACAGGGGATTCAGACAACCCTTCGCGTTGGGAGATGCAAGACGAGCCTGCATTCAATTCACTGTTGGGATATCCAGCCTTACTTCGAGTCAGAGCATCTCGGTGTCCATTCCACTTGAGGCCAAAAACTCAGGGTCCCTCTCACATACCTGTAGCTGAGAGAAGCCTCCTCTTGAGGTGCTTTTGGAAAGTTGGTATTCCTCTTGTGTCGAAGCCAGGGACTAAGCTCTCATCTCGAGTTGATTTGGCGTCCACGGAGCCCTTTCGTGTTGCTCCAGTGACCTCAGGATCGCTCTAGACTTGATACAGTGATCTTGGGTTTTCTCTGGAGTGCCATCAAGGAAATCAAGGCTCCTTTCAAGTTTGATGTGGAACACGGAATTGCTCTGCAGGCAGTGCAGGGGAATCGGGCCTCATCTCGTGGCAAGGGGGATGTCTCATGGTTTTTCTCGAGTTGCGGCCGGAACCTGGTGTATATTCTCGAGTTACGACCGGGAGGGCCCTTCCAGACACGTGTTTGTTCAGCGACGTCAGGACTCCTGCCTAGGTGCGAGGGACAGCTCGGGATTCTCCTCGAGTCATGGCATGTCAATTGGGACGTGTCTCCAAGTGAGGCGGGAGACCCAGTGTCCCTTTCCACGTTCCACAGGGATCCTGGGACTCCTATCCATTTTCAAGAAGAGTCAGGCATCGTCTCCTTTGGAAGCATTGATCTCCGCAGACCTCTCGAGTTTTCAAAGGATGTGAGGCCTCCGGTCTCGATGAGACGGAGAACTAGGTCTTTCTCTGTGGTCTCCACAGGGGATTCAGACATCCCTTCGTCTTGGGAGATGCAAGACGAGCCTGCTTTAAATTCACTGCAGGGATATCCGGCCTTACTTCGAGTCAGAGCATCTCGGTGTCCATTCGACTTGAGGCCACAACTCAGGGTCCCTCTCACATACCTGTAGCTGAGAGAAGCCTCCTCTTGAGGTGCTTGTGGAAAGTTGGTATTCCTCTTGAGTCGAAGCCAGGGACTAAGCTCTCATCTCGAGTTGATTTGGGTTCCACGGAGCCCTTTCGTGTTGCTCCAGTGACCTCAGGATCCCTCTAGACTTGAGACAGTGATCTTGGGTTTTCTCTGGAGTGCCATCAAGGAAATCAAGGCTCTTCGACGTTTGATATGGAACACGGAATTGCTCTGCACACAGTGCAGGATAATCGGGCCTCATCTCGCGGCGAGGGGGAAGTCTCATGGTTTTTCTCGAGTTGCGGCTGGAACCTGGGGTATATTCTCGAGTTACGACGGGGAGGGCCCTTCCAGACACGTGTTTGTTCAGCGACGTCAGGACTCCTGCCTAGGTGCGAGGGACCTCGGGATTCTCCTCGAGTCTTGGCATGGCAATTGGGACGCGTCTCCACTTGAGGCGGGAGACCCAGGGTCCCTTCCCACGTGCCACAGGGATCCTGGGACTCCTATCCATTTTCAAGAGGAGTCAGGCATCGTCTCCTTTGGAAGCATTGATCTCCGCGGACGTCTCGAGTTTTCAAAGGATGTGAGGCCTCCGGTCGCGTTGAGGCTGAAGACTAGGTCTTTCTCTGTGGTCTCCACAGGGGATTCAGACAACCCTTCGTCTTGGGAGATGCAAGACGAGCCTGTATTCAATTCACTGCAGGGATATCCGGCCTTACTTCGAGTCAGACCATCTCGGTGTCCATTCCACTTGAGGTCAGCAACTCAGGGTCCCTCTCACATACCTGTAGCTGAGAGAAGCCTCCTCTTGAGGTGCTTGTGAAAAGTTGGTATTCCTCTTGAGTCGAAGCCAGGGACTAAGCTCTCATCTCGAGTTGATTTGGGGTCCACGGAGCGCTTTCGTGTTGCTCCAGTAACCTCAAGATCCCTCTAGATTTGAGACAGTGATCTTGGGTTTTCTCTGGAGTGCCATCAAGGAAATCAAGGCTCCTTTGACGTTTGATGTGGAACACGGAATTGCTCTGCACGCAGTGCAGGGGAATCGGGCCTCATGTCGCAGCAAGGGGGAAGTCTCATGGTTTTTCTCGAGTTGCGGCCGGAACCTGGTGTATATTCTCCAGTTACGACGGGGAGGGCCCTTCCAGACACGTGTTTGTTCAGCGACGTCAGGACTCCTGCCTAGGTGCGAGGGACACCTCGGGATTCTCCTCGAGTTTTGGCATGGCAATTGGGACACGTCTCCACGTGAAGCGGGAGACCCAGGGTCCCTTTCCACGTGCCACAGGGATCCTGGGACTCCTATCCATTTTCAAGAGGAGTCAGGCATCGTATCCTTCGGAAGCATTGATCTCCGCGGACCTCTCGAGTTTTCAAAGGATGTGAGGCCTCCGGTCGCCTTGAGGCGGAGGACTAGGTCTTTCTTTGTCGTCTCCACAGGGGATTCAGATAACCCTTCGTCTTGGGAGATGCAAGACGAGCCTGCATTCAATTCACTGCAGGGATATCCGGCCTTACTTGGAGTCAGAGCATCTCGGTGTCCATTCCACTTGAGGCCAAAAACTCAGGGTCCCTCTCACATACCTGTAGCTGAGAGAAGCCTCCTGTTGAGGTGCTTTTGGAAAGTTGGTATTCCTCTTGAGTCGAAGCCAGGGACTAAGCTCTTATCTCGAGTTGATTTGGGGTCCACGGAGCCCTTTGGTGTTGCTCCAGTGACCTCAGGATCCCTCTAGACTTGAGACAGTGATCTTGGGTTTTCTCTGGAGTGCCATCAAGGAAATCAAGTCTCCTTTCACGTTTGATGTGGAACACGGAATTGCTCTGCACGCAGTGCAGGGGAATCGGGCCTCATCTCGCAGCGAGGGGGAAGTCTCATGGTTTTTCTCGAGTTGCGGCCGGAACCTGGGGTATATTCTCGAGTTACGACGGGGAGGGCCCTTCCAGACATGTGTTTGTTCAGCGACGTCAGGACTCCTGGCTAGGTGCGAGGGACACCTCGGGATTCTCCTCGAGTCTTGGCATGGCAATTGGGACGCGTCTCCACGTGAGGCGGGAGACCCAGGGTCCCTTTCCACGTGCCACATGGATCCTGGGACTCCTATCCATTTTCAAGAGGAGTCAGGCATCGTCTCCTTTGGAAGCATTGATCTCCGCGTACCCCTCGAGTTTTCAAAGGATGTGAGGCCTCTGTTCGCGTTGAGGCGGAGGACTAGGTCTTTCTCTGTGGTCTCCACAGGGGATTCAGACAACCCTTCGTCTTGGGAGATGCAAGACGAGCCTGCATTCAATTCACTGCAGGGATATCCGGCCTTACTTCGAGTCAGAGCATCTCGGTGTCCATTCCACTTGAGGCCACAAACTCAGGGTCCGTCTCACATACCTGTAGCTGAGAGAAGCCTCCTCTTGAGTTGCTTGTGGAAAGTTGGTATTCCACTTGTGTCGAAGCCAGGGACTAAGCTCTCATCTCGAGTTGATTTGGGGTCCATGGAGCCCTTTCATGTGGCTCCAGTGACCTCAGGATCCCTCTAGACTTGAGACAGTGATCTTACGTTTTCTCTGGAGTTCCATCAAGGAAATCAAGGCTACTTTCACGTTTGATGTGGAAAACGGAATTGCTCTGCATGCAGTGCAGGGGAGTCGGGCCTCAACTCGCGGCGAGGGGGAAATCTCATGGTTTTTCTCGAGTTGCGGCCGGAACCTGGGGTATATTCTCGAGTTACGACGGGGAGGGCCCTTCCAGACACGTGTTTGTTCAGCGACGTCAGGACTCCTGCCTAAGTGCGAGGGACACTTCGGGATTCTCCTCGAGTCTTGGCATGGCAATTGGGACGCGTCTCCACGTGAGGCGGGAGACCCAGTGTCCCTTTCCACGTGCCACACGGATCCTGGGACTCCTATCCATTTTCAAGAGGAGTCAGGCATCGTCTCCTTTGGAAGCATTGATCTCCGCAGACCTCTCGAGTTTTCAAAGGATGTGAGGCCTTTGGTCGCGATGAGGCGGAGAACTCGGTCTTTCTCTGTGGTCTCCACCGGGGATTCAGACATCCCTTCTTCTTGGGAGATGCAAGACGAGCCTGCATTCAATTCACTGCAGGGATATCCGGCCTTACTTCGAGTCAGAGCATCTCGGTGTCCTTTCCACTTGAGGCCACAAACTCGGGGTCCCTCAAATATACCTGTAGCTGAGAGAAGCCTCCTCTTGAGGTGCTTGTGGAAAGTTCGTATTCCTCTTGAGTCGAAGCCAGGGACTAAGCTCTCATCTCGAGTTGATTTGGGGTCCACGGAGCCATTTCATGTTGCCCCAGTGACCTCAGGATCCCTCTAGACTTGAGACAGTGATCTTGGGTTTTCTCTGGAGTGCCATCAAGGAAATCAAGGCTCCTTTCACGTTTGATGTGGAACACGGAATTGCTCTGCATGCAGTGCAGGGGAATCGGGCCTCAACTCGCGGCGAGGGGTAAATCTCATGGTTTTGTTCAGTTGCGGCCGGAACCTGGGATATATTCTCGAGTTACGACGGGGAGGGCCCTTCCAGACACGTGTTTGTTGAGCGACGTCAGGACTCCTGCCTAGGTGCGAGGGACACCTCGGGATTCTCCTCGAGTCTTGGCATGGCATTTTGGACGCGTCTCCACGTGAGGCGGGAGACCCAGGTTCCCTTTTCACGTGCCACAGGGATCCTGGGACTCCTATCCATTTTCAAGAGGAGTCAGGCATCGTCTCTTTGGAAGCATTGATCTCCTTGGACCTCTCGAGTTTTCAAAGGATGTGAGGCCTCCGGTCGCGATGAGGCGGAGAACTCGGTCTTTCTCTGTTGTCTCCCCAGCGGATTCAGACATCCCTTCGTCTTGGGAGATGCAAGATGAGCCTGCATTCAATTCACTGCAGGGATATCCGGCCTTACTTCGAGTCAGAGCATCTCGGTGTCCATTCCACTTGAGGCCACAAACTCAGGGTCCCTCTCACATACCTGTAGCTGAGAGAAGCCTCCTCTTGAGGTGCTTGTGGAAAGTTCGTATTCCTCTTGAGTCGAAGCCAGGGACTAAGCTCTCATCTCGAGTTGATTTGTGGTCCACGGAGCCATTTCGTGTTGCTACAGTGACCTCAGGATCCCTCTAGACTTGAGACACTGATCTTGGGTTTTCTCTGGAGTGCCATCAAGGAAATCAAGGCTCCTTTCATTTTTGATGTGGAATACGGAATTGCTCTGCACGCAGGGCAGGGGAATTGGGCCTCATCTCGCGGCGAGGGGGAAGTCTCATGGTTTTTCTCGAGTTGCGGCCGGAACCTGGGGTATATTCTTGAGTTACGACGGGGAGGTCCCTTCCAGACATGTGTTTGTACAGCGACGTCAGGACTCCTGCCTAGGTGCGAGGGACTCCTCGGGATTCTCCTCGAGTCTGGCATGGCAATTGGGACGCGTCTCCATGTGAGGCGGGAGACCCAGTGTCCCTTTCCACGTGCCACAGGGATCCTGGGACTCCTATCCATTTTCAAGAGGAATCAGGCATCGTCTCCTTTGGAAGCATTGATCTCTGCAGACCTCTCGAGTTTTCAAAGGATGTGAGGCCTCCGGTCGCGATGAGGCGGAGGAGTAGGTCTTTCTCTGTGGTCTCCACAGGGGATTCAGACAACCCTTCGTCTTGGGAGATGCAAGACGAGCCTGCATTCAATACACTGCAGGGATATCCGGCCTTACTTCGAGTCAGAGCATCTTGGTGTCCATTCCACATGAGGCCACAAACTCAGGGTCCCTCTCACATACCTGTAGCTGAGAGAAGCCTCCTCTTGAGTTGCTTGTGGAAAGTTGGTATTCCTCTTGTGTCGAAGCCAGGGACTAAGCTCTCATCTCGAGTTGATTTGGGGTCCACGGAGCCATTTCATGTTGCTCCAGTGACCTCAGGATCCCTCTAGACTTGAGACAGTGATCTTGGGTTTTCTCTGGAGTGCCATCAAGGAAATCAAGGCTCCTTTCACGTTTGATGTGGAACACGGAATTGCTCTGCATGAAGTGCAGGGGAATCGGGTCTCAACTCGCGGCGAGGGGGAAATCTCATGGTTTTTCTCGAGTTGCGGCCGGAACCTGGGGTATATACTCGAGTTACGATGGGGAGGGCCCTTCAAGACACGTGTTTGTTCAGCGACGTCAGGACTCCTGCCTAGGTGCGAGGGACACTTCGGGATTCTCCTCGAGTCTTGGCATGGCAATTGGGACGCGTCTCCACGTGAGGCGGGAGACCCAGTGTCCCTTTCCACGTGCCACAGGGATCCTGGGACTCCTATCCATTTTCAAGAGGATTCAGGCATTGTCTCCTTTGGAAGCATTGATCTCCACGGACCTCTCGACTTTTCAAAGGATGTGAGGCCTCCGCTCGCGATGAGGCGGAGAATTAGGTCTTTCTCTGTGGTCTCCACAGGGGATTCAGACATCCCTTCGTCTTGGGAGATGCAAGATGAGCCTGCATTCAATTCACTGCAGGGATATCCGGTCTTACTTCGAGTCAGAGCATCTCGGTGTCCATTCCACTTGATGCCACAAACTCAGGGTCCCTCTCACATACCTGTAGCTGAGAGAAGCCTACTCTTGAGGGGCTTGTGGAAAGTTCATATTCCTCTTGAGTTGAAGCCAGGGACTAAGCTCTCATCTCGAGTTGATTTGTGGTCCACGGAGCCCTTTCCTGTTGGTCCAGTTACCTCAGGATCCCTCTAGACTTGAAACAGTGATCTTGGGTTTTCTCTGGAGTGCCATCAAGGAAATCAAGGCTCCTTTCACGTTTGATGTCGAACACGGAATTGCTCTGCATGCAGTGCAGGGGAATCGGGCCTCAACTCGCGGCGAGGGGTAAATCTCATGGTATTTTTCAGTTGCGGCCAGAACCTGGGATATATTCTCGAGTTACGACAGGGAGGGCCCTTCCAGACACGTGTTTGTTGAGCGACGTCAGGACTCCTACCTAGGTGCGAGGGACACCTCGGGATTCTCCTCGAGTCTTGCCATGGCAATGGGGACGCGTCTCCACGTGAGGCGGGAGACCCAGTGTCCCTTTTCACGTGCCACAGGAATCCTGGGACTCCTATCCATTTTCAAGAGGAGTCAGGCATCGTCTCCTTTGGAAGCATTGATCTCCGGGGACCTCTCGAGTTTTCAAAGGATGTGAGGCCTCCGGTCGCGATGAGGCGGAGAACTCGGTCTTTCTCTGTGGTCTCCACAGGGGATTCACACATCCCTTCGTCTTGGGAGATGCAAGACGAGCCTGCATTCAATTCACTGCAGGAATATCCGGCCTTACTTCGAGTCAGAGCATCTCGGTGTCCATTCCACTTGAGGCCACAAACTCAGGGTCCCTCAAATATACCTGTAGCTGAGAGAAGCCTCCTCTTGAGGTCCTTGTGGAAAGTTGGTATTCGTCTTGAGTCAATGCCAGGGACTAAGCTCTCATCTCGAGTTGATTTGGGGTCCACGGAGCCCTTTCTTGTTGCTCCAGTGACCTCAGGATCCCTCTAGACTTGAGACAGTGTTCTTGGGTTTTCTCTGGAGTGCCATCAAGGAAATCAAGGCTCCTTTCTATTTTGATGTGGAATACGGAATTGCTCTGCACGCAGGGCAGGGGAATCGGGCCTCATCTCGCGGCGAGGGGGGAGTCTCATGGTTTTTCTCGAGTTGCGGCCGGAACCTGGGGTATATTCTCGATTTACGACGGGGAGGGGCCTTCCAGACACGTGTTTGTTCAGTGACGTCAGGACTCCTGCCTAGGTGCGAGGGACACCTCGAGATTCTCCTCGAGTCTTGGCATGGCAATTGGGACGCCTCTCCACGTGAGGCGGGAGACCCAGTGTCCCTTTCCACGTGCCACAGGGATCCTGGGACTCCTATCCATTTTCAAGAGGAGTCAGGCATCGTTTCCTTTGGAAGCATTGATCTCCGCGGACCTCTCGAGTTTTCAAAGGATGTGAGGCCTCCGCTCGCGATGAGGCGGAGATTTAGGTCTTTCTCTGTGGTCTCCACAGGGGATTCAGACATCCCTTCGCCTTGGGAGATGCAAGACGAGCCTGCATTCAATTCACTGCAGGGATATCCGGCCTTACTTCGAGTCAGAGCATCTCGGTGTCCATTCCATTTGAGGCCACAAACTCCGGGGCCCTCTCACATACCTGTAGCTGAGAGAAGCCTCCTCTTGAGGTGCTTGTGGAAAGTTCGTATTCCTCTTGAGTCGAAGCCAGGGACTAAGCTCTCATCTCGAGTTGATTTGGGGTCCATGGAGCCCTTTGGTGTTGCTCCAGTGACCTCAGGATCCCTGTAGACTTGAGACAGTAATCTTCGGTTTGCTCTGGAGTGCCATCAAGGAAATCATGGCTCCTTTCACGTTTGATGTGGAACACGGAATTGCTCTGCACGCAGTGCAGGGGAATCGGCCCTCATCTCGCGGCGAGGCGGAAGTCTCATGGTTTTTCTCGAGTTGCGGCCGGAACCTGGGGTATATTCTCGAGTTACGACGGGGAGGGCCCTTCCAGACACGTGTTTGTTCAGCGACGTCAGGACTCCTGCCTAGGTGCGAGGGACAACTCGGGATTCTCCTCGAGTTTTGGCATGGCAATTGAGACGCGTCTCCACGTGAGGCGGGAGACCTAGTGTCCCTTTCCACGTGCCACACGGATCCTGGGACTCCTATCCATTTTCAAGAGGAGTCAGGCATCGTCTCCTTTGGAAGCATTGATCTCCGCGGTCCTCTCGAGTTTTCAAAGGATGTGAGGCTTCCCGTCGCGATGAAGCGGAGAACTGGGTCTTTCTCTGTGGTCTCCACAGGGGATTCAGATATCCCTTCGTCTTGGGAGATGCAAGACGAGCCTGCATTCAATTCACTGCAGGGATATCCGGCCTAACTTCTAGTCAGAGCTTCTCGGTGTCCATTCCACTTGAGGTCACAAACTCAGGGTCCCTCTCACATACCTGTAGCTGAGAGAAGCCTCCTCTTGAGGTGCTTGTGGAAAATTGGTATTCCTCTTGAGTCGAATCTAGGGACTAAGCTCTCATCTCGAGTTGATTTGGGGTCCTCGGAGCCCTTTCGTGTTGCTCCAGTGACCTCAGGACCCCTCTAGTCTTGAGACAGTGATGTTGGGTTTTCTCTGTTGTGCCATCAAGGAAATCAAGGCTCCTTTCACGTTTGATGTGGAACACGGAATTTCTCTGTACGCAGTGCAGGGGAATCGAGCCTCATCTCGTGGCGAGCGGGAAGTCTCGGGTTTTTCTCGAGTTGCGGCCGGAACCTGGGGTATATTCTCGAGTTACGACGGGGAGGGCCCTTCCAGACACCTGTTTGTTCAGCAACGTCAGTACTCGGGCCTAGGTGCGAGGGACACCTCGGAATTCTCCTCGAGCCTTGGCATGGCAATTTGGACGCGTCTCCACGTGAGGCGGGAGATCCAGGGTCTCTTTCCACGGGCCAGAGTGATCCTGGGACTCCTATCCATTTTCAAGAGGAGTCAGGCATCGTCTCCTTTGGAAGCATTGATCTCCGTGGACCTCTCCAGTTTTCAAAGGATGTGAGGCCTCCTGTCGCGATGAGGAGGAGAACTAGGTCTTTCTCTGTGGTCTCCACAGGGGATTCAGACATCCCTTCGTTTTGTGAGATGCAAGTCGAGCCTGCACTCAATTCACTGCAGGGATATACGGCCTTACTTCGAGTCAGAGCATCTCGGTGTCCATTCCACTTGAGGCCACAAACTCAGGGTCCCTCTCACATACATGTAGCTGAGAAAAGCCTCCTCTTGAGGTTCTTGGGGAAAGTTGGTATACCTCTTGACTCGAAGCCAGGGACTAAGCTCTCATCTCGAGTTGATTTGGGGTCCACGGAGCCCTTTCGTGTTGCTACAGTGACCTCAGGATCCCTCTAGACTTGAAACAGTGATCTTGGGTTTTCTCTGGAGTGCCATCAAGGAAATCAAGGCTCCTTTCACGTTTGATGTGGAACACAGAATTGCTCTGCCCGCAGTGCAGGGGAATCGGGCCTCATTTCGCGGCGAGGCGGAAGTCTCATGGTTTTACTCCACTTGTGGCCGGAACCTGGGGTATATTCTCGAGTTACGACGTGGGTGGCCCTTCCAGAAACGTGTTTGTTTAACGACGTCAGAACTCCTGCCTTGGTTCGATGGACAACTCGGGATTCTCCCCGAGTCTTGGCATGGCAATTTGGACGCGTCTCCACGTGTGGCGGGAGACCCAGGTTCCCTTTCCACGTGCCACAGGGATCCTGGGACTCCAATCCATTTTCAAGAGGAGTCAGGAATCGTCTCCTTTGGAAGCACTGATCTCCGCGGACCTCTCGAATTTTCAAAGGATGTGAGGCCTCCAGTCGCGATGTGGCGAGAACTAGGTCTTTCTCTGTGGTCTCCACAGGGGATTCAGACATCCAGTCTTCTTGGGAGATGCAAGACGAGCCTGCATTCAATTCACTGCAGGGATATCCGGCCTTACTTCGAGGCAGAGTATCTCGGTGTCCATTCAATTTGAGGCCAGAAACTCAGGGTCCCTCTCACATACCTGTAGCTGAGAGAAGCCTCCTCTTGAGGTGCTTGTGGAAAGTTGGTATTCCTCTTGAGTCGAAGCCAGGGACTTAGCTCTCATCTCGAGGTGATTTGGGGTCCACGAAGCCCTTTCGAGTTGCTACAGTGACCTGAGTATACCTCTAGACTTGAGACAGTGATCTTGGGTTTTCTCTGGAGTGCCATCAAGGATATCAAGGCTCCTTTCACGTTTGATGTGGAACACGGTATTGCTCCGCACGCAGTGCAGGGGAATCGGGCCTCATCTCGCGGCGAGGGGGAACTCTCATGGTTTTTCTCGAGTTGCGGCCGGAACCTGGGGTATATTCTCGAGTTACGACAGGGAGGGCCCTTCCAGTCACGTGTTTGTTCTGCGACGTCAGGACTCCTGCCTTGGTGCGAGGGACACCTCGGGATTCTCCTCGAGTCTTGGCATGGCAATTGGGACGCGTCTCCACGTGAGGCGGGAGACCCAGGGTCCCTTTCCACGTGCCACAGGGATCCTGGGACTCCTATCCATTTTCAAGAGGAGTCAGGCATCGTCTCCTTTGGAAGCATTGATCTCCTTGGACCTCTCGAGTTTTCAAAGGATGTGAGGCCTTCGGTCGCGATGAGGCGGAGAACTAGGTCTTTCTCTGTGGTCTCCACATGGGATTCAGACATCCCTTCGTCTTGGGAGATGCAAGACGAGCCTGCATTCAATTCACTGCAGGGATATCCGGCCTTACTTCGAGTCAGAGCATCTCGGTGTCCATTCCACTTGAGGCCACAAACTCATGGTCCCTCTCACATACTTGTAGCTGAGAGAAGCCTCCTATAGATGCTTATGGAAATTTGGTATTCCTCTTGAGTCGAAGCCAGGGACTAAGCTCCCATCTCGGGTTGATTTGGGGTCCACGGAGCCCTTTCCTGTTGCTCCAGTGAACTCAGGATCCCTCTAGACTTGAGACATTGATCTTGGGTTTTATCTGGAGTGCCATTAAGGAAATCAAGGCTCCTTTCACGTTTGATGTGGAACACGGAATTGCTCTACACACAGTTCAGGGGAATCAGGCCTCATCTCGCGGCGAGGGGGAAGTCTCATGGTTTTTCTCGAGTTGCGGCCGGAACCTGGGGTATATTCTCGAGTTACGACAGGGAGGGCCCTTCCAGACACGTGTTTGTTCAGCGACGTCAGGACTCCTGCCTAGGTGCTAGGGACACCCGGGATTCTCCTCGAGTCTCGGCATGGCAATTGGGAAGCGTCTCCACGTGAGGCGGGAGACCCATGGTCCCTTTCCACGTGCCACAGGGATCCTGGGACTCCTATCCATTTTCAAGAGTACTCAGGCATCGTCTCCTTTGAAAGCATTGATCTCCGCGGACCTCTCGAGTTTTCAAAGGATGTGAGGCCTCCGCTCGCGGTGAGGCGGAGAATTATGTCTTTCCCTGTGGCCTCCACAGGGGATTCAGACATCCCTTCGTCTTGAGAGATGCAAGAAGAGCCTGCATTCAATTCACTGAAGGGATATCCGCGCTTACTTCGAGTCAGAGCATCTCGGTTTCCATTCCATTTGAGGCCACAAACTCAGGGTGCTTCTCACATACCTGTAGCTGAGAGAAGACTCCTCTTGAGGTGCTTGTGGAAAGTTGGTATTCCTCTTGAGTCGAAGCCAGGGACTAAGCTCTCATCTCGAGTTGATTTGGGGTCCACGGAGCCCTTTCCTGTTGCTCAAGTGACCTCAGGATCCCTCTAGACTTGCGACAGTGATCTTGGGTTTTCTCTGGAGTGCCATCAAGGAAATCAAGTCTCCTTTCACGTTTCATGTGGAACACGGAATT
Source organism: Dama dama (assembly GCF_033118175.1). Taxonomy (NCBI): domain Eukaryota; kingdom Metazoa; phylum Chordata; class Mammalia; order Artiodactyla; family Cervidae; genus Dama; species Dama dama. The sequence goes on from NW_026870927.1 coordinate 6,842,166, forward strand.
GCTCTGCATGCAGTGCAGGGAAATCGGGCCTCAACTCGCAGCGAGGGGGAAATCTCATGGTTTTTCTCGACTTGCGGCCCGAACCTGGGGTATATTCTCGAGTTACGATTGGGAGGACCCTTCCAGACACGTGTTTTTTCAGCGACCTCAGGACTCCTGCCTAGGTGCGAGGGACACCTCGGGATTCTCCTCGAGTCTTGGCATGACAAATGGGACGCGTCTCCACGTGAGGCGGGAGACCCAGGGTCCCTTTCCACGTGCCACAGGGATCCTGGGACTCCATTCCATTTTCAAGAGGAGTCAGGCATCGTTTCCTTTGGAAGCATTGATCTCCGCGGACCTCTCGAGTTTTCAAAGGTTGTGAGGCCTCCGGTCGCGATGAGGCGGAGGACTAGGACTTTCTCTGTGGTCTCCACAGGGGATTCAGACATCCCTTCGTCTTGGGAGATGCAAGACGAGCCTGCATTCAATTCACTGCAGGGAAATCCGGCCTTACTTCGAGTCAGAGCATCTCGGTGTCCATTCCATTTGAGGACACAAACTCAGGGTCCCTCTCACATACCTGTAGCTGAGAGAAGCCTCCTCTTGAGGTGCTTGTGGAAAGTTGGTATTCTTCTTGAGTCAAAGCCACGGACTAATCTCTCATCACGAGTTGATTTGGGGACCACGGAGCCCTTTGGGGTTGCTCCAGTGACCTCAGGATCCCTCTAGACTTGAGACACTGATCTTGGGTTTTCTCTGGAGTGCCATCAAGGAAATCAAGGCTCCTTTCACGTTTAATGTGGAACACGGAATTGCTCTGCATGCACTGCAGGGGAATCGGGCCTCATCTCGCGGCGAGGGGGAAGTCTCATGGTTTTTCTCGAGTTGTGGCCGGAAACTGGGGTATATTCTCGAGTTACGACGGGCAGGGCCCTTCCAGACACGTATTTGTTCAGCGACGTCAGGACTCCTGCCTAGGTGCGAGGGACAACTCGAGATTCTCCTCGAGTCTTGGCATGGCAATTGGGACGCGTCTCCAAGTGTGGCGGGAGACCCAGTGTACCTTTCAACGTGCCACAGGGATCCTGTGACTCCTATCCATTTTCAAGAGGAGCCAGGCTTCGTCTCCTTTGGAAGCATTGATCTCCGCGGACCTCTCGAGTTTTCAAAGGATGTGAGGCCTCCGGTCGCGTTGAGGCAGAGGACTAGGTCTTTCTCTGTGGTCTCCACCGGAGATTCAGACATCCCTTCGTCTTGGGAGATGCAAGACGAGCCTGCATTCAATTCACTGCAGGGATATCCAGCCTTACTTCCAGTCAGAGCATCTCGGTGTCCATTCCACTTGAGGCCACAAACTCAGGGTCCCTCTCACATACCTGTAGCTGAGAGAAGCCTCCTCTTGAGGTGCTTGTGGAAAGTTGGTATTCCTCTTGAGTCGAAGCCAGGGACTAAGCTCTCATCTCGAGATGATTTGGGGTCCACGGATCCCTTTCTTTTTGCACCAGTGACCTCAGGATCCCTCTAGACTAGAGACAGTGACTTTGGGTTTTCTCTGGAGTGCCATCAAGGAAATCAAGGCTCCTTTCACGTTTGATGTGGAACACGGAATTGCTCTGCACGCAGTGCAGGGGAATCGGGCCTCATCTCGCAGCGAGGGCGAAGTCTTATGGTTTTTCTCGAGTTGCGACCGCAACCCGGGGTATATTCTCGAGTTACGACAGGGAGGGCCCTTCCAGACACGTGTTTGTTCAGCGACGTCAGGACTCCTGCCTAGGTGGGAGGGACACCCGGGATTCTCCTCGAGTTTCGTCATGGCAATTGGCTCGCGTCCCCACGTGAGGCGGGAGACCCAGGTTCCCTTTCCACGTGCAACAGGGATCCTCGGACTCCTATCCATTTTCAAGATGAGTCAGTCATCGTCTCCTTTGGAAGCATTGATCTCCGCGGACCTCTCCATTTTTCAAAGGATGTGAGGACTCCAATGGCGATGATGCGGAGAACTAGGTCTTTCTCTGTGGTCTCCACAGGGGATTCAGACATGCCTTCGTCTTGGGAGATGCAAGACGAGCCTGCATTCAATTCACTGCAGGGATATCTGGCCTTACTTCGAGTCAGAACACCTCGATGTCCATTCCACTTGAGGCCACAAACTCAGGGTCCCTCTCACATACCTGCAACTGAGAGAAGCCTCCTCTTGAGGTGCTTGTGGAAAGTTGGTATTGCTCTTGAGTCGAAGCCAGGGACTAAGCTCTCATCTCGAGTTGATTTCGGGTCCTCGGAGCCCTTTCGTTTTGCTACAGTGACCTCAGGATCCCTCTAGACTTGAGACAGTGATCTTGGGTTTTCTCTGGAGGGCCATCAAGGAAATCAAGGCTCCTTTCACGTTTGATGTGGAACACGGAATTGCTCTGCAGCCAGTCCAGGGAAATCGGGCCTCATCTCGCGGCGAGGGGGAAGTCTCATGGTTTTTCTCGAGTTGCGGCCGGATCCTGGGGTATATTCTCGAGTTACGACGGGGAGGGCCCTTCCAGACACGTGTTTGTTCAGCGACGTCAGGACTCCTGCCTTGGTGTGAGGGACACCTCGGGATTCACCTCGAGTCTTGGCATGGCAATTTGGACGCGTCTCCACGTGAGGCGGGAGACCCAGGTTCCCTTTCCACGTGCCACAGGGATCCTGGGACTCCTATCCATTTTCAAGAGGAGTCAGGAATCATCTCCTTTGGAAGCATTGATCTCCGCGGACCACTCGAATTTTCAAAGGATGTGAGGCCTCCAGTCGCGATGTGGCGAGAACTAGGTCTTTCTCTGTGGTCTCCACAGGGGATTCAGACATCCAGTCTTCTTGGGAGATGCAAGACGAGCCTGCATTCAATTCACTGCAGGGATATCCGGCCTTACTTCGAGGCAGAGTATCTCGGTGTCCATTCCACTTGAGGTCACAAACTCAGGGTCCCTCTCACATACCTGTAGCTGAGAGAAGCCTCCTCTTGAGGTGCTTGGGGAAAGTTGGTATTCCACTTGAGTCGAAGCCAGGGACTAAGCTCTCATCTCGAGTTGATTTGGGGTCCACGGAGACCGTTCATGTTGCTACAGTCACCTGAGGATCCCTCTAGACTTGAGACAGTGATCTTGGGTTTTCTCTGGAGTGCCATCAAGGAAATCAAGGCTCCTTTCACGTTTGATGTGGAACACGGAATTGCTCTGCACGCAGTGCAGGGGATTCGGGACTCATCTCGCAGCGAAGCGGATGTCTCATGGTTTTTCTCCTCTTGTGGCCGGAACCTGGGGTATATTCTCGAGTTACGACGTGGGGGGCCCTTCCAGACACGTGATTGTTCAGCGACGTCAGGACTCCTGCCTAGGTGCGAGGGACACCTCAAGATTCTCCTCGAGTCTTGGCATGGCAATTGGGACGCTTCTCTACGTGAGGCGGGAGACCCAGGTTCCGTTTCCACGTGCCACAGGGATCCTGGGACTCCTATCCATTTTCAAGAGGAGTCAGGCATCGTCTCCTTTGGAAGCATTGATGTCCACGGACCTCTCGAGTTTTCAAAGGATGTGAGGCCTCCGGTCGCGATGAGGCGGAGAACTAGGTCTTTCTCTGTGGTCTCCAGTGGGGTTTCAGACATCCCTTCGTCTTGGGAGATGCAAGACGAGCCTGCATTCAATTCACTGCAGGGATATCCGGCCTTACTTCGAGTCACAGCGCGTCGGTGTCCATTCCACTTGAGGCCACAAACTCAGGGTCCCTCTCACATACCTGCAACTGAGAGAAGCCTCCTCTTGAGGTGCTTGTGGAAAGTTGGTATTGCTCTTGAGTCGAAGCCAGGGACTAAGCTCTCATCTCGAGTTGATTTCGGGTCCTCGGAGCCCTTTCGTTTTGCTACAGTGACCTCAGGATCCCTCTAGACTTGAGACAGTGATCTTGGGTTTTCTCTGGAGGGCCATCAAGGAAATCAAGGCTCCTTTCACGTTTGATGTGGAACACGGAATTGCTCTGCAGCCAGTCCAGGGAAATCGGGCCTCATCTCGCGGCGAGGGGGAAGTCTCATGGTTTTTCTCGAGTTGCGGCTGGATCCTGGGGTATATTCTCGAGTTACGACGGGGAGGGCCCTTCCAGACACGTGTTTGTTCAGCGACGTCAGGACTCCTGCCTTGGTGTGAGGGACACCTCGGGATTCACCTCGAGTCTTGGCATGGCAATTGGCTCGCGTCTCCACGTGAGGCGGGAGACCAAGGGTCCCTTTCCACGTGCCACAGGGATCCTGGGACTCCTATCCATTTTCAAGAGGAGTCAGGCATCATCTCCTTTGGAAGCATTGAACTCCACGGACCTCTCCAGTTTTCAAAGGATGTGAGGCCTCCTCTCGCGATGAGGAGGAGAACTAGGTCTATCTCTGTGGTCTCCACAGGGGATTCAGATATCTCTTCGTTTTGGGAGATGCAAGTCGAGCCTGCACTCAATTCACTGCAGGGATATACGGCCTTACTTCGAGTCAGAGCATCTCGGTGTCCATTCCACTTGAGGCCACAAACTCAGGGTCCCTCTCTCATACATGTAGCTGAGAAAAGCCTCCTCTTGAGGTGCTTGTGGAAAGTTGGTATTCCTCTTGACTCGAAGCCAGGGACTAAGCTCTCATCTCGAGTTGATTTGGGGTCCACGGAGCACTTTCGTGTCGCTACACTGACCTCAGGATCCCTCTAGACTTGAAACAGTGATCTTGGGTTTTCTCTGGAGTGCCATCAAGGAAATCAAGGCTCCTTTCACGTTTGATGTGGAACACAGAATTGCTCTGCCCGCAGTGCAGGGGAATCGGGCCTCATCTCGCGGCGAGGCGGAAGTCTCATGGTTTTACTCCACTTGTGGCGGGAACCTGGGGTATATTCTCGAGTTATGACGTGGGTGGCACTTCCAGAAACGTGTTTGTTTAACGACGCAGAACTCCTGCCTTGGTTCGATGGACAACTCGGGATTCTCCCCGAGTCTTGGCATGGCAATTTGGACGCGTCTCCACGTGTGGCGGGAGACCCAGGTTCCCTTTCCACGTGCCACAGGGATCCTGGGACTCCTATCCATTTTCAAGAGGAGTCAGGAATCATCTCCTTTGGAAGCATTGATCTCCGCGGACCTCTCGAATTTTCAAAGGATGTGAGGCCTCCAGTCGCGATGTGGCGAGAACTAGGTCTTTCTCTGTGGTCTCCACAGGGGATTCAGACATCCAGTCTTCTTGGGAGATGCAAGACGAGCCTGCATTCAATTCACTGCAGGGATATCCGGCCTTACTTCGAGGCAGAGTATCTCGGTGTCCATTCCACTTGAGGTCACAAACTCAGGGTCCCTCTCACATACCTGTAGCTGAGAGAAGCCTCCTCTTGAGGTGCTTGGGGAAAGTTGGTATTCCACTTGAGTCGAAGCCAGGGACTAAGCTCTCATCTCGAGTTGATTTGGGGTCCACGGAGACCGTTCATGTTGCTACAGTCACCTGAGGATCCCTCTAGACTTGAGACAGTGATCTTGGGTTTTCTCTGGAGTGCCATCAAGGAAATCAAGGCTCCTTTCACGTTTGATGTGGAACACGGAATTGCTCTGCACGCAGTGCAGGGGATTCGGGACTCATCTCGCAGCGAAGCGGATGTCTCATGGTTTTTCTCCTCTTGTGGCCGGAACCTGGGGTATATTCTCGAGTTACGACGTGGGGGGCCCTTCCAGACACGTGATTGTTCAGCGACGTCAGGACTCCTGCCTAGGTGCGAGGGACACCTCAGGATTCTCCTCGAGTCTTGGCATGGCAATTGGGACGCTTCTCTACGTGAGGCGGGAGACCCAGGTTCCGTTTCCACGTGCCACAGGGATCCTGGGACTCCTATCCATTTTCAAGAGGAGTCAGGCATCGTCTCCTTTGGAAGCATTGATGTCCGCGGACCTCTCGAGTTTTCAAAGGATGTGAGGCCTCCGGTCGCGATGAGGCGGAGAACTAGGTCTTTCTCTGTGGTCTCCAGTGGGGTTTCAGACATCCCTTCGTCTTGGGAGATGCAAGACGAGCCTGCATTCAATTCACTGCAGGGATATCCGGCCTTACTTCGAGTCACAGCGCGTCGGTGTCCATTCCACTTGAGGCCACAAACTCAGGGTCCCTCTCACATACCTGCAACTGAGAGAAGCCTCCTCTTGAGGTGCTTGTGGAAAGTTGGTATTGCTCTTGAGTCGAAGCCAGGGACTAAGCTCTCATCTCGAGTTGATTTCGGGTCCTCGGAGCCCTTTCGTTTTGCTACAGTGACCTCAGGATCCCTCTAGACTTGAGACAGTGATCTTGGGTTTTCTCTGGAGGGCCATCAAGGAAATCAAGGCTCCTTTCACGTTTGATGTGGAACACGGAATTGCTCTGCAGCCAGTCCAGGGAAATCGGGCCTCATCTCGCGGCGAGGGGGAAGTCTCATGGTTTTTCTCGAGTTGCGGCCGGATCCTGGGGTATATTCTCGAGTTACGACGGGGAGGGCCCTTCCAGACACGTGTTTGTTCAGCGACGTCAGGACTCCTGCCTTGGTGTGAGGGACACCTCGGGATTCACCTCGAGTCTTGGCATGGCAATTGGCTCGCGTCTCCACGTGAGGCGGGAGACCCAGGGTCCCTTTCCACGTGCCACAGGGATCCTGGGACTCCTATCCATTTTCAAGAGGAGTCAGGCATCATCTCCTTTGGAAGCATTGAACTCCACGGACCTCTCCAGTTTTCAAAGGATGTGAGGCCTCCTCTCGCGATGAGGAGGAGAACTAGGTCTATCTCTGTGGTCTCCACAGGGGATTCAGATATCTCTTCGTTTTGGGAGATGCAAGTCGAGCCTGCACTCAATTCACTGCAGGGATATACGGCCTTACTTCGAGTCAGAGCATCTCGGTGTCCATTCCACTTGAGGCCACAAACTCAGGGTCCCTCTCTCATACATGTAGCTGAGAAAAGCCTCCTCTTGAGGTGCTTGTGGAAAGTTGGTATTCCTCTTGACTCGAAGCCAGGGACTAAGCTCTCATCTCGAGTTGATTTGGGGTCCACGGAGCACTTTCGTGTCGCTACACTGACCTCAGGATCCCTCTAGACTTGAAACAGTGATCTTGGGTTTTCTCTGGAGTGCCATCAAGGAAATCAAGGCTCCTTTCACGTTTGATGTGGAACACAGAATTGCTCTGCCCGCAGTGCAGGGGAATCGGGCCTCATCTCGCGGCGAGGCGGAAGTCTCATGGTTTTACTCCACTTGTGGCGGGAACCTGGGGTATATTCTCGAGTTATGACGTGGGTGGCACTTCCAGAAACGTGTTTGTTTAACGACGCAGAACTCCTGCCTTGGTTCGATGGACAACTCGGGATTCTCCCCGAGTCTTGGCATGGCAATTTGGACGCGTCTCCACGTGTGGCGGGAGACCCAGGTTCCCTTTCCACGTGCCACAGGGATCCTGGGACTCCTATCCATTTTCAAGAGGAGTCAGGAATCATCTCCTTTGGAAGCATTGATCTCCGCGGACCTCTCGAATTTTCAAAGGATGTGAGGCCTCCAGTCGCGATGTGGCGAGAACTAGGTCTTTCTCTGTGGTCTCCACAGGGGATTCAGACATCCAGTCTTCTTGGGAGATGCAAGACGAGCCTGCATTCAATTCACTGCAGGGATATCCGGCCTTACTTCGAGGCAGAGTATCTCGGTGTCCATTCCACTTGAGGTCACAAACTCAGGGTCCCTCTCACATACCTGTAGCTGAGAGAAGCCTCCTCTTGAGGTGCTTGGGGAAAGTTGGTATTCCACTTGAGTCGAAGCCAGGGACTAAGCTCTCATCTCGAGTTGATTTGGGGTCCACGGAGACCGTTCATGTTGCTACAGTCACCTGAGGATCCCTCTAGACTTGAGACAGTGATCTTGGGTTTTCTCTGGAGTGCCATCAAGGAAATCAAGGCTCCTTTCACGTTTGATGTGGAACACGGAATTGCTCTGCACGCAGTGCAGGGGATTCGGGACTCATCTCGCAGCGAAGCGGATGTCTCATGGTTTTTCTCCTCTTGTGGCCGGAACCTGGGGTATATTCTCGAGTTACGACGTGGGGGGCCCTTCCAGACACGTGATTGTTCAGCGACGTCAGGACTCCTGCCTAGGTGCGAGGGACACCTCAGGATTCTCCTCGAGTCTTGGCATGGCAATTGGGACGCTTCTCTACGTGAGGCGGGAGACCCAGGTTCCGTTTCCACGTGCCACAGGGATCCTGGGACTCCTATCCATTTTCAAGAGGAGTCAGGCATCGTCTCCTTTGGAAGCATTGATGTCCGCGGACCTCTCGAGTTTTCAAAGGATGTGAGGCCTCCGGTCGCGATGAGGCGGAGAACTAGGTCTTTCTCTGTGGTCTCCAGTGGGGTTTCAGACATCCCTTCGTCTTGGGAGATGCAAGACGAGCCTGCATTCAATTTACTGCAGGGATATCCGGCCTTACTTCGAGTCACAGCGCGTCGGTGTCCATTCCACTTGAGGCCACAAACTCAGGGTCCCTCTCACATACCTGCAACTGAGAGAAGCCTCCTCTTGAGGTGCTTGTGGAAAGTTGGTATTGCTCTTGAGTCGAAGCCAGGGACTAAGCTCTCATCTCGAGTTGATTTCGGGTCCTCGGAGCCCTTTCGTTTTGCTACAGTGACCTCAGGATCCCTCTAGACTTGAGACAGTGATCTTGGGTTTTCTCTGGAGGGCCATCAAGGAAATCAAGGCTCCTTTCACGTTTGATGTGGAACACGGAATTGCTCTGCAGCCAGTCCAGGGGAATCGGGTCTCATCTCGCAGCGAGGGGGAAGTCTCATGGTTTTTCTCGAGTTGCGGCCGGAACCTGGGGTATATTCTCGAGTTACGACGGGGAGGGCCCTTCCAGACACGTGTTTGTTCAGCGACGTCAGGACTCCTGCCTAGGTGCGAGGGACACCTCGGGATTCTCCTCGAGTCTTGGCATGGCATTTGGGAAGCGTCTCCACGTGAGGCGGGAGATCCAGGGTCCCTTTCCACGTGCCACAGGGATCCTGGGACTCCTATCCATTTTCAAGAGGAGTCAGGCATCGTCTCCTTTGGAAGAATTGATCTCCGCGGACCTCTCGAGTTTTCAAAGGATGTGAGGCCTCCGGTCGCGTTGAGGCGGAGGACTAGGTCTTTCTCTCTGGTCTCCACAGCGGATTCAGACATCCCTTCGTCTTGGGAGATGCAAGACGAGCCTGCATTCAATTCACTGCAGGGATGTCCGGCCTTACTTCGAGTCAGAGCATATCGGTATCCATTCCACTTGAGGCCACAAACTCAGGGTCCCTCTCACATACCTTTAGCTGAGAGAAGCCTCCTCTTGAGGTGCTTTTGGAAAGTTGGTATTCCTCTTGACTCGAAGCCAGGGACTAAGCTCTCATCTCGAGTTGATTTGGGGTCCATGGAGAACTTTCTTGTTGCTCCAGTGACCTCAGGATCCTCCTAGACTTGAGACAGTGATCTTGGGTTTTCTCTGGAGTGCCATCAAGGAAATCAAGGCTCCTTTCACGTTTGATGTGGAACACGGAATTGCTCTGCACGCAGTGCAGGGGAATCGGGCTTCATCTCGCGGCGAGCGGGAAGTCTCATGGTTTTTCTCGAGTTGCGGCCGGAACCTGGGGTATATTCTCGAATTACGACGGGGAGGGCCCTTCCAGACACGTGTTTGTTCAGCGACGTCAGGACTCCTGCCTAGGTGCGAGGGACACCCCGGGATTCTCCTCGTGTCTTGGCATGGCAATTGGGACGCGTCTCCACGTGAGGCGGGAGACCCAGAGTCCCTTTCCACGTGCCACAGTCATCCTGGGACTCCTATCCTTTTTCAAGAGGAGTCAGGCATCGTCTCCTTTGGAAGCATTGATCTCCGCGGACCTCTCGAGTTTTCAAAGATGGGAGGCCTCCGGTCGCAATGAGGAGGAGAACTAGGTATTTCTCTGTGGTCTCCACAGGGGATTCAGACATCCCTTCGTCTTGGGAGATGCAAGACGAGCCTGCACTCAATTCACTGCACGGATATCCGGCCTTACTTCGACTCAGAGCATCTCGGTGTCCATTCCACCTGAGGCCACAAACTCAGGGTCCCTCTCACATACCTGTAGCTGAGAGAAGCCTCGTCTTGATGTGCTTGTGGAAACTTGGTATTCCTCTTGTCTCGAAGCCATGGACTAAGCTCTCATCTCGAGTTGATTTGGGGTCCACGCAGCCCTTTCGTGGTGCTCCAGTGACCTCAGGATGCCTCTAGACTTGAGACAGTGATCTTGGGTTTTCGCTGGAGTGCCATCAAGGAAATCAAGGCTCCTTTCCCGTTTGATGTGGAACACGGAACTGCTCTGCAAGCAGTGCAGGGAAATCGGCCCTCATCTCGCGGCGAGGGGGAAGTCTCATGGTTTTTCTCGAGTTGCAGCCAGGACCTGGGGTATATTCTCGAGTTACAACGGGGAGGGCCCTTCCAGACACGTGTTTGTTCAGCCACGTCAGGACTCCTGCCTTGATGCGAGGGACTCCTCAGGATTCTCCTCGAGTCTTGGCATGGCAATTGGGACGCGTCTCCACGTGAGGCGGGAGACCCAGGGTCCCTTTCCACGTGCCACAGGGATCCTGGGACTCCTATGCATTTTCAAGAGGAGTCAGGCATCGTCTCCTTTGGAAGCATTGATCTCTGCAGACTTCTCGAGTTTTCAAAGGATATGAGGCCTCCGGTCACAATGAGGCGGAGGACTAGGTCTTTCTCTGTGGTCTCCACAGGGGATTCAGACATCCCTTCGTCTTGGGAGATGCAAGATGAGCCTGCATTCAATTCACTGCAGGGATATCCGGCCTTACTTTGAGTCAGAGCATCTCGGTGTCCATTCCACTTGAGGCCACAACCTCAGGGTCCCTCTCACATAACTGTAGCTGAGAGAAGCCTCTTCTTGAGGTGCTTGTGGAAAGTTGGTATTCCTCTTGAGTCGAAGCCAGGGACTAAGCTCTCATCACAAGTTGATTTGGGGTCCACGGAGCCCTTTCATATTGCTCCAGTGACCTCAGGATCCCTCTAGACTTGAGACAGTGATCTTGGGTTTTCTCTGGAGTGCCATCAAGGAAATCAAGGCTCCTTTCACGTTTGATGTGGAACACGGAATTGCTCTGCACGCAGTGCAGGGGAATCGGGCCTCATCTCGCGGCGAGGGGGAATTCTCATGGTTTTTCTCGAGTTGCGGCCGGAACCTGGGGTATATTCTCGAGTTATGACGGGGAGGGCCCTTCCAGACACGTGTTTGTTCAGCCACGTCAGCACTCCTGCCTAGGTGCGAGGGACACCTCGGGATTCTCCGCGAGTCTTGGCATGGCAATTGGGACGCGTCTCCACGTGAGGCGGGAGACCCAGGGTCCCTTTCCACGTGCCACAGGGATCCTGGGACTCCTATCCATTTTCAAGAGGAGTCAGGCATCGTCTCCTTTGGAAGCATTGATCTCCGCTGACCTCTCGAATTTTCAAAGAATGTGAGGCCACAGGTCGCGATGAGGAGGAGGACTATGTCTTTCTCTGTGGTCTGCACAGGGGTTTCAGACATCCCTTCGTCTTGGGAGATGCAAGACGAGCCTGCATTCACTTCACTGCAGGGATATCCGGCCTTCCTTCGAGTCAGAGCATCTCGGTGTCCATTCCACTTGAGGCCACAAACTCAGGGTCCCTCTCACATACCTGTACCTGAGAGAAGCCTCCTCTTGAGGTGCTTGTGGAAAGTTGGTATTCCTCTTGAGTCGAAGCCAGGGACTAAGCTCTCATCTCGAGTTGATTTGGGGTCCACGGAGCCCTTTCGTGTTGCTCCAGTGACCTCAGCATCCCTCTAGACTTGAGACAGTGATCTTGGGTTTTCTCTGAAGTGCCATCAAAGAAATCAAGGCTCCTTTCATTTTTGATGTGGAATACGGAATTGCTCTGCATGCAGTGCAGGGGAATCAGGCCTCATCTCTTGGCGAGGGGGAAGTCTCATGGTTTTTCTCGAGTTGCGGCCGGAACCTGGGGTATATTCTCGAGTTACGACGGGGACGGCCCTTCCAGACACGTGTTTGTTCAGCGACATCAGGACTCCTGCCTAGGTGCGAGGGACACCTCGGGATTCTCCTCGAGTCTTGGCATGGCAATTGGGACGCGTCTCCACGTGAGGCGGGAGACCCAGGGTCCCTTTCCACGTGCCACAGGGATCCTGGGACTCCTATCCATTTTCAAGAGGAGTCAGGCATCGTCTCCTTTGGAAGCATTGATCTCCGCGGACCTCTTGAGTTTTCAAAGGATGTGAGGCCTCCGGTCGCGATGAGGCGGAGAACTAGGACTTTCTCTGTGGTCTCCACAGGGGATTCAGACATCCCTTCGTCTTGAGAGATGCAAGACGAGCCTGCATTCAATTCATTGCAGGGATATCTGGCCTTACTTCGAGTCAGAGCATCTCGGTGTCCATTCCACTTGAGGCCACAAACTCAGAGTCCTTCTCACATACCTGTGGCTGAGAGAACCCTCCTCTTGGGGTGCTTGTGGAGAGTTGGTATTCCTCTTGCGTTGAAGCCAGGTACTAAGCTCTCATCTCGAGTTGATTTGGGGTCCACGGAGCCCTTTCGTGTTGCTCCAGTGACCTCAGGATCCCTCTAGACTTGAGACAGTGATCCTGGGTTTTCTCTGGAGTGCCATCAAGGAAATCAAGGCTCCTTTCAGGTTTCATGTGGAACACGGAATTGCTCTGCACGCAGTGCAGGGGAATCGGGCCTCATCTCGCGTCGAGGGGAAAGTCTCATGGTTTTTCTCGAGTTGCGGCCGGAACCTGGGGTATATTCGAGAGTTACGACGGGGAGGGCCCTTCCAGACACGTGTTGTTCAGCGATGTCAGGACTCCTGCCTAGGTGCGAGGTACACCTCGGGATTCTCCCCGAGTCTTGGCATGGCAATTGGGACCCGTCTCCACGTGAGGCGGGAGACCCAGTGTCCCTTTCCACGTGCCACAGGGATCCCGGTACTCCTATCCATTTTCAAGAGGAGTCAGGCATCGTCTCCTTTGGAAGCATTGATCTCCGCAGACATCTCGAATTTTCAAAGGATGTGAGGCCTCCGGTCGCGATGAGGCGGAGGACTAGGTCTTTCTCTGTCGTCTCCACAGGGCATTCAGACATCCCTTCGTCTTGGGAGATGCAAGACGAGCCTGCATTCAATTCACTGCAGGGATATCCGGCCTTATATCGAGTCAGAGCATCTCGGTGTCCATTACACTTGAGGCCACAAATTCAGGGTCACTCTCACATACCTGTAGCTGAGAGAAGCCTCCTCTTGAGGTGCTTGTGGAAAGTTGGTATTCTTCTTGAGTCGAAGCCAGGGACTAAGCTCTCATCTCGAGTTGATTTGGGGTCCACGGAGCCCTTTCTTGTTGCTCCAGTGACCTCAGGATCCCTCTAGACTTGAGACAGTGATCTTGGGTTTTCTCTGGGGTGCCATCAAGGAAATCAAGGCTCCTTTCAAGTTAGATGTGGAACACGGAATTGCTCTGCACACAGTGCATGGGAATCGGGCCTCATCTCACGGCAAGGGGGTTGTCTCATTGTTTTTCTGAAGTTACGGTCGGAACCTAGGGAATACTCTCGAATTACGACGGGGAGGGCCCTTCCAGACACGTGTTTGTTCAGCGACGTCAGGACTCCTGCCTAGGTGCGAGGGACACCTCGGGAATCTCCTCGAGTCTTGGCATGGTAATTGGGACGCGACTCCACGTGAGGCGGGAGACCCAGGGTCCCTTTCCACGTGCCACAGCGATCCTGGGACTCCTATCCATTTTCAAGAGGAGTCAGGCATCCTCTCCTTTGGAAGCATTGATCTCCGCAGACCTCTCGAGTTTTCAAAGGATGGGAGGCCTCCGGTTTCGATGAGGCGGAGAACTAGGTCTTTCTCTGTGGTCTCCACAGGGGATTCAGATATCCCTTCGTCTTGGGAGATGCAAGACGAGCCTGCTTTCAATTCACTGCAGGGATATCCGGCCTTACTTCGAGTCAGAGCATCTCCGTGTCCATTCCACTTGAGGCCACAAACTCAGGGTCCCTCAAATATACCTGTAGCTGAGAGAAACCTCCTCTTGAGGTGCTTATGGAAAGTTGGTATTCCTCTTGAGTCGAAGCCAGGGACTAAGCTCTCATCTCGAGTTGATTTGGGGTCCAAGGGGAAATTTCGTGTTGCTCCAGTGATCTCAGGATCCCTCTAGACTTGAGACAGTAATCTTGGGTTTTCTCTGGAGTGCCATCAAGGAAATCAAGGCTCCTTTCACGTTTGATGTGGAACACGGAATTGCTCTGCACGCAGTGCAGTGGAATCGGGCCTCATGTCGCAGCGAGGGGGAAGTCTCATGGTTTTTCTCGAGTTGCGGCCGGAACCTGGGGTATATTCTCGATTTACGACGGGGAGGTCCCTTCCAGACACGTGTTTGTTCAGCGACGTCAGGACTCCTGCCTAGGTGCGAGGGACACCTCGGGATTCTCCTCGAGTCTTGGCATGGCAATTGGGACGCGTCTCCACGTGAGGCGGGAGACTCAGGGTCCCTTTCCACGTGCCACAGGGATCCTGGGACTCCTATCCATTTTCAAGAGGAGTCAGGCATCGTCTCCTTTGGAAGCATTGATCTCCGCAGACCTCTCGAATTTTCAAAGGATGTGAGGCCTCCTGTCGCGATGAGGCGGGCGACTAGGTCTTTCTCTGTGGTCTCCACAGCGGATTCAGACATCTCTTCATCTTGGGAGATGCAAGACGAGCCTGCATTCACTTCACTGCAGGGATATCCGGCCTTACTTCAAGTCAGAGCATCTCGGTGTCCATTCCACTTGAGGCCACAAACTCAGGGTCCCTCTCACATAACTGTAGCTGAGAGAAGCCTCCTCTTGAGGTGCTTGTGGAAAGTTGGTATTCCTCTTGACGCGATGCCAGGGACTAAGCTCTCATCTCGAGTTGATTTGGGGTCCACGGAGCCCTTTCCTGTTGCTCCAGTGACCTCAGGATCCCTCTAGACTTGAGACAGTGTTCTTGGGTTTTCTCTGGAGTGCCATCAAGGAAATCAAGGCTCCTTTCACTTTTGATGTCGAACACGGAATTGCTCTGCACGCAGTACAGGGGAATCGGGCCTCATCTCGCCGTGAGGGGGAAGTCTCATGGTTTTTCTCGAGTTGCGTCCGGAACCAGGGGTATATTCTCGAGTTACGACGGCGAGGGCCCTTCCAGACACGTGTTTGTTCAGCGACGTCAGGACTCCTGCCTAGGTGCGAGGGAAACCTCGGGATTCTCCTCGAGTCTTGGCATGGCAATTGGGACGCGTCTCCACGTGAGGCGGGAGACCCAGGGTCCCTTTCCACGTTCCACAGGGATCCTGGGACTATTATCCATTTTCAAGAGGAGTCAGGCATCGTCTCCTTTGGAAGCATTGACCTCCGAAGACCTCTCGAGTTTTCAAAGGATGTGATGCCTCCGGTCTCGATGAGGCCGAGGACTAGGTCATTCTCTGTGGTCTCCACAGCGGATTCAGACATCCCTTCGTCTTGCGAGATGCAAGACGAGCCTGCATTCAATTCACTGCAGGGATATCCGGCCTTACTTCAAGTCAGAGCATCTCGGTGTCCATTCCATTTGAGGCCACAAACTCAGGGTCCCTGTCACATACCTGTAGCTGAGAGAAGCCTCCTCTTGAGGTGCTTGTGGAAAGTTGGTATTCCTCTTGAGTCGAAGCCAGGGAATAAGTTCTCATCTCGAGTTGATTTGGGGTACACGGAACCCTTTCGTGTTGCTCCAGTGACCTCAGGATCCCTCTAGACTTGAGACAGTGATCTTGGGTTTTCTCTGGAGTGCCATCAAGGAAATCAAGGCTCCTTTCACATTTGATGTGGAACACGGAATTGCTCTGCACGCAGTGCAGGGGAATCGGGCCTCATCTCGCGGCGAGGGGGAAGTCTCATGGTTTTTCTCGAGTTTCGGCCGGAACCTGGGGTATATTCTCGAGTTACGACGGGGAGGGCCCTTCCAGACACGGGTTTGTTCAGCGACGTCAGGACTCATGCCTAGGTGCGAGGGACACCTCGGGATTCTCCTCGAGTCTTGGCATGGGAATTTGGACGCGTCTCCACTTGAGGCGGGAGATCCAGGGTCTCTTTCCACTTGCCACAGGGATCCTGGGACTCCTGTCCTTTTTCAAGAGGAGTCAGGCATCGTCTCCTTTGGAAGCATTGATCTCCGTGGACCTCTCGAGTTTTCAAATGATGTGAGGCCTCCGGTCGCGATGAGGCAGAGAACTCGGTCTTTCTCTGTGGTCTCAACAGGGGTTCAGACATCCCTTCGTCTTGCGAGATGCAAGACGAGGCTGCATTCAATTCATTGCAGGGATATCCGGCCTTACTTCGAGTCAGAGCATCTCGGTGTCCATTCCACTTGAGGCCACAAACTCAGGGGCCCTCTCACTTACCTGTAGCTGACAGAAGCCTCCTCTTGAGGTGCTTCTGGAAAGTTGGTATTCCTCTTGATTCGTAGCCAGGGACTAAGCTCCCATCTCGAGTTGATTTGGGGTCCACGGAGCCCTTTCGTGTTGCTCCAGTGACCTCAGGATCTCTCTAGACTTGAGACAGTGATCTTGGGTTTTCTATGGAGTGCCATCAAGGAAATCAAGGCTCCTTTCACGTTTGATGTGGAACACGGAATTGCTCTGCACGCAGTGCAGGGGAATCGGGCCTCATCTCGCGGCGAGGGGGAAGTCTCATGGTTTTTCTTGAGTTGCGGCCGGAACCTGGGGTATATTCTCGAGTTACGAAGGGGAGGGCCCTTCCGGACACGTGATTGTTCAGCGACGTCAGGATTCCTGCCTAGGTGTGAGGGACACATCGGGATTCTCCTCGAGTCTTGGCATGGCAATTGGGACGCGTCTCCACGTGTAGGGGAGACCCAGGGTCCCTTTCCACGTGCCACCGGGATCCTGGGACTCCTATCCATTTTCAAGAGGAGTCAGGCATCGTCTCCTTTGGAAGCATTGGTCTCCGTAGACCTCTCGAGTTTTCAAAGGATGTGAGGCCTCCGGTCGCGATGAGGCGGAGGACTAGGTGTTTCTCTATGGTTTCCACAGGGGATTCAGACATCCCTTCGTCTTGGGAGATGCAAGACGAGCCTGCATTCAATTCACTGCAGGGATATCGGGCCTTACTTCGAGTCAGAGCATCTCGGTGTCCATTCCACTTGAGGCCACAAACTCAGGGTCCCTCTCACATACCTGTAGCTGAGAGAAGCCTCCTCTTGAGGTGCTTGTGAAAAGTTGGTATTCCTCTTGAGTCGAAGCCAGGGACTAAGCTCTCATCTCGAGTTGATTTGGCGTCCACGGAGCCCTTTCGTGTTTCCCCAGTTACCTCAGGATCCCTCTAGACTTGAGACAGTGATCTTGGATTTTCTCTGGAGTGCCATCAAGGAAATCAAGTCTCCTTTGATGTTTGATGTGGAACACGGAATTGCTCTGCACGCAGTGCAGGGGAATCGGGTCTCATCTCGCGGCGAGGGGGAAGGCTCATGGTTTTTCTCGAGTTGCGGCCGGAACCTGGGGTATATTCTCGAGTTACGACGGGGAGGGCCCTTCCAGACACGTGTTTGTTCAGCGACGTCAGGACTCCTGCCTAGGTGCGAGGGACACCTCGGGATTCTCCTCGAGTCTTGGCATGGCAATTGGGACGCGTCTCCACGTGACGCGGGAGACCCAGGGTCCCTTTCCACGTGCCACAGGGATCCTGGGACTCCTATTCATTTTCAGGAAGAGTCAGGCATCGTCTCCTTTGGAAGCATTGATCTCCGCAGACCTCTCGAGTTTTCAAAGGATGTGAGGCCTCCGGTCGCGATGAGGCGGAGGACTAGGTGTTTCTCTGTGGTCTCCACAGGGAATTCAGACATCCCTTCGTCTTGGGAGATGCAAGACGACCCTGCATTCAATTCACTGCAGGGATATCCGGCCTTACTTCGAGTCAGAGAATCTCGGTGTCCATTCCACTTGAAGCCACAAACTCAGGGTCCCTCTCACATACCTGTAGCTGAGAGAAGCCTCCTCTTGAGGTGATTGTGGAAAGTTGGTATTCCTCTTGAGTCGAAACCAGGGACTAAGCTCTCATCTCGAGTTGATTTGGGGTCCACAGAGCCCTTTCGTGTTGCTCCAGTGACCTCAGGATCCCTCTAGACTTGAGACAGTGATCTTGGGTTTTCTCTGGAGTGCCATCAAGGAAATCAAGGCTCCTTTCACGTTTGATGTGGAGCTCGGAATTGCTCTGCACGCAGTGCAGGGTAATCGGGCCATATCTTTCGGCGAGGGGGAAGTCTCATGGTTTTTCTCGAGTTGCGGCCGGAACCTGGGGTATATTCTCGAGTTACGACGGGGAGGGCCCTTCCAGACACGTGTTTGATCAGCGACGTCAGGACTCCTGCCTAGGTGCGAGGGACACCTCGGGATTCTCCTCGAGTCTTGGCATGGCAATTGGGAAGCGTCTCCACGTGAGGCGGGAGACCCAGGGTCCCTTTCCACGTGCCACAGGGATCCTGGGACTCCTATCCATTTTCAAGAGGAGTCAGGCATCCTCTCCTTTGGAAGCATTGATCTCCGCGGACCTCTCGAGTTTTCAAAGGATGTGAGGCCTTCGGTCGCATTGAGGCGGAGGACTAGGTCATTCTCTGTGGTCTCCACAGCGGATTCAGACATCCCTTCGTCTTGGGAGATCAAGACGAGCCTGCATTCAATTCACTGCAGAGATATGCGGCCTTACTTCGAGTCAGAGCTTCTCGGTGTCCATTCCACTTGAGGCCACAAACTCAGGGTCCCTCTAACATACCTGTAGCTGAGAGAAGCCTTCTCTTGAGGTGCTTGTGGAAAGTTGGTATTCCTCTTGAGTCGAAGCCACGGACTAAGCTCTCATCTCGAGTTGATTTGGGGTCGACGGAGCCCTTTCATGTTGGTCCAGTGACCTCAGGATCCCTCTAGACTTGAGACAGTGATCTTGGGTTTTCTCTAGAGTGCCATCAAGGAAATCAAGGCTCCTTTCACGTTTGATGTGGAACATGGAATTGCTCTGCACGCAGGGCAGGGGAATCGGGCCTCATCTTGCGGCGAGGGGAAGTCTCATGATTTTTCTCGAGTAGCGGCCAGAACCTGGGGTATATTCTTCGTTACGACGGGGAGGGCCCTTCCAGACACGCGTTTGTTCAGCGACGTCAGGACTCCTGCCTAGGTGCGAGGGACACCTCGGGATTTTCCTCGAGTCTTGGCATGGCAATTGGGACGCGTCTCCACGTGAGGCGGGAGACCCAGGGTCCCTTTCCACGTGCCGCAGGGATCCTGGGACTCCTATCTATTTTCAAGAGGAATCAGGAATCCTCTCCTTCGGAAGTATTGATCTCCGCGGACCTCTCGAGTTTTCAAAGGATATTAGGCCTCCGGTTGCGTTGAGGCGGAGGAGTAGGTCTTTCTCTGTGGTCTCCACAGGGGATTCAGACAACCCTTCGTCTTGGGAGATGCAAGACGAGCCTGCATTCAATTCACTGCAGGGATATCCGGCCTTACTTCGAGTCAGAGCATCTCGGTGTCCATTCCACTTGAGGCCACAAACTCAGGGTCCCTCTCACATACCTGTAGCTGAGAGAAGCCTCCTCTTGAGGTGCTTGTGGAACGTTGGTATTCCTCTTGAGTCTAAGCCAGGGACTAGGCTCTCATCTCGTGTTGATTTGGGGTCCACGGAGCCCTTTCGTGTTGCTCCAGTGACCTCAGGATCCCTCTAGACTTGAGACAGTGATCTTGGGTTTTCTCTGGAGTGCCATCAAGGAAATCAAGGCTCCTTTCACGTTTGATGTGGAACACGGAATTGCTCTGCATGCAGTGCAGGGGAATCGAGCCTCATCTCGCGGCGAGGGGGAAGTTTCATGGTTTTTCTCGAGTTGCGGCCGGAACCTGGGGTATATTCTCGAGTTACGATGGGGAGGGCCCTTCCAGACACGTGTTTGTTCAGCAACGTCAGGACTCCTGACTAGGTGCGAGGAACACCTCAGGATTCTCCTCGAGTCTTTGCATGGCAATTGGGATGCGTCTCCACGTGAGGCGGGAGACCCAGGGTCCCCTTCCACGTGCCACAGGGATCCTGGGACTCCTATCCATTTTCAAGAGGAGTCAGGCATCGTCTCCTTTGGAAGCATTGATCTCCGCAGACCTCTCGAGTTTTCAAAGGATGTCAGGCCTCCGGTCGCATTGAGGCGGAGGACTAGGTCTTTCTCTGTGGTCTCCACAGGGGATTCAGACATCCCTTCGTCTTGGGAGATGCAAGACGAGCCTGCATTCAATTCACTGCAAAGATATCCGGCCTTACTTCAAGTCAGAGCATCTCGGTGTCC
This sequence comes from Dama dama, assembly GCF_033118175.1. Lineage (NCBI taxonomy): Eukaryota > Metazoa > Chordata > Mammalia > Artiodactyla > Cervidae > Dama > Dama dama. The sequence continues at coordinate 6,862,574 of NW_026870927.1, forward strand.
ATTCCACTTGAGGCCACAAACTCAGGGTCCCTCAAATATACCTGTAGCTGAGAGAAGCCTCCTCTTGAGGTGCTTGTGGAAAGTTGGTATTCCTCTTGAGTCTAAGCCAGGGACTAAGCTCTCATCTCCAGTTGATTTGGGGTCGACGGAGCCCTTTCATTTTGGTCCAGTGACCTCAGGATCCCTCTAGACTTGAGACAGTGATCTTGGGTTTTCTCTAGAGTGCCATCAAAGAAATCAAGGCTCCTTTCATGTTTGATGTGGAACACGTAATTGCTCTGAACGCAGTGCAGGGGAATCGGGCCTCATCTCGCGGCGAGGGGGAATTCTCATGGTTTTTCTCGAGTTGCGGCCGGAATCTGGGGTATATTCTCGAGTTACGACGGGGAGGGCCCTTCCAGACACGTGTTTGTTCAGTGATGTCAGGACTCCTGCCTAGGTGCGAGGGACACCTCGGGATTCTCCTCGAGTCTTGGCATGGCAATTGGGACGCGTCTCCACGTGAGGCAGGAGACCCAGGTTCCCTTTCCACGTGCCAAAGGGATCATGGGACTCCTATCCATTTTCAAGAGGAGTCAGGCATCGTCTCCTTTGGAAGCATTGATCTCCGCAGACCTCTCGATTTATCAAAGGATGTGAGGCCTCCGGTCGCGATGAGGCGGAGGACTAGGTCTTTCTCTGTGGTCTCCACAGGGGATTCAGACATCCCTTCGTCTTGGGAGATGCAAGACGAGCCTGCATTCAATTCACTGCAGGGATATCCGGCCTTACTTCGACTCAGAGCATCTCGGTGTCCATTCCACTTGAGGCCACAAACTCAGGGTCCCTCTCACATACCTGTAGCTGAGAGAAGCCTCCTCTTGAGGTGCTTGTGGAAAGTTGGTATTCCTCTTAATTCGAAGCCAGGGACTAAGCTCTCATCTCGAGTTGATTTGGGGTCCACGGAGCCCTTTCTTGTTGCTCCAGTGACCTCAGGATCCCTCTAGACTTGAGCCAGTGATCTTGGGCTTTCTCTGGAGTGCCATCAAGGAAATCAAGGCTCCTTTCACGTTTGATGTGGAACACGGAATTGCTCTGCACGCAGTGCAGGGAATCGGGCCTCATGTCGCGGCCATGGGGAAGTCTCATGGTTTTTCTCGAGTTGCGGCCGGAACCTGGGATATATTATCGTGTTACGACGGGGAGGGCCCTTGCAGACACGTGTTTGTTCAGCGACGTCAGGACTCCTGCCTAGGTGCGAGGGACACCTCGGGATTCTCCTCGAGTCTTGGCATGGCAATTGGGACGCGTCTCCACGTGAGGCGGGAGACCCAGGGTCCCTTTCCACGTGCCATAGGGATCCTGGGACTCCTATCCATTTTCAAGAGGAGTCAGGCATCGTCTCCTTTGGAAGCATTGATCTCCGCGGACCTCTCGAGTTTTCAAAGGATGTGAGGCCTCCGCTCGCGATGAGGCGGAGAATTAGGTCTTTCTCTGTGGTCTCCACAGGGGATTCAGACATCCCTTCGTCTTGGGAGATGCAAGACGAGCCTGCATTCAATTCACTTCAGGGATATCAGGTCTTACTTCGAGTCAGAGCATCTCGGTGTCCATTCCACTTGAGGCCACAAACTCAGGGTCCCTCTCACATACCTGTAGCTGAGAGAAGCGTCTTCTTGAGGTGCTTGTGGAAAGTTGGTATTCCTCTTGAGGCGAAGCCAGGGACTAAGCTCTCATCTCGAGTTGATTTGGGGTCCACGGAGCCCTTTCATGTAGCTCCAGTGACCTCAGGATCCCTCTAGACTAGAGATAGTGATCTTGGGTTTTCTCTGGAGTGCCATCAAGGAAATCAAGGCTCCTTTCACGTTTGATGTGGAACACGGAATTGCTCTGCTCGCAGTGCAGAGGAATCGGGCCTCATCTCGCGGAGTGGGGGAAGTCTCATGGTTTTTCTTGAGTTGCGGCCGGAACCTGGGGTATATTCTCGAGTTACGAAGGGGAGGGCCCTTCCGGACACGTGATTGTTCAGCGACGTCAGGATTCCTGCCTAGGTGTGAGGGACACATCGGGATTCTCCTCGAGTCTTGGCATGGCAATTGGGACGCGTCTCCACGAGTAGGGGAGACCCAGGGTCCCTTTCCACGTGCCACCGGGATCCTGGGACTCCTATCCATTTTCAAGAGGAGTCAGGCATCGTCTCCTTTGGAAGCATTGGTCTCCGTAGACCTCTCGAGTTTTCAAAGGATGTGAGGCCTCCGGTCGCGATGAGGCGGAGGACTAGGTGTTTCTCTATGGTTTCCACAGGGGATTCAGACATCCCTTCGTCTTGGGAGATGCAAGACGAGCCTGCATTCAATTCACTGCAGGGATATCGGGCCTTACTTCGAGTCAGAGCATCTCGGTGTCCATTCCACTTGAGGCCACAAACTCAGGGTCCCTCTCACATACCTGTAGCTGAGAGAAGCCTCCTCTTGAGGTGCTTGTGAAAAGTTGGTATTCCTCTTGAGTCGAAGCCAGGGACTAAGCTCTCATCTCGAGTTGATTTGGCGTCCACGGAGCCCTTTCGTGTTTCCCCAGTTACCTCAGGATCCCTCTAGACTTGAGACAGTGATCTTGGATTTTCTCTGGAGTGCCATCAAGGAAATCAAGTCTCCTTTGATGTTTGATGTGGAACACGGAATTGCTCTGCACGCAGTGCAGGGGAATCGGGTCTCATCTCGCGGCGAGGGGGAAGGCTCATGGTTTTTCTCGAGTTGCGGCCGGAACCTGGGGTATATTCTCGAGTTACGACGGGGAGGGCCCTTCCAGACACGTGTTTGTTCAGCGACGTCAGGACTCCTGCCTAGGTGCGAGGGACACCTCGGGATTCTCCTCGAGTCTTGGCATGGCAATTGGGACGCGTCTCCACGTGACGCGGGAGACCCAGGGTCCCTTTCCACGTGCCACAGGGATCCTGGGACTCCTATTCATTTTCAGGAAGAGTCAGGCATCGTCTCCTTTGGAAGCATTGATCTCCGCAGACCTCTCGAGTTTTCAAAGGATGTGAGGCCTCCGGTCGCGATGAGGCGGAGGACTAGGTGTTTCTCTGTGGTCTCCACAGGGAATTCAGACATCCCTTCGTCTTGGGAGATGCAAGACGACCCTGCATTCAATTCACTGCAGGGATATCCGGCCTTACTTCGAGTCAGAGAATCTCGGTGTCCATTCCACTTGAAGCCACAAACTCAGGGTCCCTCTCACATACCTGTAGCTGAGAGAAGCCTCCTCTTGAGGTGATTGTGGAAAGTTGGTATTCCTCTTGAGTCGAAACCAGGGACTAAGCTCTCATCTCGAGTTGATTTGGGGTCCACAGAGCCCTTTCGTGTTGCTCCAGTGACCTCAGGATCCCTCTAGACTTGAGACAGTGATCTTGGGTTTTCTCTGGAGTGCCATCAAGGAAATCAAGGCTCCTTTCACGTTTGATGTGGAGCTCGGAATTGCTCTGCACGCAGTGCAGGGTAATCGGGCCATATCTTTCGGCGAGGGGGAAGTCTCATGGTTTTTCTCGAGTTGCGGCCGGAACCTGGGGTATATTCTCGAGTTACGACGGGGAGGGCCCTTCCAGACACGTGTTTGATCAGCGACGTCAGGACTCCTGCCTAGGTGCGAGGGACACCTCGGGATTCTCCTCGAGTCTTGGCATGGCAATTGGGAAGCGTCTCCACGTGAGGCGGGAGACCCAGGGTCCCTTTCCACGTGCCACAGGGATCCTGGGACTCCTATCCATTTTCAAGAGGAGTCAGGCATCCTCTCCTTTGGAAGCATTGATCTCCGCGGACCTCTCGAGTTTTCAAAGGATGTGAGGCCTTCGGTCGCATTGAGGCGGAGGACTAGGTCATTCTCTGTGGTCTCCACAGCGGATTCAGACATCCCTTCGTCTTGGGAGATCAAGACGAGCCTGCATTCAATTCACTGCAGAGATATGCGGCCTTACTTCGAGTCAGAGCTTCTCGGTGTCCATTCCACTTGAGGCCACAAACTCAGGGTCCCTCTAACATACCTGTAGCTGAGAGAAGCCTTCTCTTGAGGTGCTTGTGGAAAGTTGGTATTCCTCTTGAGTCGAAGCCACGGACTAAGCTCTCATCTCGAGTTGATTTGGGGTCGACGGAGCCCTTTCATGTTGGTCCAGTGACCTCAGGATCCCTCTAGACTTGAGACAGTGATCTTGGGTTTTCTCTAGAGTGCCATCAAGGAAATCAAGGCTCCTTTCACGTTTGATGTGGAACATGGAATTGCTCTGCACGCAGGGCAGGGGAATCGGGCCTCATCTCGCGGCGAGGGGAAGTCTCATGATTTTTCTCGAGTAGCGGCCAGAACCTGGGGTATATTCTTCGTTACGACGGGGAGGGCCCTTCCAGACACGCGTTTGTTCAGCGACGTCAGGACTCCTGCCTAGGTGCGAGGGACACCTCGGGATTTTCCTCGAGTCTTGGCATGGCAATTGGGACGCGTCTCCACGTGAGGCGGGAGACCCAGGGTCCCTTTCCACGTGCCGCAGGGATCCTGGGACTCCTATCTATTTTCAAGAGGAATCAGGAATCCTCTCCTTCGGAAGTATTGATCTCCGCGGACCTCTCGAGTTTTCAAAGGATATTAGGCCTCCGGTTGCGTTGAGGCGGAGGAGTAGGTCTTTCTCTGTGGTCTCCACAGGGGATTCAGACAACCCTTCGTCTTGGGAGATGCAAGACGAGCCTGCATTCAATTCACTGCAGGGATATCCGGCCTTACTTCGAGTCAGAGCATCTCGGTGTCCATTCCACTTGAGGCCACAAACTCAGGGTCCCTCTCACATACCTGTAGCTGAGAGAAGCCTCCTCTTGAGGTGCTTGTGGAACGTTGGTATTCCTCTTGAGTCTAAGCCAGGGACTAGGCTCTCATCTCGTGTTGATTTGGGGTCCACGGAGCCCTTTCGTGTTGCTCCAGTGACCTCAGGATCCCTCTAGACTTGAGACAGTGATCTTGGGTTTTCTCTGGAGTGCCATCAAGGAAATCAAGGCTCCTTTCACGTTTGATGTGGAACACGGAATTGCTCTGCATGCAGTGCAGGGGAATCGAGCCTCATCTCGCGGCGAGGGGGAAGTTTCATGGTTTTTCTCGAGTTGCGGCCGGAACCTGGGGTATATTCTCGAGTTACGATGGGGAGGGCCCTTCCAGACACGTGTTTGTTCAGCAACGTCAGGACTCCTGACTAGGTGCGAGGAACACCTCGGGATTCTCCTCGAGTCTTTGCATGGCAATTGGGATGCGTCTCCACGTGAGGCGGGAGACCCAGGGTCCCCTTCCACGTGCCACAGGGATCCTGGGACTCCTATCCATTTTCAAGAGGAGTCAGGCATCGTCTCCTTTGGAAGCATTGATCTCCGCAGACCTCTCGAGTTTTCAAAGGATGTCAGGCCTCCGGTCGCATTGAGGCGGAGGACTAGGTCTTTCTCTGTGGTCTCCACAGGGGATTCAGACATCCCTTCGTCTTGGGAGATGCAAGACGAGCCTGCATTCAATTCACTGCAAAGATATCCGGCCTTACTTCAAGTCAGAGCATCTCGGTGTCCATTCCACTTGAGGCCACAAACTCAGGGTCCCTCAAATATACCTGTAGCTGAGAGAAGCCTCCTCTTGAGGTGCTTGTGGAAAGTTGGTATTCCTCTTGAGTCTAAGCCAGGGACTAAGCTCTCATCTCCAGTTGATTTGGGGTCGACGGAGCCCTTTCATTTTGGTCCAGTGACCTCAGGATCCCTCTAGACTTGAGACAGTGATCTTGGGTTTTCTCTAGAGTGCCATCAAAGAAATCAAGGCTCCTTTCATGTTTGATGTGGAACACGTAATTGCTCTGAACGCAGTGCAGGGGAATCGGGCCTCATCTCGCGGCGAGGGGGAATTCTCATGGTTTTTCTCGAGTTGCGGCCGGAATCTGGGGTATATTCTCGAGTTACGACGGGGAGGGCCCTTCCAGACACGTGTTTGTTCAGTGATGTCAGGACTCCTGCCTAGGTGCGAGGGACACCTCGGGATTCTCCTCGAGTCTTGGCATGGCAATTGGGACGCGTCTCCACGTGAGGCAGGAGACCCAGGTTCCCTTTCCACGTGCCAAAGGGATCATGGGACTCCTATCCATTTTCAAGAGGAGTCAGGCATCGTCTCCTTTGGAAGCATTGATCTCCGCAGACCTCTCGATTTATCAAAGGATATGAGGCCTCCGGTCGCGATGAGGCGGAGGACTAGGTCTTTCTCTGTGGTCTCCACAGGGGATTCAGACATCCCTTCGTCTTGGGAGATGCAAGACGAGCCTGCATTCAATTCACTGCAGGGATATCCGGCCTTACTTCGACTCAGAGCATCTCGGTGTCCATTCCACTTGAGGCCACAAACTCAGGGTCCCTCTCACATACCTGTAGCTGAGAGAAGCCTCCTCTTGAGGTGCTTGTGGAAAGTTGGTATTCCTCTTAATTCGAAGCCAGGGACTAAGCTCTCATCTCGAGTTGATTTGGGGTCCACGGAGCCCTTTCTTGTTGCTCCAGTGACCTCAGGATCCCTCTAGACTTGAGCCAGTGATCTTGGGCTTTCTCTGGAGTGCCATCAAGGAAATCAAGGCTCCTTTCACGTTTGATGTGGAACACGGAATTGCTCTGCACGCAGTGCAGGGAATCGGGCCTCATGTCGCGGCCATGGGGAAGTCTCATGGTTTTTCTCGAGTTGCGGCCGGAACCTGGGATATATTATCGAGTTACGACGGGGAGGGCCCTTGCAGACACGTGTTTGTTCAGCGACGTCAGGACTCCTGCCTAGGTGCGAGGGACACCTCGGGATTCTCCTCGAGTCTTGGCATGGCAATTGGGACGCGTCTCCACGTGAGGCGGGAGACCCAGGGTCCCTTTCCACGTGCCATAGGGATCCTGGGACTCCTATCCATTTTCAAGAGGAGTCAGGCATCGTCTCCTTTGGAAGCATTGATCTCCGCGGACCTCTCGAGTTTTCAAAGGATGTGAGGCCTCCGCTCGCGATGAGGCGGAGAATTAGGTCTTTCTCTGTGGTCTCCACAGGGGATTCAGACATCCCTTCGTCTTGGGAGATGCAAGACGAGCCTGCATTCAATTCACTTCAGGGATATCCGGTCTTACTTCGAGTCAGAGCATCTCGGTGTCCATTCCACTTGAGGCCACAAACTCAGGGTCCCTCTCACATACCTGTAGCTGAGAGAAGCGTCTTCTTGAGGTGCTTGTGGAAAGTTGGTATTCCTCTTGAGGCGAAGCCAGGGACTAAGCTCTCATCTCGAGTTGATTTGGGGTCCACGGAGCCCTTTCATGTAGCTCCAGTGACCTCAGGATCCCTCTAGACTAGAGATAGTGATCTTGGGTTTTCTCTGGAGTGCCATCAAGGAAATCAAGGCTCCTTTCACGTTTGATGTGGAACACGGAATTGCTCTGCTCGCAGTGCAGGGGAATCGGGCCTCATGTCGCGGCCAGGGGGAAGTCTCATGGTTTTTCTCGAGTTACGGCCGGAACCTGGGGTATATTCTCGAGTTACGACGGGGAGGGCCCTTGCAGACACGTGTTTGTTCAGCGACGTCAGGACTCCTGCCTAGGTGCGAGGGACACCTCGGGATTCTCCTCGAGTCTTGGCATGGCAATTGGGACGCGTCTCCACGTGAGGGGGGAGACCCAGGGTCCCTTTCCACGTGCCACAGGGATCCTGGGACTCCTATCCATTTTCAAGAAGAGTCAGGCATCGTCTCCTTTGGAAGCATTGATCTCCGTGGACCTCTCAAGTTTTCAAAGGATGTGAGGCCTCTGCTGGCGAGGAGGCGGAGAACTAGGTCTTTCTATGTGGTCTCCACAGGGGATTCAGACATCCCGTCGTCTTGGGAGATGCAAGACGAGCCTGCATTCAATTCACTGCAGGGATATCCGGCCTTACTTCGAGTCAGAGCATCTCGGTGTCCATTCCACTTGAGGCCACAAACTCAGGGTCCCTCTCACATACCTGTAGCTGAGAGAAGCCTCCTCTTGAGGTGCTTGTGGAAAGTTGGTATTCCTCTTGAGTCGAAGCCAGGGTCTAAGCTCTCATCTCGAGTTGATTTGGGGTCCACGGAGCCCTTTCGTGTTGCTCCAGTGACCTCAGGATCCCTCTAGACTTGAGACAGTGATCTTGGGTTTTGTCTGGAGTGCCATCAAGGAAATCAAGGCTCCTTTCATGTTTGATGTGGAACACGGAATTGCTCTGCACGCAGTGCAGGGGAATCGGGCCTCATTTCGGGGCGAGGGCGAAGTCTCATGGTTTTTCTCAAGTTGCGGCCGGAACCTGGGGTATATTCCGGAGTTCCGACGGGGAGGGCCCTTCCAGACACGTGTTTGTTCAGCGACGTCAGGACTCCTGCCTAGGTGCGAGGGACACCTCGGGATTCTCCTCGAGTCTTGGCATGGCAATTGGGACGCGTCTCCACGTGAGGCGGGAGACCCAGGGTCCCTTTGGATGTGCCCCACGGATCCTGGGACTCCTATCCATTTTCAAGAGGAGTCAGGCATCGTCTCCTCTGGAAGCATTGATCTCCGTGGACCTCTCGAGTTTTCAAAGGATGTGAGGCCTCTGGTCGCGAGGAGGCGGAGAACTAGGACTTTCTATGTGGTCTCCACAGGGGATTCAGACATCCCTTCGTCTTGGGAGATGCAAGACGAGCCGGCATTCAATTCACTGCAGGGATATCCGGCCTTACTTCGAGTCAGAGCATCTCGGTGTCCATTCCACTTGAGGCCACAAACTCAGGGTCCCTCTCACATCCTGTAGCTGAGAGAAGCCTCCTCTTGAAATGCTTGTGGAAAGTTGGTATTCCTCTTGAGTCGAAGCCAAGGACTACGCTCTCATCTCGAGTTGATTTGGGGTCCACGGAGCCCTTTCGTGTTGCTCCAGTGACCTCAGGATCCCTCTAGGCTTGAGACAGTTATCTTGGGTTTTCTCTGGAGTGCCACCAAGGAAATCAAGGCTCCTTTCACGTTTGATGTGGAACACGGAATTGCTCTTCACGCAGTGCAGGGGAATCGTGCCTCATCTTGCAGCGAGGGGGAAGTCCTATGGTTTTTCTTGAGTTGCGGCCGGAACCTGACGTATATTCTCGAGTTACGACGGGGAGGGCCCTTCCAGACACGTGTTTGTTCAGCGACATCAGGACTCCTGCCTAGGTGCAAAGGACACCTCGTGATTCTCCTCGAGTCTTGGCATGGCAATTGGGACGCGTCTCCACGTGAAGCAGGAGACCCAGGGTCCCTTTCCACGTGCCACAGGGATCCTAGCACTCCTATCCATTTTCAAGAAGAGTCAGGCATCGTCTCCTTTGGAAGCATTGATCTCCGCAGACCTCTCGAGTTTTCAAAGGATGTGAGGCCTCCGGTCGCGATGAGGCGGAGGACTAGGTCTTTCTCTATCGTCTCCACATGGGATTCAGACATCCCTTCGTCTTGGGAGATGCAAGACGAGCCTGCATTCAATTAACTGTTGGGATATCCGGCCTTACTTCGAGTCAGAGCATCTCGGTGTTCATTCCACTTGAGGCCACAAACTCAGGGTCCCTCTCACATACATGTAGCTGAGAGAACCCTCCTCTTGAGGTGCTTGTGAAAAGTTAGTATTCCTCTTGAGTCGAAGCCAGGGACTAAGCTCTCATCTCGAGTTGATTTGGGGTCCACGGAGCCCTTTCGTGTTGCTCCAGTGACCTCAGGATCCCTCTAGACTTGAGACAGTGATCTTGGGTTTCCTCTGGACTGCCATCAAGGAAATCAAGGCTCCTTTCACGTTTGATGTGGAACACGGAATTACTCTGCACGCAGTGCAGGGGAATCCGGTCTCATCTCGCGGCGAGGGGGAAGTCTCATGGTTTTTCTCGAGTTGCGGCCGGAACCTGGGGTATATTCTCGAGTTACGACGGGGAGGGACCTTCCAGACACGTGTTTGTTCAGCGACGACAGGACTCTTGCCTAGGGGCAAGGGACACCTCGGGATTCTCCTCGAGTCTTGGCATGGCAATTGGGACGCGTCTCCATGTGAGGCGGGAGACCCAGGGTCCCTTTCCACGTGCCAGAGGGATCCTGGGACTCCTATCCATTTTCAAGAGGAGTCAGGCATCGTCTCCTTTGGAAGCATTGATCTCCGCGGACCTCTCGAGTTTTCAAAGGATGTGAGGCCACGGTCGCCAAGAGGCGGAGAATGAGGTCTATCTCTGTGGTCTCCACAGGGGATTCAGACATCCCTTCGTCTTGGGAGATGCAAGACGAGCCTGCATTCAATTCACTGCAGGGATATCCGGCCTTACTTCGAGTCAGACCATCTCGGTGATCATTCCACTTGAGGCCAGCCACTCAGGGGCCCTCTCACATACCTGAAGCTGAGAGAAGCCTCCTCTTGAGGTGCTTGTGGAAAGTTGGTATTCCTCTTGATTCGTAGCCAGGGACTAAGCTCTCATCTCGAGTTGATTTGGGGTCCACGGAGCCCATTTGTGTTGCTCCAGTGACCTCAGGATCCCTCTAGACTTGAGACAGTGATCTTGGGTTTTCTATGGAGTGCCATCAAGGAAATCAAGGCTCCTTTCATGTTTGATGTGGAACACGGAATTGCTCTGCACGCAGTGCAGGGGAATCGAGCCTCATCTCGCGGCGAGGGGGAAGTCTCATGGTTTTCTCGAGTTGCGGCCGGAACCTGGGGTATATTCTCGAGTTACGACGGGGAGGGCCCTTCCAGACACGTGTTTGTTCAGCGAAGTCAGGACTCCTGCCTAGGTGCGAGGGACACCTCGGGATTCTCCTCGAGTCTTGGCATGGCAATTGGGACGCGTCTCCACGTGAGGCGGGAGACCCAGGGTCCCTTTCCACGTGCCACAGGGATCCTGGGACTCCTATCCATTTTCAAGAGGAGTCAGGCATCGTCTCCTTTGGAAGCATTGACCTCCGAAGACCTCTCGAGTTTTCAAAGGATGTGATGCCTCCGGTCTCGATGAGGCCGAGGACTAGGTCATTCTCTGTGGTCTCCACAGCGGATTCAGACATCCCTTCGTCTTGCGAGATGCAAGACGAGCCTGCATTCAATTCACTGCAGGGATATCCGGCCTTACTTCAAGTCAGAGCATCTCGGTGTCCATTCCATTTGAGGCCACAAACTCAGGGTCCCTGTCACATACCTGTAGCTGAGAGAAGCCTCCTCTTGAGGTGCTTGTGGAAAGTTGGTATTCCTCTTGAGTCGAAGCCAGGGAATAAGTTCTCATCTCGAGTTGATTTGGGGTACACGGAACCCTTTCGTGTTGCTCCAGTGACCTCAGGATCCCTCTAGACTTGAGACAGTGATCTTGGGTTTTCTCTGGAGTGCCATCAAGGAAATCAAGGCTCCTTTCACATTTGATGTGGAACACGGAATTGCTCTGCACGCAGTGCAGGGGAATCGGGCCTCATCTCGCGGCGAGGGGGAAGTCTCATGGTTTTTCTCGAGTTTCGGCCGGAACCTGGGGTATATTCTCGAGTTACGACGGGGAGGGCCCTTCCAGACACGGGTTTGTTCAGCGACGTCAGGACTCATGCCTAGGTGCGAGGGACACCTCGGGATTCTCCTCGAGTCTTGGCATGGGAATTTGGACGCGTCTCCACTTGAGGCGGGAGATCCAGGGTCTCTTTCCACTTGCCACAGGGATCCTGGGACTCCTGTCCTTTTTCAAGAGGAGTCAGGCATCGTCTCCTTTGGAAGCATTGATCTCCGTGGACCTCTCGAGTTTTCAAATGATGTGAGGCCTCCGGTCGCGATGAGGCAGAGAACTCGGTCTTTCTCTGTGGTCTCAACAGGGGTTCAGACATCCCTTCGTCTTGCGAGATGCAAGACGAGGCTGCATTCAATTCATTGCAGGGATATCCGGCCTTACTTCGAGTCAGAGCATCTCGGTGTCCATTCCACTTGAGGCCACAAACTCAGGGGCCCTCTCACTTACCTGTAGCTGACAGAAGCCTCCTCTTGAGGTGCTTCTGGAAAGTTGGTATTCCTCTTGATTCGTAGCCAGGGACTAAGCTCCCATCTCGAGTTGATTTGGGGTCCACGGAGCCCTTTCGTGTTGCTCCAGTGACCTCAGGATCTCTCTAGACTTGAGACAGTGATCTTGGGTTTTCTATGGAGTGCCATCAAGGAAATCAAGGCTCCTTTCACGTTTGATGTGGAACACGGAATTGCTCTGCACGCAGTGCAGGGGAATCGGGCCTCATCTCGCGGCGAGGGGGAAGTCTCATGGTTTTTCTTGAGTTGCGGCCGGAACCTGGGGTATATTCTCGAGTTACGAAGGGGAGGGCCCTTCCGGACACGTGATTGTTCAGCGACGTCAGGATTCCTGCCTAGGTGTGAGGGACACATCGGGATTCTCCTCGAGTCTTGGCATGGCAATTGGGACGCGTCTCCACGTGTAGGGGAGACCCAGGGTCCCTTTCCACGTGCCACCGGGATCCTGGGACTCCTATCCATTTTCAAGAGGAGTCAGGCATCGTCTCCTTTGGAAGCATTGGTCTCCGTAGACCTCTCGAGTTTTCAAAGGATGTGAGGCCTCCGGTCGCGATGAGGCGGAGGACTAGGTGTTTCTCTGTGGTTTCCACAGGGAATTCAGACATCCCTTCGTCTTGGGAGATGCAAGACGAGCCTGCATTCAATTCACTGCAGGGATATCGGGCCTTACTTCGAGTCAGAGCATCTCGGTGTCCATTCCACTTGAGGCCACAAACTCAGGGTCCCTCTCACATACCTGTAGCTGAGAGAAGCCTCCTCTTGAGGTGCTTGTGAAAAGTTGGTATTCCTCTTGAGTCGAAGCCAGGGACTAAGCTCTCATCTCGAGTTGATTTGGCGTCCACGGAGCCCTTTCGTGTTTCCCCAGTTACCTCAGGATCCCTCTAGACTTGAGACAGTGATCTTGGATTTTCTCTGGAGTGCCATCAAGGAAATCAAGTCTCCTTTGATGTTTGATGTGGAACACGGAATTGCTCTGCACGCAGTGCAGGGGAATCGGGTCTCATCTCGCGGCGAGGGGGAAGGCTCATGGTTTTTCTCGAGTTGCGGCCGGAACCTGGGGTATATTCTCGAGTTACGACGGGGAGGGCCCTTCCAGACACGTGTTTGTTCAGCGACGTCAGGACTCCTGCCTAGGTGCGAGGGACACCTCGGGATTCTCCTCGAGTCTTGGCATGGCAATTGGGACGCGTCTCCACGTGACGCGGGAGACCCAGGGTCCCTTTCCACGTGCCACAGGGATCCTGGGACTCCTATTCATTTTCAGGAAGAGTCAGGCATCGTCTCCTTTGGAAGCATTGATCTCCGCAGACCTCTCGAGTTTTCAAAGGATGTGAGGCCTCCGGTCGCGATGAGGCGGAGGACTAGGTGTTTCTCTGTGGTCTCCACAGGGAATTCAGACATCCCTTCGTCTTGGGAGATGCAAGACGACCCTGCATTCAATTCACTGCAGGGATATCCGGCCTTACTTCGAGTCAGAGAATCTCGGTGTCCATTCCACTTGAAGCCACAAACTCAGGGTCCCTCTCACATACCTGTAGCTGAGAGAAGCCTCCTCTTGAGGTGATTGTGGAAAGTTGGTATTCCTCTTGAGTCGAAACCAGGGACTAAGCTCTCATCTCGAGTTGATTTGGGGTCCACAGAGCCCTTTCGTGTTGCTCCAGTGACCTCAGGATCCCTCTAGACTTGAGACAGTGATCTTGGGTTTTCTCTGGAGTGCCATCAAGGAAATCAAGGCTCCTTTCACGTTTGATGTGGAGCTCGGAATTGCTCTGCACGCAGTGCAGGGTAATCGGGCCATATCTTTCGGCGAGGGGGAAGTCTCATGGTTTTTCTCGAGTTGCGGCCGGAACCTGGGGTATATTCTCGAGTTACGACGGGGAGGGCCCTTCCAGACACGTGTTTGATCAGCGACGTCAGGACTCCTGCCTAGGTGCGAGGGACACCTCGGGATTCTCCTCGAGTCTTGGCATGGCAATTGGGAAGCGTCTCCACGTGAGGCGGGAGACCCAGGGTCCCTTTCCACGTGCCACAGGGATCCTGGGACTCCTATCCATTTTCAAGAGGAGTCAGGCATCCTCTCCTTTGGAAGCATTGATCTCCGCGGACCTCTCGAGTTTTCAAAGGATGTGAGGCCTTCGGTCGCATTGAGGCGGAGGACTAGGTCATTCTCTGTGGTCTCCACAGCGGATTCAGACATCCCTTCGTCTTGGGAGATCAAGACGAGCCTGCATTCAATTCACTGCAGAGATATGCGGCCTTACTTCGAGTCAGAGCTTCTCGGTGTCCATTCCACTTGAGGCCACAAACTCAGGGTCCCTCTAACATACCTGTAGCTGAGAGAAGCCTTCTCTTGAGGTGCTTGTGGAAAGTTGGTATTCCTCTTGAGTCGAAGCCACGGACTAAGCTCTCATCTCGAGTTGATTTGGGGTCGACGGAGCCCTTTCATGTTGGTCCAGTGACCTCAGGATCCCTCTAGACTTGAGACAGTGATCTTGGGTTTTCTCTAGAGTGCCATCAAGGAAATCAAGGCTCCTTTCACGTTTGATGTGGAACATGGAATTGCTCTGCACGCAGTGCAGGGGAATCGGGCCTCATCTCGCGGCGAGGGGAAGTCTCATGATTTTTCTCGAGTAGCGGCCAGAACCTGGGGTATATTCTCGAGTTACGACGGGGAGGGCCCTTCCAGACACGCGTTTGTTCAGCGACGTCAGGACTCCTGCCTAGGTGCGAGGGACACCTCGGGATTTTCCTCGAGTCTTGGCATGGCAATTGGGACGCGTCTCCACGTGAGGCGGGAGACCCAGGGTCCCTTTCCACGTGCCGCAGGGATCCTGGGACTCCTATCTATTTTCAAGAGGAATCAGGAATCCTCTCCTTCGGAAGTATTGATCTCCGCGGACCTCTCGAGTTTTCAAAGGATATTAGGCCTCCGGTTGCGTTGAGGCGGAGGAGTAGGTCTTTCTCTGTGGTCTCCACAGGGGATTCAGACAACCCTTCGTCTTGGGAGATGCAAGACGAGCCTGCATTCAATTCACTGCAGGGATATCCGGCCTTACTTCGAGTCAGAGCATCTCGGTGTCCATTCCACTTGAGGCCACAAACTCAGGGTCCCTCTCACATACCTGTAGCTGAGAGAAGCCTCCTCTTGAGGTGCTTGTGGAAAGTTGGTATTCCTCTTGAGTCTAAGCCAGGGACTAGGCTCTCATCTCGTGTTGATTTGGGGTCCACGGAGCCCTTTCGTGTTGCTCCAGTGACCTCAGGATCCCTCTAGACTTGAGACAGTGATCTTGGGTTTTCTCTGGAGTGCCATCAAGGAAATCAAGGCTCCTTTCACGTTTGATGTGGAACACGGAATTGCTCTGCATGCAGTGCAGGGGAATCGAGCCTCATCTCGCGGCGAGGGGGAAGTTTCATGGTTTTTCTCGAGTTGCGGCCGGAACCTGGGGTATATTCTCGAGTTACGATGGGGAGGGCCCTTCCAGACACGTGTTTGTTCAGCAACGTCAGGACTCCTGACTAGGTGCGAGGAACACCTCGGGATTCTCCTCGAGTCTTTGCATGGCAATTGGGATGCGTCTCCACGTGAGGCGGGAGACCCAGGGTCCCCTTCCACGTGCCACAGGGATCCTGGGACTCCTATCCATTTTCAAGAGGAGTCAGGCATCGTCTCCTTTGGAAGCATTGATCTCCGCAGACCTCTCGAGTTTTCAAAGGATGTCAGGCCTCCGGTCGCATTGAGGCGGAGGACTAGGTCTTTCTCTGTGGTCTCCACAGGGGATTCAGACATCCCTTCGTCTTGGGAGATGCAAGACGAGCCTGCATTCAATTCACTGCAAAGATATCCGGCCTTACTTCAAGTCAGAGCATCTCGGTGTCCATTCCACTTGAGGCCACAAACTCAGGGTCCCTCAAATATACCTGTAGCTGAGAGAAGCCTCCTCTTGAGGTGCTTGTGGAAAGTTGGTATTCCTCTTGAGTCTAAGCCAGGGACTAAGCTCTCATCTCCAGTTGATTTGGGGTCGACGGAGCCCTTTCATTTTGGTCCAGTGACCTCAGGATCCCTCTAGACTTGAGACAGTGATCTTGGGTTTTCTCTAGAGTGCCATCAAAGAAATCAAGGCTCCTTTCATGTTTGATGTGGAACACGTAATTGCTCTGAACGCAGTGCAGGGGAATCGGGCCTCATCTCGCGGCGAGGGGGAATTCTCATGGTTTTTCTCGAGTTGCGGCCGGAATCTGGGGTATATTCTCGAGTTACGACGGGGAGGGCCCTTCCAGACACGTGTTTGTTCAGTGATGTCAGGACTCCTGCCTAGGTGCGAGGGACACCTCGGGATTCTCCTCGAGTCTTGGCATGGCAATTGGGACGCGTCTCCACGTGAGGCAGGAGACCCAGGTTCCCTTTCCACGTGCCAAAGGGATCATGGGACTCCTATCCATTTTCAAGAGGAGTCAGGCATCGTCTCCTTTGGAAGCATTGATCTCCGCAGACCTCTCGATTTATCAAAGGATGTGAGGCCTCCGGTCGCGATGAGGCGGAGGACTAGGTCTTTCTCTGTGGTCTCCACAGGGGATTCAGACATCCCTTCGTCTTGGGAGATGCAATACGAGCCTGCATTCAATTCACTGCAGGGATATCCGGACTTACATCGAGTCAGAGCATCTCGGTGTCCATTCCACTTGAGGCCACAAACTCAGGGGCCCTCTCACATACCTGTAGCTGAGAGAAGCCTCCTCTTGAGGTGCTTGTGGAAAGTTGGTATTCCTCTTGAGTCGAAGCCAGGGACTAGGCTCTCATCTCGTGTTGATTTGGGGTCCACGGAGCCCTTTCGTGTTGCACTAGTGACCTCAGGATCCCTCTAGACTTGAGACAGTGATCTTGGGTTTTCTCTGGAGTGCCATCAAGGAAATCAAGGCTCCTTTCACGTTTGATGTGGAACACGGAATTGCTCTGCATGCAGTGCAGGGGAATCGAGCCTCATCTCGCGGCGAGGGGGAAGTTTCATGGTTTTTCTCGAGTTGCGGCCGGAACCTGGGGTATATTCTCGAGTTACGACGGGGAGGGCCCTTCCAGACACGTGTTTGTTCAGCGACGTCAGGACTCCTGCCTAGGTGCGAGGGACACCTCGGGATTCTCCTCGAGTCTTGGCATGGCAATTGGACGCGTCTCCCCGTGAGGTAGGAGACGCAGGGTCCCTTTCCACGTGCCACAGGGATCCTGGGACTCCTATCCATTTTCAAGAGGAGTCAGGCATCGTCTCCTTTGGAAGCATTGATCTCCGCAGACCTCTCGAGTTTTCAATGGATGTGAGGCCTCCGGTCGCGATGAGGTGGAGGACTAGGTCTTTCTCTGTCGTCTCCACAGGGGATTCAGACATCCCTTCGTTTTGGGAGATGCAAGATGAGCCTGCATTCTATTCCCTGTTGGGATATCCGGCCTTACTTCGAGTCAGAGCATCTCGGTGTCCATTCCACTTAAGGCCACAAAATCAGGGTCCCTCTCACTTACCTGTAGCTGAGAGAAGCCTCCTCTTGAGGTGCTTGTGGAAAGTTGGTATTCCTCTTGAGTCGAAACCAGGGACTAAGCTCTCTTCTCGTGTTGATTTGGGGTCCACGGAGCCCTTTCGTGTTGCTTCAGTGACCTCAGGATCCCTCTAGACTTCAGACAGTGATCTTGGGTTTTCTCTGGAGTGCCATCAAGGAAATCAAGGCTCCTTTCACGTTTGATTTGGAATACGGAATTGCTCTGCATGCAGTGCAGGGGAATGGGGCCTCATCTCGCGGCAAGATGGAAGTCTCATAGTTTTTCTCGAGTTGCGGCCAGAACCTGGGGTATATTCTCGAGTTAAGACGGGGAGGGCCCTTCCAGACACGTGTTTGTTCAGCGACGTCAGGACTCCTGCCTAGGTGCGAGGGACACCTCGGGATTCTCCTCGAGTCTTGGCATGGCAATTGGGTCGCGTCTCCACGTGAGGCGGGAGATCCAGGGTCCCTTTCCAAGTGCCACAGGGATCCTGGGACTCCTATCCATTTTCAAGAAGAGTCAGGCATCTTCTCCTTTGGAAGCATTGATCTCCGCGGACCTCTCGAGTTTTCAAAGGATGTGAGGCCTCCGGTCTTGATGAGGCGGAGGAATAGGTCTTTCTCTGTGGTCTCCACAGGGGATTCAGACATCCCTTCGTCTATGGAGATGCAAGACGAGCCTGCATTCAATTCACTGCAGGGATATCCGGCCTTACTTCGAGTCAGAGCATCTCGGTGTCCATTCCACTTGAGGCCACAAATTCAGGGTCCCTCTCACATACCTGTAGCTGAGAGAAGCCTCCTCTTAAGGTGCTTGTGGAAAGTTGGTAGTCCTCTTGAGTCGAAGCCAGGGACTAAGCTCTCGTCTCGAGTTGATTTGGGGTCCACAGAGCCCTTTCGTGTTGCTCCAGTGAACTCAGGATCCCTCTAGACTTGAGACAGTGATCTTGGGTTTTCTCTGGAGTGCCATCAAGGAAATCAAGGCTCCTTTCACGTTTGATGTGGAACACGGAATTGCTCTGTACGCAGTGCAGGGGAATCGGACCTCATCTCAGGGCGAGGGGGAAGTCTCATGTTTTTTCTCGAGTTGCGGCCGGAACCTGGGTTTTATTCTCGGGTTACGACGGGGAGGGCCCTTCCAGACACGTGTTTGTTCAGCGACGTCAGGACTCCTGCCTAGGTGCGAGGGACACCTCGGGATTCTCCTCGAGTCTTGGCATGGCAATTGGGACGCGTCTCCACGTGAGGCGGGAGACCTAGGATCCCTTCCACGTGCCACAGGGATCCTGGGTCTCCTATCCATTTTCAAGAGGAGTCAGGCATTGTCTCCTTTGCAAGCATTGATCTCCGCTGACCTCTCGAGTTTTCAATGGATGTGAGGCCTCCGGACGCGATGAGGTGGAGGACTAGGTCTTTCTCTGTCGTCTCCACAGGGGATTCAGACATCCCTTCGTTTTGGGAGATGCAAGATGAGCCTGCATTCTATTCCCTGTTGGGATATCCAGCCTTACTTCGAGTCAGAGCATCTCGGTGTCCATTCCACTTGAGGCCACAAAATCAGGGTCCCTCTCACTTACCTGTAGCTGAGAGAAGCCTCCTCTTGAGGTGCTTGTGGAAAGTTGGTATTCCTCTTGAGTCGAAACCAGGGACTAAGCTCTCTTCTCATGTTGATTTGGGGTCCACGGAGCCCTTTCGTGTTGCTTCAGTGACCTCAGGATCCCTCTAGACTTGAGACAGTGATCTTGGGTTTTCTCTGGAGTGCCATCAAGGAAATCAAGGCTCCTTTCACGTTTGATTTGGAATACGGAATTGCTCTGCATGCAGTGCAGGGGAATGGGGCCTCATCTCGCGGCAAGATGGAAGTCTCATAGTTTTTCTCGAGTTGCGGCCAGAACCTGGGGGATATTCTCGAGTTACGACGGGGAGGGCCCTTCCAGACACGTGTTTGTTCAGCGACGTGAGGACTCCTGCCTAGGTGCGAGGGACACCTCGGGATTCCCCTCGAGTCTTGGCATAGCAATTGGGACGCGTATCCACGTGAGGCGTGTGACCCAGGGTCCCTTTCCACGTGCCACAGGGATCCTGGGACTCCTATCCATTTTCAAGAGGAGTCAGGCATCCTCTCCTTTGGAAGCATTGATCTCCGTGGACCTCTCGAGTTTTCAAAGGATGTGAGGCCTCTGGTCGCGATGAGGCGGAGGACTAGGTCTGTCTCTGTGGTCGCCCCAGCGGATTCAGACATCCCTTCGTCTTGGGAGATGCAAGACGAGCCTGCATTCAATTCACTGCAGGGATATCCGGCCTTACTTCGAGTCAGAGCATCTCGGTGTCCATTCCACTTGAGGCCACAAACTCAGGGTCCCTCTCACATACCTGTAGCTGAGAGAAGCCTCCTCTTGAGGTGCTTGTGAAAAGTTGGTATTCCTCTTGAGTCGAAGCCAGGGACTAAGCTCTCATCTCGAGTTGATTTGGCGTCCACGGAGCCCTTTCGTGTTTCCCCAGTTACCTCAGGATCCCTCTAGACTTGAGACAGTGATCTTGGATTTTCTCTGGAGTGCCATCAAGGAAATCAAGTCTCCTTTGATGTTTGATGTGGAACACGGAATTGCTCTGCACGCAGTGCAGGGGAATCGGGTCTCATCTCGCGGCGAGGGGGAAGGCTCATGGTTTTTCTCGAGTTGCGGCCGGAACCTGGGGTATATTCTCGAGTTACGACGGGGAGGGCCCTTCCAGACACGTGTTTGTTCAGCGACGTCAGGACTCCTGCCTAGGTGCGAGGGACACCTCGGGATTCTCCTCGAGTCTTGGCATGGCAATTGGGACGCGTCTCCACGTGACGCGGGAGACCCAGGGTCCCTTTCCACGTGCCACAGGGATCCTGGGACTCCTATTCATTTTCAGGAAGAGTCAGGCATCGTCTCCTTTGGAAGCATTGATCTCCGCAGACCTCTCGAGTTTTCAAAGGATGTCAGGCCTCCGGTCGCGATGAGGCGGAGGACTAGGTGTTTCTCTGTGGTCTCCACAGGGAATTCAGACATCCCTTCGTCTTGGGAGATGCAAGACGACCCTGCATTCAATTCACTGCAGGGATATCCGGCCTTACTTCGAGTCAGAGAATCTCGGTGTCCATTCCACTTGAAGCCACAAACTCAGGGTCCCTCTCACATACCTGTAGCTGAGAGAAGCCTCCTCTTGAGGTGATTGTGGAAAGTTGGTATTCCTCTTGAGTCGAAACCAGGGACTAAGCTCTCATCTCGAGTTGATTTGGGGTCCACAGAGCCCTTTCGTGTTGCTCCAGTGACCTCAGGATCCCTCTAGACTTGAGACAGTGATCTTGGGTTTTCTCTGGAGTGCCATCAAGGAAATCAAGGCTCCTTTCACGTTTGATGTGGAGCACGGAATTGCTCTGCACGCAGTGCAGGGTAATCGGGCCATATCTTTCGGCGAGGGGGAAGTCTCATGGTTTTTCTCGAGTTGCGGCCGGAACCTGGGGTATATTCTCGATTTACGACGGGGAGGGCCCTTCCAGACACGTGTTTGATCAGCGACGTCAGGACTCCTGCCTAGGTGCGAGGGACACCTCGGGAATCTCCTCGAGTCTTGGCATGGCAATTGGGAAGCGTCTCCACGTGAGGCGGGAGACCAAGGGTCCCTTTCCACGTGCCACAGGGATCCTGGGACTCCTATCCATTTTCAAGAGGAGTCAGGCATCCTCTCCTTTGGAAGCATTGATCTCCGCGGACCTCTCGAGTTTTCAAAGGATGTGAGGCCTTCGGTCGCATTGAGGCGGAGGACTAGGTCATTCTCTGTGGTCTCCACAGCGGATTCAGACATCACTTCGTCTTGGGAGATCAAGACGAGCCTGCATTCAATTCACTGCAGAGATATGCGGCCTTACTTCGAGTCAGAGCTTCTCGGTGTCCATTCCACATGAGGCCACAAACTCAGGGTCCCTCTAACATACCTGTAGCTGAGAGAAGCCTTCTCTTGAGGTGCTTGTGGAAAGTTGGTATTCCTCTTGAGTCGAAGCCACGGACTAAGCTCTCATCTCGAGTTGATTTGGGGTCGACGGAGCCCTTTCATGTTGGTCCAGTGACCTCAGGATCCCTCTAGACTTGAGACAGTGATCTTGGGTTTTCTCTAGAGTGCCATCAAGGAAATCAAGGCTCCTTTCACGTTTGATGTGGAACATGGAATTGCTCTGCACGCAGTGCAGGGGAATCGGGCCTCATCTCGCGGCGAGGGGAAGTCTCATGATTTTTCTCGAGTAGCGGCCAGAACCTGGGGTATATTCTCGAGTTACGACGGGGAGGGCCCTTCCAGACACGCGTTTGTTCAGCGACGTCAGGACTCCTGCCTAGGTGCGAGGGACACCTCGGGATTTTCCTCGAGTCTTGGCATGGCAATTGGGACGCGTCTCCACGTGAGGCGGGAGACCCAGGGTCCCTTTCCACGTGCCGCAGGGATCCTGGGACTCCTATCTATTTTCAAGAGGAATCAGGAATCCTCTCCTTCGGAAGTATTGATCTCCGCGGACCTCTCGAGTTTTCAAAGGATATTAGGCCTCCGGTTGCGTTGAGGCGGAGGAGTAGGTCTTTCTCTGTGGTCTCCACAGGGGATTCAGACAACCCTTCGTCTTGGGAGATGCAAGACGAGCCTGCATTCAATTCACTGCAGGGATATCCGGCCTTACTTCGAGTCAGAGCATCTCGGTGTCCATTCCACTTGAGGCCACAAACTCAGGGTCCCTCTCACATACCTGTAGCTGAGAGAAGCCTCCTCTTGAGGTGCTTGTGGAAAGTTGGTATTCCTCTTGAGTCGAAGCCAGGGACTAGGCTCTCATCTCGTGTTGATTTGGGGTCCACGGAGCCATTTCGTGTTGCTCCAGTGACCTCAGGATCCCTCTAGACTTGAGACAGTGATCTTGGATTTTCTCTGGAGTGCCATCAAGGAAATCAAGGCTCCTTTCACGTTTGATGTGAAACACGGAATTGCTCTGCATGCAGTGCAGGGGAATCGAGCCTCATCTCCCGGCGAGGGGGAAGTTTCATGGTTTTTCTCGAGTTGCGGCCGGAACCTGGGGTATATTCTCGAGTTACGATGGGGAGGGCCCTTCCAGACACGTGTTTGTTCAGCAACGTCAGGACTCCTGACTAGGTGCGAGGAACACCTCGGGATTCTCCTCGAGTCTTTGCATGGCAATTGGGATGCGTCTCCACGTGAGGCGGGAGACCCAGGGTCCCCTTCCACGTGCCACAGGGATCCTGGGACTCCTATCCATTTTCAAGAGGAGTCAGGCATCGTCTCCTTTGGAAGCATTGATCTCCGCAGACCTCTCGAGTTTTCAAAGGATGTCAGGCCTCCGGTCGCATTGAGGCGGAGGACTAGGTCTTTCTCTGTGGTCTCCACAGGGGATTCAGACATCCCTTCGTCTTGGGAGATGCAAGACGAGCCTGCATTCAATTCACTGCAAAGATATCCGGCCTTACTTCAAGTCAGAGCATCTCGGTGTCCATTCCACTTGAGGCCACAAACTCAGGGTCCCTCAAATATACCTGTAGCTGAGAGAAGCCTCCTCTTGAGGTGCTTGTGGAAAGTTGGTATTCCTCTTGAGTCTAAGCCAGGGACTAAGCTCTCATCTCCAGTTGATTTGGGGTCGACGGAGCCCTTTCATTTTGGTCCAGTGACCTCAGGATCCCTCTAGACTTGAGACAGTGATCTTGGGTTTTCTCTAGAGTGCCATCAAAGAAATCAAGGCTCCTTTCATGTTTGATGTGGAACACGTAATTGCTCTGAACGCAGTGCAGGGGAATCGGGCCTCATCTCGCGGCGAGGGGGAATTCTCATGGTTTTTCTCGAGTTGCGGCCGGAATCTGGGGTATATTCTCGAGTTACGACGGGGAGGGCCCTTCCAGACAAGTGTTTGTTCAGTGATGTCAGGACTCCTGCCTAGGTGCGAGGGACACCTCGGGATTCTCCTCGAGTCTTGGCATGGCAATTGGGACGCGTCTCCACGTGAGGCAGGAGACCCAGGTTCCCTTTCCACGTGCCAAAGGGATCATGGGACTCCTATCCATTTTCAAGAGGAGTCAGGCATCGTCTCCTTTGGAAGCATTGATCTCCGCAGACCTCTCGATTTATCAAAGGATGTGAGGCCTCCGGTCGCGATGAGGCGGAGGACTAGGTCTTTCTCTGTGGTCTCCACAGGGGATTCAGACATCCCTTCGTCTTGGGAGATGCAATACGAGCCTGCATTCAATTCACTGCAGGGATATCCGGACTTACATCGAGTCAGAGCATCTCGGTGTCCATTCCACTTGAGGCCACAAACTCAGGGGCCCTCTCACATACCTGTAGCTGAGAGAAGCCTCCTCTTGAGGTGCTTGTGGAAAGTTGGTATTCCTCTTGAGTTGAAGCCAGGGACTAGGCTCTCATCTCGTGTTGATTTGGGGTCCACGGAGCCCTTTCGTGTTGCTCTAGTGACCTCAGGATCCCTCTAGACTTGAGACAGTGATCTTGGGTTTTCTCTGGAGTGCCATCAAGGAAATCAAGGCTCCTTTCACGTTTGATGTGGAACACGGAATTGCTCTGCATGCAGTGCAGGGGAATCGAGCCTCATCTCGCGGCGAGGGGGAAGTTTCATGGTTTTTCTCGAGTTGCGGCCGGAACCTGGGGTATATTCTCGAGTTACGATGGGGAGGGCCCTTCCAGACACGTGTTTGTTCAGCAACGTCAGGACTCCTGACTAGGTGCGAGGAACACCTCGGGATTCTCCTCGAGTCTTGGCATGGCAATTGGGATGCGTCTCCACGTGAGGCGGGAGACCCAGGGTCCCTTTCCACGTGCCACAGTGATCCTGGGACTCCTATCCATTTTCAAGAGGAGTCAGGCATCGTCTCCTTTGGAAGCATTGATCTCCGCAGACCTCTCGAGTTTTCAAAGGATGTCAGGCCTCCGGTCGCATTGAGGCGGAGGACTAGGTCTTTCTCTGTGGTCTCCACAGGGGATTCAGACATCCCTTCGTCTTGGGAGATGCAAGACGAGCCTGCATTCAATTCACTGCAAAGATATCCGGCCTTACTTCAAGTCAGAGCATCTCGGTGTCCATTCCACTTGAGGCCACAAACTCAGGGACCCTCAAATATACCTGTAGCTGAGAGAAGCCTCCTCTTGAGGTGCTTGTGGAAAGTTGGTATTCCTCTTGAGTCTAAGCCAGGGACTAAGCTCTCATCTCCAGTTGATTTGGGGTCGACGGAGCCCTTTCATGTTGGTCCAGTGACCTCAGGATCCCTCTAGACTTGAGACAGTGATCTTGGGTTTTCTCTAGAGTGCCATCAAAGAAATCAAGGCTCCTTTCATGTTTGATGTGGATCACGTAATTGCTCTGAACGCAGTGCAGGGGAATCGGGCCTCATCTCGCGGCGAGGGGGAAGTCTCATGGTTTTTCTCGAGTTGCGGCCGGAACCTGGGGTATATTCTCGAGTTACGACGGGGAGGGCCCTTCCAGACACGTGTTTGTTCAGTGATGTCAGGACTCCTGCCTAGGTGCGAGGGACACCTCGGGATTCTCCTCGAGTCTTGGCATGGCAATTGGGACGCGTCTCCACGTGAGGAAGGAGACCCAGGTTCCCTTTCCACGTGCCAAAGGGATCATGGGACTCCTATCCATTTTCAAGAGGAGTCAGGCATCGTCTCCTTTGGAAGCATTGATCTCCGCAGACCTCTCGATTTATCAAAGGATGTGAGGCCTCCGGTCGCGATGAGGCGGAGGACTAGGTCTTTCTCTGTGGTCTCCACAGGGGATTCAGACATCCCTTCGTCTTGGGAGATGC
This sequence comes from Dama dama, assembly GCF_033118175.1. Taxonomy (NCBI): domain Eukaryota; kingdom Metazoa; phylum Chordata; class Mammalia; order Artiodactyla; family Cervidae; genus Dama; species Dama dama. The sequence goes on from NW_026870927.1 coordinate 6,887,959, forward strand.
AATACGAACCTGCATTCAATTCACTGCAGGGATATCCGGACTTACATCGAGTCAGAGCATCTCGGTGTCCATTCCACTTGAGGCCACAAACTCAGGGTCCCTCAAATATACCTGGAGCTGAGAGAAGCCTCTTCTTGAGGTGCTTGTGGAAAGTTGGTATTCCTCTTGAGTCTAAGCCAGGGACTAAGCTCTCATTTCGAGTTGATTTGGGGTCGACGGAGCCCTTTCATGTTGGTCCAGTGACCTCAGGATCCCTCTAGACTTGAGACAGTGATCTTGGGTTTTCTCTGGAGTGCCATCAAGGAAATCAAGGCTCCTTTCACGTTTGATGTGGAACACGGAATTGCTCTGCACGCAGTGCAGGGGAATCGGGCCTCATCTCGCGGCGAGGGGAAGTCTCATGATTTTTCTCGAGTTGCGGCCAGAACCTGGGGTATATTCTCGAGTTACGACGTGGGGGGCCCTTCCAGAAGCGTGTTTGTTCAGCGACGTCAGGACTCCTGCCTAGGTGCGAGGGATACCTCGGGATTTTCCTCGAGTCTTGGCATGGCAATTGGGACGCGTCTCCACGTGAGGCGGGAGACCCAGGGTCCCTTTTCACGTGCCACAGGGATCCTGGGACTCCTATCCATTTTCAAGAGGAGTCAGGCATCGTCTCCTTTGGAAGCATTGATCTCCTTGGACCTCTCGAGTTTTCAAAGGATGTGAGGCCTTCGGTCGTGATGAGGCGGAGAACTAGGTCTTTCTCTGTGGTCTCCACATGGGATTCAGACATCCCTTCGTCTTGGGAGATGCAAGACGAGCCTGCATTCAATTCACTGCAGGGATATCCGGCCTTACTTCGAGTCAGAGCATCTCGGTGTCCATTCCACTTGAGGCCACAAACTCATGGTCCCTCTCACATACTTGTAGCTGAGAGAAGCCTCCTATAGATGCTTATGGAAATTTGGTATTCCTCTTGAGTCGAAGCCAGGGACTAAGCTCCCATCTCGGGTTCATTTGGGGTCCACGGAGCCCTTTCGTGTTGCTACAGTGACCTCAGGATCCCTCTAGACTTGAGACATTGATCTTGGGTTTTATCTGGAGTGCCATTAAGGAAATCAAGGCTCCTTTCACGTTTGATGTGGAACACGGAATTGCTCTACACACAGTTCAGGGGAATCAGGCCTCATCTCGCGGCGAGGGGGAAGTCTCATGGTTTTTCTCGAGTTGCGGCCGGAACCTGGGGTATATTCTCGAGTTACGACAGGGAGGGCCCTTCCAGACACGTGTTTGTTCAGCGACGTCAGGACTCCTGCCTAGGTGCTAGGGACACCCGGGATTCTCCTCGAGTCTCGGCATGGCAATTGGGAAGCGTCTCCACGTGAGGCGGGAGACCCATGGTCCCTTTCCACGTGCCACAGGGATCCTGGGACTCCTATCCATTTTCAAGAGTACTCAGGCATCGTCTCCTTTGAAAGCATTGATCTCCGCGGACCTCTCGAGTTTTCAAAGGATGTGAGGCCTCCGCTCGCGGTGAGGCGGAGAATTATGTCTTTCCCTGTGGCCTCCACAGGGGATTCAGACATCCCTTCGTCTTGAGAGATGCAAGAAGAGCCTGCATTCAATTCACTGAAGGGATATCCGGGCTTACTTCGAGTCAGAGCATCTCGGTTTCCATTCCACTTGAGGCCACAAACTCAGGGTGCTTCTCACATACCTGTAGCTGAGAGAAGACTCCTCTTGAGGTGCTTGTGGAAAGTTGGTATTCCTCTTGAGTCGAAGCCAGGGACTAAGCTCTCATCTCGAGTTGATTTGGGGTCCACGGAGCCCTTTCCTGTTGCTCAAGTGACCTCAGGATCCCTCTAGACTTGCGACAGTGATCTTGGGTTTTCTCTGGAGTGCCATCAAGGAAATCAAGTCTCCTTTCACGTTTCATGTGGAACACGGAATTGCTCTGCATGCAGTGCAGGGAAATCGGGCCTCAACTCGCAGCGAGGGGGAAATCTCATGGTTTTTCTCGACTTGCGGCCCGAACCTGGGGTATATTCTCGAGTTACGATTGGGAGGACCCTTCCAGACACGTGTTTTTTCAGCGACCTCAGGACTCCTGCCTAGGTGCGAGGGACACCTCGGGATTCTCCTCGAGTCTTGGCATGACAAATGGGACGCGTCTCCACGTGAGGCGGGAGACCCAGGGTCCCTTTCCACGTGCCACAGGGATCCTGGGACTCCATTCCATTTTCAAGAGGAGTCAGGCATCGTTTCCTTTGGAAGCATTGATCTCCGCGGACCTCTCGAGTTTTCAAAGGTTGTGAGGCCTCCGGTCGCGATGAGGCGAAGGACTAGGACTTTCTCTGTGGTCTCCACAGGGGATTCAGACATCCCTTCGTCTTGGGAGATGCAAGACGAGCCTGCATTCAATTCACTGCAGGGATATCCGGCCTTACTTCGAGTCAGAGCATCTCGGTGTCCATTCCATTTGAGGACACAAACTCAGGGTCCCTCTCACATACCTGTAGCTGAGAGAAGCCTCCTCTTGAGGTGCTTGTGGAAAGTTGGTATTCTTCTTGAGTCGAAGCCACGGACTAATCTCTCATCACGAGTTGATTTGGGGACCACGGAGCCCTTTGGGGTTGCTCCAGTGACCTCAGGATCCCTCTAGACTTGAGACACTGATCTTGGGTTTTCTCTGGAGTGCCATCAAGGAAATCAAGGCTCCTTTCACGTTTAATGTGGAACACGGAATTGCTCTGCATGCACTGCAGGGGAATCGGGCCTCATCTCGCGGCGAGGGGGAAGTCTCATGGTTTTTCTCGAGTTGTGGCCGGAAACTGGGGTATATTCTCGAATTACGACGGGCAGGGCCCTTCCAGACACGTGTTTGTTCAGCGACGTCAGGACTCCTGCCTAGGTGCGAGGGACAACTCGAGATTCTCCTCGAGTCTTGGCATGGCAATTGGGACGCGTCTCCAAGTGTGGCGGGAGACCCAGTGTACCTTTCAACGTGCCACAGGGATCCTGTGACTCCTATCCATTTTCAAGAGGAGCCAGGCTTCGTCTCCTTTGGAAGCATTGATCTCCGCGGACCTCTCGAGTTTTCAAAGGATGTGAGGCCTCCGGTCGCGTTGAGGCAGAGGACTAGGTCTTTCTCTGTGGTCTCCACCGGAGATTCAGACATCCCTTCGTCTTGGGAGATGCAAGACGAGCCTGCATTCAATTCACTGCAGGGATATCCAGCCATACTTCGAGTCAGAGCATCTCAGTGTCCATTCCACTTGAGGACACAAACTCAGGGTCCCTCTCACATAACTGTAGCTGAGAGAAGCCTCCTCTTGAGGTGCTTGTGGAAAGTTGGTATTCCTCTTGAGTCGAAGCCAGGGACTAAGCTATCATCTCGAGTTGATTGGGGGTCCACGGAGCCTTTTAGTGTTGCTCCAGTGACCTCAGGATCCCTCTATACTTGAGACACTGATCTTGGGTTTTCTCTGGAGTGCCATCAAGGATATCAAGGCTCCTTTCTCGTTTGATGTGGAACACGGAATTGCTCTGCACGCACTGCAGGGGAATCGGGCCGCATCTCGCGGTGAAGGGGAAATCTCATGGTTTATCTCGAGTTGTGGCCGGAACCTGGGGTATATTCTCGAGTTACGACTGGGAGGGCCCTTCCAGACACGTGTTTGTTCAGCGATGTAAGGACTCCTGCCTAGGTGCGAGGGACACCTCGGGATTCTCCTCGAGTCTTGGCATGGCAATTGGGACGCGTCTCCACGTGAGGCGGGAGACCCAGGGTCCCTTTCCACGTGCCACAGGGATCCTGGGACTCCTTTCCATTTTCAAGAAGAGTCAGGCATCGTCTCCTTTGGAAGCATTCATCTCTGCAGACCTCTCGAGTTTTCAAAGGATGTGAGTCCTCCGGACGCGATGAGGCAGAGGACTAGTTCTTTCTCTGTCGTCTCCACAGGGGATTCAGACATCTCTTTGTCTTGGGAGATGCAAGACGAGCCTGCATTCAATTCACTGCAGGGATATCCGGCCTAACTGCGAGTCAGAGCATCTCGGTGTCCATTCAACTTGAGGCCACAAACTCAGGGTCCCTCTCACATACTTGTAGCTGAGAGAAGCCTCCTCTTGAGGTGCTTGTGGAAAGTTGGTATTCCTCTTGAGTCGAAGCCAGGGACTAAGCTCTCATCTCGAGTTGATTTGGGGTCCACGGAGCCCTTTCGTGTTGCTCCAGTGACCTCAGGATCCCTCTAGACTTGAGACAGTGATCTTGGGTTTTCTCTGGAATGCCATCAAGGAAATCAAGGCTCCTTTCACTTTTGATGTGGAACACGGAATTGCTCTGCACGCAGTGCAGGGTAATCGGGCCTCATCTCGCGGCGAGGGGGAAGTCTCATGGTTTTTCTCGAGCTGCTGCGGAACCTGGGGTATATTCTCGAGTTACGACAGGGAGGGCCCTTCCAGACACGTGTTTGTTCAGTGACGTCAGGACTCCTGCCTAGGTGCGAGGGACACCTCGGGATTCTCCTCGAGTCTTGGCATGGCAATTGGGACGCGTCTCCACGTGAGGCGGGAGACCCAGGGTCCCTTTCCACGTGCCACAGGGATCCTGGGACTCCTATCCATTTTCAAGAGGAGTCAGGCATCGTCTCCTTTGGAAGCATTGATCTCTGCGGACCTCTCGAGTTTTCAAAGGATATGAGGCCTCCGGTCGCGATGAGGCGGAGAACTCGGTCTTTCTCTGTGGTCTTCTCAGGGGATTCAGACATCCCTTCGACTTGGGAGATGCAAGACGAGCCTGCATTCCATTCACTGCAGGGATATCCGGCCTTACTTCGAGTCAGAGCATCTCGGTGTCCATTCCACTTGAGGCCACAAACTCAGGGTCCCTCTCACATACCTGTACCTGAGAGAAGCCTCCTCTTGAGGTGCTTTTGGAAAGTTGGTATTGCTCTTGAGTCGAAGCCAGGGACTAAGCTCTCATCTCGAGTTGATTTCGGGTCCTCGGAGCCCTTTCATGTTGCTACAGTGACCTCAGGATCACTCTAGACTTGAGACAGTGATCTTGGGTTTTCTCTGGAGGGCCATCAAGGAAATCAAGGCTCCTTTCACGTTTGATGTGGAACACGGAATTGCTCTGCAGCCAGTCCAGGGAAATCGGGCCTCATCTCGCGGCGAGGGGGGATTCTCATGTTTTTTCTCGAGTTGCGGCCGGATCCTGGGGTATATTCTCGAGTTACGACGGGGAGGGCCCTTCCAGACACGTGTTTGTTCAGCGACGTGAGGACTCCTGCCTTGGTGTGAGGGACACCTCGGGATTCACCTCGAGTCTTGGCATGGCAATTGGCTCGCGTCTCCACATGAGGCGGGGGACCCAGGGTCCCTTTCCACGTGCCACAGGGATCCTGGGACTCCTATCCATTTTCAAGAGGAGTCAGGCATCATCTCCTTTGGAAGCATTGATGTCCGTGGACCTCTCCAGTTTTCAAAGGATGTGAGGCCTCCTGTCGCGATGAGGAGGAGAACTAGGTCTTTCTCTGTGGTCTCCACAGGGGATTCAGACATCCCTTCGTTTTGTGAGATGCAAGTCGAGCCTGCACTCAATTCACTGCAGGGATATACGGCCTTACTTCGAGTCAGAGCATCTCGGTGTCCATTCCACTTGAGGCCACAAACTCAGGGTCCCTCTCACATACATGTAGCTGAGAAAAGCCTCCTCTTGAGGTTCTTGGGGAAAGTTGGTATACCTCTTGACTCGAAGCCAGGGACTAAGCTCTCATCTCGAGTTGATTTGGGGTCCACGGAGCCCTTTCGTGTTGCTACAGTGACCTCAGGATCCCTCTAGACTTGAAACAGTGATCTTGGGTTTTCTCTGGAGTGCCATCAAGGAAATCAAGGCTCCTTTCACGTTTGATGTGGAACACAGAATTGCTCTGCCCGCAGTGCAGGGGAATCGGGCCTCATTTCGCGGCGAGGCGGAAGTCTCATGGTTTTACTCCACTTGTGGCCGGAACCTGGGGTATATTCTCGAGTTACGACGTGGGTGGCCCTTCCAGAAACGTGTTTGTTTAACGACGTCAGAACTCCTGCCTTGGTTCGATGGACAACTCGGGATTCTCCCCGAGTCTTGGCATGGCAATTTGGACGCGTCTCCACGTGTGGCGGGAGACCCAGGTTCCCTTTCCACGTGCCACAGGGATCCTGGGACTCCAATCCATTTTCAAGAGGAGTCAGGAATCGTCTCCTTTGGAAGCACTGATCTCCGCGGACCTCTCGAATTTTCAAAGGATGTGAGGCCTCCAGTCGCAATGTGGCGAGAACTAGGTCTTTCTCTGTGGTCTCCACAGGGGATTCAGACATCCAGTCTTCTTGGGAGATGCAAGACGAGCCTGCATTCAATTCACTGCAGGGATATCCGGCCTTACTTCGAGGCAGAGTATCTCGGTGTCCATTCCATTTGAGGCCACAAACTCAGGGTCTCTCTCACATACCTGTAGCTGAGAGAAGCCTCCTCTTGAGGTGCTTGTGGAAAGTTGGTATTCCTCTTGAGTCGAAGCCAGGGACTTAGCTCTCATCTCGAGGTGATTTGGGGTCCACGAAGCCCTTTCGAGTTGCTACAGTGACCTGAGTATACCTCTAGACTTGAGACAGTGATCTTGGGTTTTCTCTGGAGTGCCATCAAGGATATCAAGGCTCCTTTCACGTTTGATGTGGAACACGGTATTGCTCCGCACGCAGTGCAGGGGAATCGGGCCTCATCTCGCGGCGAGGGGGAGCTCTCATGGTTTTTCTCGAGTTGCGGCCGGAACCTGGGGTATATTCTCGAGTTACGACAGGGAGGGCCCTTCCAGACACGTGTTTGTTCTGCGACGTCAGGACTCCTGCCTTGGTGCGAGGGACACCTCGGGATTCTCCTCGAGTCTTGGCATGGCAATTGGGACGCGTCTCCACGTGAGGCGGGAGACCCAGGGTCCCTTTCCACGTGCCACAGGGATCCTGGGACTCCTATCCATTTTCAAGAGGAGTCAGGCATCGTCTCCTTTGGAAGCATTGATCTCCTTGGACCTCTCGAGTTTTCAAAGGATGTGAGGCCTTCGGTCGCGATGAGGCGGAGAACTAGGTCTTTCTCTGTGGTCTCCACATGGGATTCAGACATCCCTTCGTCTTGGGAGATGTAAGACGAGCCTGCATTCAATTCACTGCAGGGATATCCGGCCTTACTTCGAGTCAGAGCATCTCGGTGTCCATTCCACTTGAGGCCACAAACTCATGGTCCCTCTCACATACTTGTAGCTGAGAGAAGCCTCCTATAGATGCTTATGGAAATTTGGTATTCCTCTTGAGTCGAAGCCAGGGACTAAGCTCCCATCTCGGGTTGATTTGGGGTCCACGGAGCCCTTTCGTGTTGCTACAGTGACCTCAGGATCCCTCTAGACTTGAGACATTGATCTTGGGTTTTATCTGGAGTGCCATTAAGGAAATCAAGGCTCCTTTCACGTTTGATGTGGAACACGGAATTGCTCTACACACAGTTCAGGGGAATCAGGCCTCATCTCGCGGCGAGGGGGAAATCTCATGGTTTTTCTCGAGTTGCGGCCGGAACCTGGGGTATATTCTCGAGTTACGACAGGGAGGGCCCTTCCAGACACGTGTTTGTTCAGCGACGTCAGGACTCCTGCCTAGGTGCTAGGGACACCCGGGATTCTCCTCGAGTCTCGGCATGGCAATTGGGAAGCGTCTCCACGTGAGGCGGGAGACCCATGGTCCCTTTCCACATGCCACAGGGATCCTGGGACTCCTATCCATTTTCAAGAGTACTCAGGCATCGTCTCCTTTGAAAGCATTGATCTCCGCGGACCTCTCGAGTTTTCAAAGGATGTGAGGCCTCCGCTCGCGGTGAGGCGGAGAATTATGTCTTTCCCTGTGGCCTCCACAGGGGATTCAGACATCCCTTCGTCTTGAGAGATGCAAGAAGAGCCTGCATTCAATTCACTGAAGGGATATCCGGGCTTACTTCGAGTCAGAGCATCTCGGTTTCCATTCCATTTGAGGCCACAAACTCAGGGTGCTTCTCACATACCTGTAGCTGAGAGAAGACTCCTCTTGAGGTGCTTGTGGAAAGTTGGTATTCCTCTTGAGTCGAAGCCAGGGACTAAGCTCTCATCTCGAGTTGATTTGGGGTCCACGGAGCCCTTTCCTGTTGCTCAAGTGACCTCAGGATCCCTCTAGACTTGCGACAGTGATCTTGGGTTTTCTCTGGAGTGCCATCAAGGAAATCAAGTCTCCTTTCACGTTTCATGTGGAACACGGAATTGCTCTGCATGCAGTGCAGGGAAATCGGGCCTCAACTCGCAGCGAGGGGGAAATCTCATGGTTTTTCTCGACTTGCGGCCCGAACCTGGGGTATATTCTCGAGTTACGATTGGGAGGACCCTTCCAGACACGTGTTTTTTCAGCGACCTCAGGACCCCTGCCTAGGTGCGAGGGACACCTCGGGATTCTCCTCGAGTCTTGGCATGACAAATGGGACGCGTCTCCACGTGAGGCGGGAGACCCAGGGTCCCTTTCCACGTGCCACAGGGATCCTGGGACTCCATTCCATTTTCAAGAGGAGTCAGGCATCGTTTCCTTTGGAAGCATTGATCTCCGCGGACCTCTCGAGTTTTCAAAGGTTGTGAGGCCTCCGGTCGCGATGAGGCGGAGGACTAGGACTTTCTCTGTGGTCTCCACAGGGGATTCAGACATCCCTTCGTCTTGGGAGATGCAAGACGAGCCTGCATTCAATTCACTGCAGGTATATCCGGCCTTACTTCGAGTCAGAGCATCTCGGTGTCCATTCCATTTGAGGACACAAACTCAGGGTCCCTCTCACATACCTGTAGCTGAGAGAAGCCTCCTCTTGAGGTGCTTGTGGAAAGTTGGTATTCTTCTTGAGTCGAAGCCACGGACTAATCTCTCATCACGAGTTGATTTGGGGACCACGGAGCCCTTTGGGGTTGCTCCAGTGACCTCAGGATCCCTCTAGACTTGAGACACTGATCTTGGGTTTTCTCTGGAGTGCCATCAAGGAAATCAAGGCTCCTTTCACGTTTAATGTGGAACACGGAATTGCTCTGCACGCACTGCAGGGGAATCGGGCCTCATCTCGCGGCGAGGGGGAAGTCTCATGGTTTTTCTCGAGTTGTGGCCGGAAACTGGGGTATATTCTCGAGTTACGACGGGGAGGGCCCTTCGAGACACGTGTTTGTTCAGCGACGTCAGGACTCCTGCCTAGGTGCGAGGGACAACTCGAGATTCTCCTCGAGTCTTGGCATGGCAATTGGGACGCGTCTCCAAGTGTGGCGGGAGACCCAGTGTACCTTTCAACGTGCCACAGGGATCCTGTGACTCCTATCCATTTTCAAGAGGAGCCAGGCTTCGTCTCCTTTGGAAGCATTGATCTCCGCGGACCTCTCGAGTTTTCAAAGGATGTGAGGCCTCCGGTCGCGTTGAGGCAGAGGACTAGGTCTTTCTCTGTGGTCTCCACCGGAGATTCAGACATCCCTTCGTCTTGGGAGATGCAAGACGAGCCTGCATTCAATTCACTGCAGGGATATCCAGCCATACTTCGAGTCAGAGCATCTCAGTGTCCATTCCACTTGAGGACACAAACTCAGGGTCCCTCTCACATAACTGTAGCTGAGAGAAGCCTCCTCTTGAGGTGCTTGTGGAAAGTTGGTATTCCTCTTGAGTCGAAGCCAGGGACTAAGCTATCATCTCGAGTTGATTGGGGGTCCACGGAGCCTTTTAGTGTTGCTCCAGTGACCTCAGGATCCCTCTAGACTTGAGACACTGATCTTGGGTTTTCTCTGGAGTGCCATCAAGGAAATCAAGGCTCCTTTCACGTTTGATGTGGAACACGGAATTGCTCTGCACGCACTGCAGGGGAATCGGGCCGCATCTCGCGGTGAAGGGGAAATCTCATGGTTTATCTCGAGTTGTGGCCGGAACCTGGGGTATATTCTCGAGTTACGACTGGGAGGGCCCTTCCAGACACGTGTTTGTTCAGCGATGTAAGGACTCCTGCCTAGGTGCGAGGGACACCTCGGGATTCTCCTCGAGTCTTGGCATGGCAATTGGGACGCGTCTCCACGTGAGGCGGGAGACCCAGGGTCCCTTTCCACGTGCCACAGGGATCCTGGGACTCCTATCCATTTTCAAGAAGAGTCAGGCATCGTCTCCTTTGGAAGCATTCATCTCTGCAGACCTCTCGAGTTTTCAAAGGATGTGAGTCCTCCGGACGCGATGAGGCAGAGGACTAGTTCTTTCTCTTTCGTCTCCACAGGGGATTCAGACATCCCTTTGTCTTGGGAGATGCAAGACGAGCCTGCATTCAATTCACTGCAGGGATATCCGGCCTAACTTCTAGTCAGAGCTTCTCGGTGTCCATTCCACTTGAGGTCACAAACTCAGGGTCCCTCTCACATACTAGTAGCTGAGAGAAGCCTCCTCTTGAGGTGCTTGTGGAAAATTGGTATTCCTCTTGAGTCGAATCTAGGGACTAAGCTCTCATCTCGAGTTGATTTGGGGTCCTCGGAGCCCTTTCGTGTTGCTCCAGTGACCTCAGGACCCCTCTAGTCTTGAGACAGTGATGTTGGGTTTTCTCTGGAGTGCCATCAAGGAAATCAAGGCTCCTTTCACGTTTGATGTGGAACACGGAATTTCTCTGTACGCAGTGCAGGGGAATCGAGCCTCATCTCGTGGCGAGCGGGAAGTCCCGGGTTTTTCTCGAGTTGCGGCCGGAACCTGGGGTATATTCTCGAGTTACGACGGGGAGGGCCCTTCCAGACACCTGTTTGTTCAGCAACGTCAGTACTCGGGCCTAGGTGCGAGGGACAACTCGGGATTCTCCTCGAGCCTTGGCATGGCAATTTGGACGCGTCTCCACGTGAGGCGGGAGATCCAGGGTCTCTTTCCACGGGCCAGAGTGATCCTGGGACTCCTATCCATTTTCAAGAGGAGTCAGGCATCGTCTCCTTTGGAAGCATTGATCTCCGTGGACCTCTCCAGTTTTCAAAGGATGTGAGGCCTCCTGTCGCGATGAGGAGGAGAACTAGGTCTTTCTCTGTGGTCTCCACAGGGGATTCAGACATCCCTTCGTTTTGTGAGATGCAAGTCGAGCCTGCACTCAATTCACTGCAGGGATATACGGCCTTACTTCGAGTCAGAGCATCTCGGTGTCCATTCCACTTGAGGCCACAAACTCAGGGTCCCTCTCACATACATGTAGCTGAGAAAAGCCTCCTCTTGAGGTTCTTGGGGAAAGTTGGTATACCTCTTGACTCGAAGCCAGGGACTAAGCTCTCATCTCGAGTTGATTTGGGGTCCACGGAGCCCTTTCGTGTTGCTACAGTGACCTCAGGATCCCTCTAGACTTGAAACAGTGATCTTGGGTTTTCTCTGGAGTGCCATCAAGGAAATCAAGGCTCCTTTCACGTTTGATGTGGAACACAGAATTGCTCTGCCCGCAGTGCAGGGGAATCGGGCCTCATTTCGCGGCGAGGCGGAAGTCTCATGGTTTTACTCCACTTGTGGCCGGAACCTGGGGTATATTCTCGAGTTACGACGTGGGTGGCCCTTCCAGAAACGTGTTTGTTTAACGACGTCAGAACTCCTGCCTTGGTTCGATGGACAACTCGGGATTCTCCCCGAGTCTTGGCATGGCAATTTGGACGCGTCTCCACGTGTGGCGGGAGACCCAGGTTCCCTTTCCACGTGCCACAGGGATCCTGGGACTCCAATCCATTTTCAAGAGGAGTCAGGAATCGTCTCCTTTGGAAGCACTGATCTCCGCGGACCTCTCGAATTTTCAAAGGATGTGAGGCCTCCAGTCGCGATGTGGCGAGAACTAGGTCTTTCTCTGTGGTCTCCACAGGGGATTCAGACATCCAGTCTTCTTGGGAGATGCAAGACGAGCCTGCATTCAATTCACTGCAGGGATATCCGGCCTTACTTCGAGGCAGAGTATCTCGGTGTCCATTCCATTTGAGGCCACAAACTCAGGGTCCCTCTCACATACCTGTAGCTGAGAGAAGCCTCCTCTTGAGGTGCTTGTGGAAAGTTGGTATTCCTCTTGAGTCGAAGCCAGGGACTTAGCTCTCATCTCGAGGTGATTTGGGGTCCACGAAGCCCTTTCGAGTTGCTACAGTGACCTGAGTATACCTCTAGACTTGAGACAGTGATCTTGGGTTTTCTCTGGAGTGCCATCAAGGATATCAAGGCTCCTTTCACGTTTGATGTGGAACACGGTATTGCTCCGCACGCAGTGCAGGGGAATCGGGCCTCATCTCGCGGCGAGGGGGAACTCTCATGGTTTTTCTCGAGTTGCGGCCGGAACCTGGGGTATATTCTCGAGTTACGACAGGGAGGGCCCTTCCAGTCACGTGTTTGTTCTGCGACGTCAGGACTCCTGCCTTGGTGCGAGGGACACCTCGGGATTCTCCTCGAGTCTTGGCATGGCAATTGGGACGCGTCTCCACGTGAGGCGGGAGACCCAGGGTCCCTTTCCATGTGCCACAGGGATCCTGGGACTCCTATCCATTTTCAAGAGGAGTCAGGCATCGTCTCCTTTGGAAGCATTGATCTCCTTGGACCTCTCGAGTTTTCAAAGGATGTGAGGCCTTCGGTCGCGATGAGGCGGAGAACTAGGTCTTTCTCTGTGGTCTCCACATGGGATTCAGACATCCCTTCGTCTTGGGAGATGCAAGACGAGCCTGCATTCAATTCACTGCAGGGATATCCGGCCTTACTTCGAGTCAGAGCATCTCGGTGTCCATTCCACTTGAGGCCACAAACTCATGGTCCCTCTCACATACTTGTAGCTGAGAGAAGCCTCCTATAGATGCTTATGGAAATTTGGTATTCCTCTTGAGTCGAAGCCAGGGACTAAGCTCCCATCTCGGGTTGATTTGGGGTCCACGGAGCCCTTTCGTGTTGCTACAGTGACCTCAGGATCCCTCTAGACTTGAGACATTGATCTTGGGTTTTATCTGGAGTGCCATTAAGGAAATCAAGGCTCCTTTCACGTTTGATGTGGAACACGGAATTGCTCTACACACAGTTCAGGGGAATCAGGCCTCATCTCGCGGCGAGGGGGAAGTCTCATGGTTTTTCTCGAGTTGCGGCCGGAACCTGGGGTACATTCTCGAGTTACGACAGGGAGGGCCCTTCCAGACACGTGTTTGTTCAGCGACGTCAGGACTCCTGCCTAGGTGCTAGGGACACCCGGGATTCTCCTCGAGTCTCGGCATGGCAATTGGGAAGCGTCTCCACGTGAGGCGGGAGACCCATGGTCCCTTTCCACGTGCCACAGGGATCCTGGGACTCCTATCCATTTTCAAGAGTACTCAGGCATCGTCTCCTTTGAAAGCATTGATCTCCGCGGACCTCTCGAGTTTTCAAAGGATGTGAGGCCTCCGCTCGCGGTGAGGCGGAGAATTATGTCTTTCCCTGTGGCCTCCACAGGGGATTCAGACATCCCTTCGTCTTGAGAGATGCAAGAAGAGCCTGCATTCAATTCACTGAAGGGATATCCGGGCTTACTTCGAGTCAGAGCATCTCGGTTTCCATTCCACTTGAGGCCACAAACTCAGGGTGCTTCTCACATACCTGTAGCTGAGAGAAGACTCCTCTTGAGGTGCTTGTGGAAAGTTGGTATTCCTCTTGAGTCGAAGCCAGGGACTAAGCTCTCATCTCGAGTTGATTTGGGGTCCACGGAGCCCTTTCCTGTTGCTCAAGTGACCTCAGGATCCCTCTAGACTTGCGACAGTGATCTTGGGTTTTCTCTGGAGTGCCATCAAGGAAATCAAGTCTCCTTTCACGTTTCATGTGGAACACGGAATTGCTCTGCATGCAGTGCAGGGAAATCGGGCCTCAACTCGCAGCGAGGGGGAAATCTCATGGTTTTTCTCGACTTGCGGCCCGAACCTGGGGTATATTCTCGAGTTACGATTGGGAGGACCCTTCCAGACACGTGTTTTTTCAGCGATCTCAGGACTCCTGCCTAGGTGCGAGGGACACCTCGGGATTCACCTCGAGTCTTGGCATGACAAATGGGACGCGTCTCCACGTGAGGCGGGAGACCCAGGGTCCCTTTCCACGTGCCACAGGGATCCTGGGACTCCATTCCATTTTCAAGAGGAGTCAGGCATCGTTTCCTTTGGAAGCATTGATCTCCGCGGACCTCTCGAGTTTTCAAAGGTTGTGAGGCCTCCGGTCGCGATGAGGCGGAGGACTAGGACTTTCTCTGTGGTCTCCACAGGGGATTCAGACATCCCTTCGTCTTGGGAGATGCAAGACGAGCCTGCATTCAATTCACTGCAGGGATATCCGGCCTTACTTCGAGTCAGAGCATCTCGGTGTCCATTCCATTTGAGGACACAAACTCAGGGTCCCTCTCACATACCTGTAGCTGAGAGAAGCCTCCTCTTGAGGTGCTTGTGGAAAGTTGGTATTCTTCTTGAGTCGAAGCCACGGACTAATCTCTCATCACGAGTTGATTTGGGGACCACGGAGCCCTTTGGGGTTGCTCCAGTGACCTCAGGATCCCTCTAGACTTGAGACACTGATCTTGGGTTTTCTCTGGAGTGCCATCAAGGAAATCAAGGCTCCTTTCACGTTTAATGTGGAACACGGAATTGCTCTGCATGCACTGCAGGGCAATCGGGCCTCATCTCGCGGCGAGGGGGAAGTCTCATGGTTTTTCTCGAGTTGTGGCCGGAAACTGGGGTATATTCTCGAGTTACGACGGGCAGGGCCCTTCCAGACACGTGTTTGTTCAGCGACGTCAGGACTCCTGCCTAGGTGCGAGGGACAACTCGAGATTCTCCTCGAGTCTTGGCATGGCAATTGGGACGCGTCTCCAAGTGTGGCGGGAGACCCAGTGTACCTTTCAACGTGCCACAGGGATCCTGTGACTCCTATCCATTTTCAAGAGGAGCCAGGCTTCGTCTCCTTTGGAAGCATTGATCTCCGCGGACCTCTCGAGTTTTCAAAGGATGTGAGGCCTCCGGTCGCGTTGAGGCAGAGGACTAGGTCTTTCTCTGTGGTCTCCACCGGAGATTCAGACATCCCTTCGTCTTGGGAGATGCAAGACGAGCCTGCATTCAATTCACTGCAGGGATATCCAGCCATACTTCGAGTCAGAGCATCTCAGTGTCCATTCCACTTGAGGACACAAACTCAGGGTCCCTCTCACATAACTGTAGCTGAGAGAAGCCTCCTCTTGAGGTGCTTGTGGAAAGTTGGTATTCCTCTTGAGTCGAAGCCAGGGACTAAGCTATCATCTCGAGTTGATTGGGGGTCCACGGAGCCTTTTAGTGTTGCTCCAGTGACCTCAGGATCCCTCTAGACTTGAGACACTGATCTTGGGTTTTCTCTGGAGTGCCATCAAGGATATCAAGGCTCCTTTCTCGTTTGATGTGGAACACGGAATTGCTCTGCATGCACTGCAGTGGAATCGGGCCGCATCTCGCGGTGAAGGGGAAATCTCATGGTTTATCTCGAGTTGTGGCCGGAACCTGGGGTATATTCTCGAGTTACGACTGGGAGGGCCCTTCCAGACACGTGTTTGTTCAGCGATGTAAGGACTCCTGCCTAGGTGCGAGGGACACCTCGGGATTCTCCTCGAGTCTTGGCATGGCAATTGGGACGCGTCTCCACGTGAGGCGGGAGACCCAGGGTCCCTTTCCACGTGCCACAGGGATCCTGGGACTCCTTTCCATTTTCAAGAAGAGTCAGGCATCGTCTCCTTTGGAAGCATTCATCTCTGCAGACCTCTCGAGTTTTCAAAGGATGTGAGTCCTCCGGACGCGATGAGGCAGAGGACTAGTTCTTTCTCTGTCGTCTCCACAGGGGATTCAGACATCCCTTTGTCTTGGGAGATGCAAGACGAGCCTGCATTCAATTCACTGCAGGGATATCCGGCCTAACTGCGAGTCAGAGCATCTCGGTGTCCATTCAACTTGAGGCCACAAACTCAGGGTCCCTCTCACATACTTGTAGCTGAGAGAAGCCTCCTCTTGAGGTGCTTGTGGAAAGTTGGTATTCCTCTTGAGTCGAAGCCAGGGACTAAGCTCTCATCTCGAGTTGATTTGGGGTCCACGGAGCCCTTTCGTGTTGCTCCAGTGACCTCAGGATCCCTCTAGACTTGAGACAGTGATCTTGGGTTTTCTCTGGAATGCCATCAAGGAAATCAAGGCTCCTTTCACTTTTGATGTGGAACACGGAATTGCTCTGCACGCAGTGCAGGGTAATCGGGCCTCATCTCGCGGCGAGGGGGAAGTCTCATGGTTTTTCTCGAGCTGCTGCGGAACCTGGGGTATATTCTCGAGTTACGACAGGGAGGGCCCTTCCAGACACGTGTTTGTTCAGTGACGTCAGGACTCCTGCCTAGGTGCGAGGGACACCTCGGGATTCTCCTCGAGTCTTGGCATGGCAATTGGGACGCGTCTCCACGTGAGGCGGGAGACCCAGGGTCCCTTTCCACGTGCCACAGGGATCCTGGGACTCCTATCCATTTTCAAGAGGAGTCAGGCATCGTCTCCTTTGGAAGCATTGATCTCTGCGGACCTCTCGAGTTTTCAAAGGATATGAGGCCTCCGGTCGCGATGAGGCGGAGAACTCGGTCTTTCTCTGTGGTCTTCTCAGGGGATTCAGACATCCCTTCGACTTGGGAGATGCAAGACGAGCCTGCATTCCATTCACTGCAGGGATATCCGGCCTTACTTCGAGTCAGAGCATCTCGGTGTCCATTCCACTTGAGGCCACAAACTCAGGGTCCCTCTCACATACCTGTACCTGAGAGAAGCCTCCTCTTGAGGTGCTTTTGGAAAGTTGGTATTGCTCTTGAGTCGAAGCCAGGGACTAAGCTCTCATCTCGAGTTGATTTCGGGTCCTCGGAGCCCTTTCATGTTGCTACAGTGACCTCAGGATCACTCTAGACTTGAGACAGTGATCTTGGGTTTTCTCTGGAGGGCCATCAAGGAAATCAAGGCTCCTTTCACGTTTGATGTGGAACACGGAATTGCTCTGCAGCCAGTCCAGGGAAATCGGGCCTCATCTCGCGGCGAGGGGGGATTCTCATGTTTTTTCTCGAGTTGCGGCCGGATCCTGGGGTATATTCTCGAGTTACGACGGGGAGGGCCCTTCCAGACACGTGTTTGTTCAGCGACGTGAGGACTCCTGCCTTGGTGTGAGGGACACCTCGGGATTCACCTCGAGTCTTGGCATGGCAATTGGCTCGCGTCTCCACATGAGGCGGGGGACCCAGGGTCCCTTTCCACGTGCCACAGGGATCCTGGGACTCCTATCCATTTTCAAGAGGAGTCAGGCATCATCTCCTTTGGAAGCATTGATGTCCGTGGACCTCTCCAGTTTTCAAAGGATGTGAGGCCTCCTGTCGCGATGAGGAGGAGAACTAGGTCTTTCTCTGTGGTCTCCACAGGGGATTCAGACATCCCTTCGTTTTGTGAGATGCAAGTCGAGCCTGCACTCAATTCACTGCAGGGATATACGGCCTTACTTCGAGTCAGAGCATCTCGGTGTCCATTCCACTTGAGGCCACAAACTCAGGGTCCCTCTCACATACATGTAGCTGAGAAAAGCCTCCTCTTGAGGTTCTTGGGGAAAGTTGGTATACCTCTTGACTCGAAGCCAGGGACTAAGCTCTCATCTCGAGTTGATTTGGGGTCCACGGAGCCCTTTCGTGTTGCTACAGTGACCTCAGGATCCCTCTAGACTTGAAACAGTGATCTTGGGTTTTCTCTGGAGTGCCATCAAGGAAATCAAGGCTCCTTTCACGTTTGATGTGGAACACAGAATTGCTCTGCCCGCAGTGCAGGGGAATCGGGCCTCATTTCGCGGCGAGGCGGAAGTCTCATGGTTTTACTCCACTTGTGGCCGGAACCTGGGGTATATTCTCGAGTTACGACGTGGGTGGCCCTTCCAGAAACGTGTTTGTTTAACGACGTCAGAACTCCTGCCTTGGTTCGATGGACAACTCGGGATTCTCCCCGAGTCTTGGCATGGCAATTTGGACGCGTCTCCACGTGTGGCGGGAGACCCAGGTTCCCTTTCCACGTGCCACAGGGATCCTGGGACTCCAATCCATTTTCAAGAGGAGTCAGGAATCGTCTCCTTTGGAAGCACTGATCTCCGCGGACCTCTCGAATTTTCAAAGGATGTGAGGCCTCCAGTCGCGATGTGGCGAGAACTAGGTCTTTCTCTGTGGTCTCCACAGGGGATTCAGACATCCAGTCTTCTTGGGAGATGCAAGACGAGCCTGCATTCAATTCACTGCAGGGATATCCGGCCTTACTTCGAGGCAGAGTATCTCGGTGTCCATTCCATTTGAGGCCACAAACTCAGGGTCCCTCTCACATACCTGTAGCTGAGAGAAGCCTCCTCTTGAGGTGCTTGTGGAAAGTTGGTATTCCTCTTGAGTCGAAGCCAGGGACTTAGCTCTCATCTCGAGGTGATTTGGGGTCCACGAAGCCCTTTCGAGTTGCTACAGTGACCTGAGTATACCTCTAGACATGAGACAGTGATCTTGGGTTTTCTCTGGAGTGCCATCAAGGAAATCAAGGCTCCTTTCACGTTTGATGTGGAACACGGTATTGCTCCACACGCAGTGCAGGGGAATCGGGCCTCATCTCGCGGCGAGGGGGAAGTCTCATGGTTTTTCTCGAGTTGCGGCCGGAACCTGGGGTATATTCTCGAGTTACGACAGGGAGGGCCCTTCCAGACACGTGTTTGTTCAGCGACGTCAGGACTCCTGCCTAGGTGCTAGGGACACCCGGGATTCTCCTCGAGTCTCGGCATGGCAATTGGGAAGCGTCTCCACGTGAGGCGGGAGACCCATGGTCCCTTTCCACATGCCACAGGGATCCTGGGACTCCTATCCATTTTCAAGAGTACTCAGGCATCGTCTCCTTTGAAAGCATTGATCTCCGCGGACCTCTCGAGTTTTCAAAGGATGTGAGGCCTCCGCTCGCGGTGAGGCGGAGAATTATGTCTTTCCCTGTGGCCTCCACAGGGGATTCAGACATCCCTTCGTCTTGAGAGATGCAAGAAGAGCCTGCATTCAATTCACTGAAGGGATATCCGGGCTTACTTCGAGTCAGAGCATCTCGGTTTCCATTCCACTTGAGGCCACAAACTCAGGGTGCTTCTCACATACCTGTAGCTGAGAGAAGACTCCTCTTGAGGTGCTTGTGGAAAGTTGGTATTCCTCTTGAGTCGAAGCCAGGGACTAAGCTCTCATCTCGAGTTGATTTGGGGTCCACGGAGCCCTTTCCTGTTGCTCAAGTGACCTCAGGATCCCTCTAGACTTGCGACAGTGATCTTGGGTTTTCTCTGGAGTGCCATCAAGGAAATCAAGTCTCCTTTCACGTTTCATGTGGAACACGGAATTGCTCTGCATGCAGTGCAGGGAAATCGGGCCTCAACTCGCAGCGAGGGGGAAATCTCATGGTTTTTCTCGACTTGCGGCCCGAACCTGGGGTATATTCTCGAGTTACGATTGGGAGGACCCTTCCAGACACGTGTTTTTTCAGCGACCTCAGGACCCCTGCCTAGGTGCGAGGGACACCTCGGGATTCTCCTCGAGTCTTGGCATGACAAATGGGACGCGTCTCCACGTGAGGCGGGAGACCCAGGGTCCCTTTCCACGTGCCACAGGGATCCTGGGACTCCATTCCATTTTCAAGAGGAGTCAGGCATCGTTTCCTTTGGAAGCATTGATCTCCGCGGACCTCTCGAGTTTTCAAAGGTTGTGAGGCCTCCGGTCGCGATGAGGCGGAGGACTAGGACTTTCTCTGTGGTCTCCACAGGGGATTCAGACATCCCTTCGTCTTGGGAGATGCAAGACGAGCCTGCATTCAATTCACTGCAGGGATATCCGGCCTTACTTCGAGTCAGAGCATCTCGGTGTCCATTCCATTTGAGGACACAAACTCAGGGTCCCTCTCACATACCTGTAGCTGAGAGAAGCCTCCTCTTGAGGTGCTTGTGGAAAGTTGGTATTCTTCTTGAGTCGAAGCCACGGACTAATCTCTCATCACGAGTTGATTTGGGGACCACGGAGCCCTTTGGGGTTGCTCCAGTGACCTCAGGATCCCTCTAGACTTGAGACACTGATCTTGGGTTTTCTCTGGAGTGCCATCAAGGAAATCAAGGCTCCTTTCACGTTTAATGTGGAACACGGAATTGCTCTGCACGCACTGCAGGGGAATCGGGCCTCATCTCGCGGCGAGGGGGAAGTCTCATGGTTTTTCTCGAGTTGTGGCCGGAAACTGGGGTATATTCTCGAGTTACGACGGGGAGGGCCCTTCCAGATACGTGTTTGTTCAGCGACGTCAGGACTCCTGCCTAGATGCGAGGGACAACTCGAGATTCTCCTCGAGTCTTGGCATGGCAATTGGGACGCGTCTCCAAGTGTGGCGGGAGACCCAGTGTACCTTTCAACGTGCCACAGGGATCCTGTGACTCCTATCCATTTTCAAGAGGAGCCAGGCTTCGTCTCCTTTGGAAGCATTGATCTCCGCGGACCTCTCGAGTTTTCAAAGGATGTGAGGCCTGCGGTCGCGTTGAGGCAGAGGACTAGGTCTTTCTCTGTGGTCTCCACCGGAGATTCAGACATCCCTTCGTCTTGGGAGATGCAAGACGAGCCTGCATTCAATTCACTGCAGGGATATCCAGCCTTACTTCGAGTCAGAGCATCTCAGTGTCCATTCCACTTGAGGACACAAACTCAGGGTCCCTCTCACATAACTGTAGCTGAGAGAAGCCTCCTCTTGAGGTGCTTGTGGAAAGTTGGTATTCCTCTTGAGTCGAAGCCAGGGACTAAGCTATCATCTCGAGTTGATTGGGGGTCCACGGAGCCTTTTAGTGTTGCTCCAGTGACCTCAGGATCCCTCTAGACTTGAGACACTGATCTTGGGTTTTCTCTGGAGTGCCATCAAGGAAATCAAGGCTCCTTTCACGTTTGATGTGGAACACGGAATTGCTCTGCACGCACTGCAGGGGAATCGGGCCGCATCTCGCGGTGAAGGGGAAATCTCATGGTTTATCTCGAGTTGTGGCCGGAACCTGGGGTATATTCTCGAGTTACGACGGGGAGGGCCCTTCCAGACACGTGTTTGTTCAGCGATGTAAGGACTCCTGCCTAGGTGCGAGGGACACCTCGGGATTCTCCTCGAGTCTTGGCATGGCAATTGGGACGCGTCTCCACGTGAGGCGGGAGACCCAGGGTCCCTTTCCACGTGCCACAGGGATCCTGGGACTCCTATCCATTTTCAAGAAGAGTCAGGCATCGTCTCCTTTGGAAGCATTCATCTCTGCAGACCTCTCGAGTTTTCAAAGGATGTGAGTCCTCCGGACGCGATGAGGCAGAGGACTAGTTCTTTCTCTGTCGTCTCCACAGGGGATTCAGACATCCCTTTGTCTTGGGAGATGCAAGACGAGCCTGCATTCAATTCACTGCAGGGATATCCGGCCTAACTGCGAGTCAGAGCATCTCGGTGTCCATTCAACTTGAGGCCACAAACTCAGGGTCCCTCTCACATACTTGTAGCTGAGAGAAGCCTCCTCTTGAGGTGCTTGTGGAAAGTTGGTATTCCTCTTGAGTCGAAGCCAGGGACTAAGCTCTCATCTCGAGTTGATTTGGGGTCCATGGAGCCCTTTCGTGTTGCTCCAGTGACCTCAGGATCCCTCTAGACTTGAGACAGTGATCTTGGGTTTTCTCTGGAATGCCATCAAGGAAATCAAGGCTCCTTTCACTTTTGATGTGGAACACGGAATTGCTCTGCACGCAGTGCAGGGTAATCGGGCCTCATCTCGCGGCGAGGGGGAAGTCTCATGGTTTTTCTCGAGCTGCTGCGGAACCTGGGGTATATTCTCGAGTTACGACAGGGAGGGCCCTTCCAGACACGTGTTTGCTCAGTGACGTCAGGACTCCTGCCTAGGTGCGAGGGACACCTCTGGATTCTCCTCGAGTCTTGGCATGGCAATTGGGACGCGTCTCCACGTGAGGCGGGAGACCCAGGGTCCCTTTCCACGTGCCACAGGGATCCTGGGACTCCTATCCATTTTCAAGAGGAGTCAGGCATCGTCTCCTTTGGAAGCATTGATCTCCGCGGACCTCTCGAGTTTTCAAAGGATATGAGGCCTCCGGTCGCGATGAGGCGGAGAACTCGGTCTTTCTCTGTGGTCTTCTCAGGGGATTCAGACATCCCTTCGACTTGGGAGATGCAAGACGAGCCTGCATTCCATTCACTGCAGGGATATCCGGCCTTACTTCGAGTCAGAGCATCTCGGTGTCCATTCCACTTGAGGCCACAAACTCAGGGTCCCTCTCACATACTTGTAGCTGAGAGAAGCCTTCTCTTGAGGTGCTTGTGGAAAGTTGGTATTTCTCTTGAGTCGAAGCCAGGGACTAAGCTCTCATCTCGAGTTGATTTGCGGTCCACGGAGACCTTTCGTGTTGGTCCAGTGACCTCAGGATCCCTCTAGAATTGAGACAGTGATCTTGGGTTTTCTCTGGAGTGCCATCAAGGAAATCAAGGCTCCTATCACTTTTGATGTGGAACACGGAATTGCTCTGCACGCAGTGCAGGGGAATTGGGCCTCATCTCGCGGCGAGGGGGAAGTCTCATGGTTTTTCTCGCGTTGCGGCCAGAACCTGGGGTATATTCTCGAGTTACGACAGGGAGGGCCCTTCCAGACACGTGTTTGTTCAGCGAAGTCAGGACTCCTGCCTAGGTGCGAGGGACACCTCGGGATTCTCCTCAAGTCTTGGCATAGCAATTGGGATGCGACTCCACGTGAGGCGGGAGGCCCAGTGTCCCTTTCCACGTGCCAGAGGGATCCTGGGACTCCTATCCATTTTCAAGAGGAGTCAGGCATCGTCTCCTTTGGAAGTATTGATCTCCGCGGACCTCTCGAGTTTTCAAAGGATGTGAGGCCTGCGGTCGCGATGAGGCGGAGAACTAGGACTTTCTCTGTGGTCTCCACAGGGGATTCAGACATCCCTTTGTCTTGGGCGATGCAAGACGAGCCTGCATTCCATTCACTGCAGGGATATCCAGCCTTACTTCCAGTCAGAGCATCTCGGTGTCCATTCCACTTGAGGCCACAAACTCAGGGTCCCTCTCACATACCTGTAGCTGAGAGAAGCCTCCTCTTGAGGTGCTTGTGGAAAGTTGGTATTCCTCTTGAGTCGAAGCCAGGGACTAAGCTCTCATCTCGAGATGATTTGGGGTCCACGGATCCCTTTCTTTTTGCACCAGTGACCTCAGGATCCCTCTAGACTAGAGACAGTGACTTTGGGTTTTCTCTGGAGTGCCATCAAGGAAATCAAGGCTCCTTTCACGTTTGATGTGGAACACGGAATTGCTCTGCACGCAGTGCAGGGGAATCGGGCCTCATCTCGCAGCGAGGGCGAAGTCTCATGGTTTTTCTCGAGTTGCGACCGCAACCCGGGGTATATTCTCGAGTTACGACAGGGAGGGCCCTTCCAGACACGTGTTTGTTCAGCGACGTCAGGACTCCTGCCTAGGTGGGAGGGACACCCGGGATTCTCCTCGAGTTTCGTCATGGCAATTGGCTCGCGTCCCCACGTGAGGCGGGAGACCCAGGTTCCCTTTCCACGTGCAACAGGGATCCTCGGACTCCTATCCATTTTCAAGAGGAGTCAGTCATCGTCTCCTTTGGAAGCATTGATCTCCGCGGACCTCTCCATTTTTCAAAGGATGTGAGGACTCCAATGGCGATGATGCGGAGAACTAGGTCTTTCTCTGTGGTCTCCACAGGGGATTCAGACATGCCTTCGTCTTGGGAGATGCAAGACGAGCCTGCATTCAATTCACTGCAGGGATATCTGGCCTTACTTCGAGTCAGAACACCTCGATGTCCATTCCACTTGAGGCCACAAACTCAGGGTCCCTCTCACATACCTGCAACTGAGAGAAGCCTCCTCTTGAGGTGCTTGTGGAAAGTTGGTATTGCTCTTGAGTCGAAGCCAGGGACTAAGCTCTCATCTCGAGTTGATTTCGGGTCCTCGGAGCCCTTTCGTTTTGCTACAGTGACCTCAGGATCCCTCTAGACTTGAGACAGTGATCTTGGGTTTTCTCTGGAGGGCCATCAAGGAAATCAAGGCTCCTTTCACGTTTGATGTGGAACACGGAATTGCTCTGCAGCCAGTCCAGGGAAATCGGGCCTCATCTCGCGGCGAGGGGGAAGTCTCATGGTTTTTCTCGAGTTGCGGCCGGATCCTGGGGTATATTCTCGAGTTACGACGGGGAGGGCCCTTCCAGACACGTGTTTGTTCAGCGACGTCAGGACTCCTGCCTTGGTGTGAGGGACACCTCGGGATTCACCTCGAGTCTTGGCATGGCAATTGGCTCGCATCTCCACGTGAGGCGGGAGACCCAGGGTCCCTTTCCACGTGCCACAGGGATCCTGGGACTCCTATCCATTTTCAAGAGGAGTCAGGCATCATCTCCTTTGGAAGCATTGAACTCCACGGACCTCTCCAGTTTTCAAAGGATGTGAGGCCTCCTCTCGCGATGAGGAGGAGAACTAGGTCTATCTCTGTGGTCTCCACAGGGGATTCAGATATCTCTTCGTTTTGGGAGATGCAAGTCGAGCCTGCACTCAATTCACTGCAGGGATATACGGCCTTACTTCGAGTCAGAGCATCTCGGTGTCCATTCCACTTGAGGCCACAAACTCAGGGTCCCTCTCTCATACATGTAGCTGAGAAAAGCCTCCTCTTGAGGTGCTTGTGGAAAGTTGGTATTCCTCTTGACTCGAAGCCAGGGACTAAGCTCTCATCTCGAGTTGATTTGGGGTCCACGGAGCACTTTCGTGTCGCTACAGTGACCTCAGGATCCCTCTAGACTTGAAACAGTGATCTTGGGTTTTCTCTGGAGTGCCATCAAGGAAATCAAGGCTCCTTTCACGTTTGATGTGGAACACAGAATTGCTCTGCCCGCAGTGCAGGGGAATCGGGCCTCATCTCGCGGCGAGGCGGAAGTCTCATGGTTTTACTCCACTTGTGGCGGGAACCTGGGGTATATTCTCGAGTTATGACGTGGGTGGCACTTCCAGAAACGTGTTTGTTTAACGACGCAGAACTCCTGCCTTGGTTCGATGGACAACTCGGGATTCTCCCCGAGTCTTGGCATGGCAATTTGGACGCGTCTCCACGTGTGGCGGGAGACCCAGGTTCCCTTTCCACGTGCCACAGGGATCCTGGGACTCCTATCCATTTTCAAGAGGAGTCAGGAATCATCTCCTTTGGAAGCATTGATCTCCGCGGACCTCTCGAATTTTCAAAGGATGTGAGGCCTCCAGTCGCGATGTGGCGAGAACTAGGTCTTTCTCTGTGGTCTCCACAGGGGATTCAGACATCCAGTCTTCTTGGGAGATGCAAGACGAGCCTGCATTCAATTCACTGCAGGGATATCCGGCCTTACTTCGAGGCAGAGTATCTCGGTGTCCATTCCACTTGAGGTCACAAATTCAGGGTCCCTCTCACATACCTGTAGCTGAGAGAAGCCTCCTCTTGAGGTGCTTGGGGAAAGTTGGTATTCCACTTGAGTCGAAGCCAGGGACTAAGCTCTCATCTCGAGTTGATTTGGGGTCCACGGAGACCGTTCATGTTGCTACAGTCACCTGAGGATCCCTCTAGACTTGAGACAGTGATCTTGGGTTTTCTCTGGAGTGCCATCAAGGAAATCAAGGCTCCTTTCACGTTTGATGTGGAACACGGAATTGCTCTGCACGCAGTGCAGGGGATTCGGGACTCATCTCGCAGCGAAGCGGATGTCTCATGGTTTTTCTCCTCTTGTGGCCGGAACCTGGGGTATATTCTCGAGTTACGACGTGGGGGGCCCTTCCAGACACGTGATTGTTCAGCGACGTCAGGACTCCTGCCTAGGTGCGAGGGACACCTCAGGATTCTCCTCGAGTCTTGGCATGGCAATTGGGACGCTTCTCTACGTGAGGCGGGAGACCCAGGTTCCGTTTCCACGTGCCACAGGGATCCTGGGACTCCTATCCATTTTCAAGAGGAGTCAGGCATCGTCTCCTTTGGAAGCATTGATGTCCGCGGACCTCTCGAGTTTTCAAAGGATGTGAGGCCTCCGGTCGCGATGAGGCGGAGAACTAGGTCTTTCTCTGTGGTCTCCAGTGGGGTTTCAGACATCCCTTCGTCTTGGGAGATGCAAGACGAGCCTGCATTCAATTCACTGCAGGGATATCCGTCCTTACTTCGAGTCACAGCGCGTCGGTGTCCATTCCACTTGAGGCCACAAACTCAGGGTCCCTCTCACATATGTGTAGCTGAGAGAAGCCTCCTCTTGAGGTGCTTGGGGAAAGTTGGTATTCCACTTGAGTCGAAGCCAGGGACTAAGCTCTCATCTCGAGTTGATTTGGGGTCCACGGAGACCGTTCATGTTACTACAGTCACTTGAGGATCCCTCTAGACTTGAGACAGTGATCTTGGGGTTTCTCTGGAGTGCCATCAAGGAAATCAAGGCTCCTTTCACGTTTGATGTGGAACACGGAATTGCTCTGCACGCAGTGCAGGGGAATCGGGCCTCATCTCTCGGCGAGGGGGAAGTCTCATGGTTTTTCTCGAGTTGCGGCCGGAACCTGGGGTATATTCTCGAGTTACGACGGGGAGGGCCCTTCCAGACACGTGTTTGTTCAGGGACGTCAGGACTCCTGCCTAGGTGCCAGGGACACCTCGGGATTCTCCTCGAGTCTTGGCATGGCAATTGGGAGGCGTCTCCACGTGAGGCGGGAGACTCAGGGTCCCTTTCCACGTGCCACAAATATCCTGGGACTCCTATCCATTTTCAAGAGGAGTCAGGCATCGTCTCCTTTGGAAGCATTGATCTCCGTGGACCTCTCGAGGTTTCAAAGGATGTGAGGCCTCCGGTCACGATGAGGCGGAGAACTAGGTCTTTCTCTGTGGTCTCCACAGGGGATTCAGACATCCCTTCGTCTTGGGAGATGCGAGACGAGCCTGCTTTCAATTCACTGCAGGGGTATCCGGCCTTACTTCGAGTCAGAGCATCTCGGTGTCCATTGCACTTGAGGCCACAAACTCAGGGTCCCTCTCACATACCTGTAGCTGAGAGAAGCCTCCTCTTGAGGTGCTTGTGGAAAGTTGGTATGCCTGTTGAGTCGAAGCCATGGACTAAGCTCTCATCTCGAGTTGATTGGGGGTTCACGGAGCCCTTTCGTGTTGCTCCAGTGACCTCAGGATCTAGACTTGAGACAGTGATCTTGGGTTTGCTCTGGAGTGCCATCAAGGAAATCAAGGCTCCTTTCACGTTCGATGTGGAACTCGGAATTGCTCAGCACGCAGTGCAGGGGATTCGGGCCTCATCTCGAGGCGAGGGGGAATTTCATGGTTTGTCTCGAGTTGCGGACAGAACCTGGGGTATATTCTCGAGTTACGACGGGGAAGGCCCTTCCAGACACGTGTTTGTTCAGCGACGTCAGGACTCCTGCCTAGGTGTGAGGGACACCTCGGGATTCTCCTCGATTCTTGGCATGGCAATTGGGACACGTCTCCACGTGAGGCGGGAGACCCGGGGTCCCTTTCGACGTTTCACACGGATGATGGGACTCCTATCCATTTTGAAGAGGAGTCAGGCATCGTCTCCTTTGGAAGCATTGATCTCCGCGGACCTCTCGAGTTTTCAAAGATGGGAGGCCTCAGGTCGCAATGAGGAGGAGAACTAGGTATTTCTCTGTGGTCTCCACAGGGGATTCAGACATCCCTTCGTCTTGGGAGATGCAAGACGAGCCTGCACTCAATTCACTGCACGGATATCTGGCCTTACTTCGAGTCAGAGCATCTCGGTGTCCATTCCACCTGAGGCCACAAACTCAGGGTCCCTCTCACATACCTGTAGCTGAGAGAAGCCTCGTCTTGATGTGCTTGTGGAAACTTGGTATTCCTCTTGTCTCGAAGCCATGGACTAAGCTCTCATCTCCAGTTGATTTGGGTTCTACGGAGCCCTTTCGTGGTGCTCCAGTGACCTCAGGATGCCTCTAGACTTGAGACAGTGATCTTGGGTTTTCGCTGGAGTGCCATCAAGGAAATCAAGGCTCCTTTCACGTTTGATGTGGAACACGGAACTGCTCTGCAAGCAGTGCAGGGAAATCGGCCCTCATCTCGCGGCCAGGGGGAAGTCTCATGGTTTTTCTCGAGTTGCAGCCAGGACCTGGGGTATATTCTCGAGTTACAATGGGGAGGGCCCTTCCAGACACGTGTTTGTTCAGCGACGTCAGGACTCCTGCCTTGGTGCGAGGGACTCCTCAGGATTCTCCTCGAGTCTTGGCATGGCAATTGGGACGCGTCTCCACGTGAGGCGGGAGACCCAGGGTCCCTTTCCACGTGCCACAGGGATCCTGGGACTCCTATCCATTTTCAAGAGGAGTCAGGCCTCGTCTCCTTTGGAAGCATTGATCTCAGCGGACCTCTTGAGTTTTCAAAGGATGTGAGGCCTCCGGTCGCGATGAGGCGGAGAACTAGGACTTTCTCTGTGGTCTCCACAGGGGATTCAGACATTCCTTCGTCTTGAGAGATGCAAGACGAGCCTGCATTCAATTCATTGCAGGGATATCTGGCCTTACTTCGAGTCAGAGCATCTCGGTGTCCATTCCACTTGAGGCCACAAACTCAGAGTCCTTCTCACATACCTGTGGCTGAGAGAACCCTCCTCTTGGGGTGCTTGTGGAGAGTTGGTATTCCTCTTGCGTCGAAGCCAGGGACTAAGCTCTCATCTCGATTTGATTTGGGGTCCACGGAGCCCTTTCGTGTTGCTCCAGTGACCTCAGGATTCCTCTAGACTTGAGACAGTGATCCTGGGTTTTCTCTGGAGTGCCATCAAGGAAATCAAGGCTCCTTTCAGGTTTGATGTGGAACACGGAATTGCTCTGCACGCAGTCCAGGGGAATCGGGCCTCATCTCGCGTCGAGGGGAAAGTCTCATGGTTTTTCTCGAGTTGCGGCCGGAACCTGGGGTATATTCTCGATTTACGACGGGGAGGACCCTTCCAGACACGTGATAGGTGCGAGGGACACCTCGGGATTCTCCTAAAGTCTTCCCATGGCAATTGGAACGCGTCTTCACATGAGGCCGGAGACCCTGGGTCCCTTTCCACGTGCCACAGGGATCCTGGGACTCCTATCCATTTTCAAGAGGAGTCAGGCATCGTCTCTTTGGAAGCATTGATCCCCGTGGACCTCTCGAGTTTTCAAAGGATGTGAGGCCTCTGGTCGCGATGAGGCGGAGAACTCGGTCTTTCTCTGTGGTCTCCACAGGGGATTCAGACATCCCTTCGTCTTGGGAGATGCAAGACGAGCCTGCATTCAATTCACTGCAGGGATATCCGGCCTTACTTTGAGTCAGAGCATCGCGGTGTCCATTCCACTTGAGGCCACAAACTCAGGGTCCCTCTCACATACCTGTACCTGAGAGAAGCCTCCTCTTGAGGTGCTTGTGGAAAGTTGGTATTCCTCTTGAGTCGAAGCCAGGGACTAAGCTCTCATCTCGAGTTGATTTGGGGTCGACGGAGCCCTTTTGTGTTGCTCCAGTGACCTCAGGATCCCTCTATACTTGAGACAGTGATCTTAGGATTTCTCTGGAGTGTCATCAAGGAAATCAAGGCTCCTTTCACGTTTGATGTGGAACACGGAATTGTTCTGCACGCAGTGCAGGGGAATCGGGTCTCATCTCGCAGCGAGGGGGAAGTCTCATGGTTTTTCTCGAGTTGCGGCCGGAACCTGGGGTATATTCTCGAGTTACGACGGGGAGGGCCCTTCCAGACACGTGGTTGTTCAGCGTCGTCAGGACTCCTGCCTAGGTGTGAGGGACACCTCGGGATTCTCCTCGAGTCTTGGCATGGCAATTGGGATGCGTCTCCACGTGAGGCGGGAGACCCAGGGTCCCTTTCCACGTGCCACAGGGATCCTGGGACTCCTATCCATTTTCAAGAGGAGTCAGGCATCGTCTCCTTTGGAAGAATTGATCTCCGCGGACCTCTCGAGTTTTCAAAGAATGTGAGGCCACAGGTCGCGATGAGGAGGAGGACTATGTCTTTCTCTGTGGTCTGCACAGGGGTTTCAGACATCCCTTCGTCTTGGGAGGTGCAAGACGAGCCTGCATTCACTTCACTGCAGGGATATCCGGCCTTCCTTCGAGTCAGAGCATCTCGGTGTCCATTCCACTTGAGGCCACAAACTCAGGGTCCCTCTCACATACCTGTACCTGAGAGAAGCCTCCTCTTGAGGTGCTTGTGGAAAGTTGGTATTCCTCTTGAGTCTAAGCCAGGGACTAAGCTCTCATCTCGAGTTGATTTGGGGTCCACGGAGCCCTTTCGTGTTGCTCCAGTGACCTCAGGATCCCTCTAGACTTGAGACAGTGATCTTGGGTTTTCTCTGGAGTGCCATCAAAGAAATCAAGGCTCCTTTCATTTTTGATGTGGAACACGGAATTGCTCTGCACGCAGTGTAGGGTAATCGGGCCTCATCTCGCGGCGAGGGGGAAGTCTCATGTTTTTTCTCCAGTTGCGGAAGGACCCTGGGGTATATTCTCGAGTTACGACGGGGAGGGCCCTTCCAGACACGTGTTTGTTCAGGGACGTCAGGACTCGGGCCTAGGTGTTAGGGACACCTACGGATTCTCCTCGAGTCTTGGCATGGCAATTGGGACGCGTCTCCACGTGAGGCGGGAGACCCAGGGTCCCTTTCCACGTGCCACAGGGATCCTGGGACTCCTATCCATTTTAAAGAGGAGTCAGGCATCGTCTCCTTTGGAAGCATTGATCTCCGCGAACCTCTCGAGTTTTCAAAGGATGTGAGGCCTCCGGTCGCGATGATGCGGAGAACTAGGGCTTTCTCTGTGGTCTCCACAGGGGATTCAGACATCCCTTCTTCTTGGGAAATGCAAGACGAGCCTGCACTCAATTCACTGCAGTGATATCCGGCCTTATTTCCTGTCAGAGCATCTCGGTGTCCAGTCCACTTGAGGCCACAAACTCAGGGTCCCTCTCACATATCTGTAGCTGAGAGAAGCCTCCTCTTGAGGTGCTTGTGTAAAGTTGGTAATCCTCTTGAGTCGAAGCCAGACACTAAGCTCTCATCTCGAGTTGATTTGGGGTCCACGGAGCCCTTTCGTGTTACTCCAGTGACCTCAGGATCCCTCTAGACATGAGACAGTGATCTTGAGTTTTCTCTGGAGTGCCAACAAGGAAATCAAGGCTCCTTTCACGTTTGATGTGGAACACGGCATTGCTCTGCACACAGTGCAGGGGAATCGGGCCTCATCTCCCGGCGAGGGGGAAGTCTCATGGTTTTTCTCGAGTTGCGGCCGGAACCTGGGGTATATTCTCGAGTTACGACGGGGAGGGCCCTTCCAGACATGTGTTTGTTCAGCGACGTCAGGACTCATGCCTAGGTGCGAGGGACACCTCGGGATTCTCTTCGATTCTTGGCATGGCAATTGCGACGCGTCCCCACATGAGGCGGGAGACCCAGTGTCCCTTTCGACGTGACACAGGGTTCCTGGGACTCCTATCCATTTTGAAGAGGAGTCAGGCATGGTCTCCTTTGGAAGCATTGATCTCCGCTGACCTCTCGAGTTTTCAAAGGATGTGAGGCCTCCGGTCGCGATGAGTCGGAAAACTAGGTCTTTCTCTGTCGTCTCCACAGGGAATTCAGACATCCCTTCGTCTTGGGAGATGCAAGACGAGCCTGCTTTCAATTCACTGCAGGGATATCCGGCCTTACTTCGAGTCAGAGCATCTCGGTGTCCATTCCACTTGAGGCCACAAACTCAGGGTCCCTCTCACATACCTGTAGCTGAGAGAAGCCTCCTCTTGAGGTGCTTGTGGAAAGTTGGTATTCCTCTTGAGTCGAAGCCAGGGACTAAGCTCTCATCTCGAGTTGATTTGGGGTCCACGGAGACCTTTCGTGTTGCTCCATTGACCTCAGGATCCCTCTAGACTTGAGAGTGTGATCTTGGGTTTTCTCTGGAGTGCCATCAAGGAAATCAAGGCTCCTTTCACGTTTGATGTGGAACACGGAATTGCTCTGCACGCACTGCAGGGGAATCGGGCCTCATCTCGCGGCGAGGGGGAAGTTTCATGGTTTTTCTCGAGTTGCGGCCGGAACCTGTGGTATATTCTCGAGTTACGACGGGGAGGGCCCTTCCAGACACGTGTTTGTTCAGCGACGTCAGGACTCCTGCCTAGGTGCGAGGGACACCTCGGGATTCTCCTTGAGTCTTGGCATGGCAATTGGGACGCGTCTCCACGTGAGGCGGGAGACCCAGTGTCCCTTTCCACGTGCCACAGGGAACCTGGGACTCCTATCCATTTTCAAGAGGAGTCTGGCATCATCTCCTTTGGATGCATTGATCTCCGCAGACCTCTCGAGTTTTCAAAGGATGTGAGGCCTCCGGGCGCAATGAGGCCGAGGACTAGGTCTTTCTCTGTGGTCTCCACAGGGGATTCAGACATCCCTTCGTCTTGGGAGATGCAAGACGAGCCTGCATTCAATTCACTGCAGGTATATCCGGCATTACTTCGAGTCAGAGCATCTCGATGTCCATTCCACTTGAGGCCACAAACTCAGGGTCCCTCTCACATTCCTGTAGCTGAGAGAAGCCTCCTCTTGAGGTGCTTGTGGAAAGTTGGTATTCCTCTTGAGTCGAAGCCAGGGACTAAGCTCTCATCTCGAGTTGATTTGGGGTCTGAGGAGCCCTTTCGTGTTGCTCCAGTGACCTCAGGATCCCTCTAGACTTGAGACAGTGATCTTGGGTTTTCTCTGGAGTGCCATCAAAGAAATCAAGGCTCCTTTCATTTTTGATGTGGAATACGGAATTGCTCTGCATGCAGTGCAGGGGAATCAGGCCTCATCTCTTGGCGAGGGGGAAGTCTCATGGTTTTTCTCGAGTTGCGGCCGGAACCTGGGGTATATTCTCGAGTTACGACGGGGACGGCCCTTCCAGACACGTGTTTGTTCAGCGACATCAGGACTCCTGCCTAGGTGCGAGGGACACCTCGGGATTCTCCTCGAGTCTTGGCATGGCAATTGGGACGCGTCTCCACGTGAGGCGGGAGACCCAGGGTCCCTTTCCACGTGCCACAGGGATCCTGGGACTCCTATCCATTTTCAAGAGGAGTCAGGCATCGTCTCCTTTGGAAGCATTGATCTCCGCGGACCTCTTGAGTTTTCAAAGGATGTGAGGCCTCCGGTCGCGATGAGGCGGAGAACTAGGACTTTCTCTGTGGTCTCCACAGGGGATTCAGACATCCCTTCGTCTTGAGAGATGCAAGACGAGCCTGCATTCAATTCATTGCAGGGATATCTGGCCTTACTTCGAGTCAGAGCATCTCGGTGTCCATTCCACTTGAGGCCACAAACTCAGAGTCCTTCTCACATACCTGTGGCTGAGAGAACCCTCCTCTTGGGGTGCTTGTGGAGAGTTGGTATTCCTCTTGCGTTGAAGCCAGGTACTAAGCTCTCATCTCGAGTTGATTTGGGGTCCACTGAGCCCTTTCGTGTTGCTCCAGTGACCTCAGGATCCCTCTAGACTTGAGACAGTGATCCTGGGTTTTCTCTGGAGTGCCATCAAGGAAATCAAGGCTCCTTTCAGGTTTGATGTGGAACACGGAATTGCTCTGCACGCAGTCCAGGGGAATCGGGCTTCATCTCGCGTCGAGGGGAAAGTCTCATGGTTTTTCTCGAGTTGCGGCCGGAACCTGGGGTATATTCTCGATTTACGATGGGGAGGACCCTTCCAGACACGTGATAGGTGCGAGGGACACCTCGGGATTCTCCTAAAGTCTTGGCATGGCAATTGGAACGCGTCTCCACATGAGGCGGGAGACCCAGGGTCCCTTTCCACGTGCCACAGGGATCCTGGGACTCCTATCCATTTTCAAGAGGAGTCAGGCATCGTCTCTTTGGAAGCATTGATCCCCGTGGACCTCTCGAGTTTTCAAAGGATGTGAGGCCTCTGGTCGCGATGAGGCGGAGAACTCGGTCTTTCTCTGTGGTCTCCACAGGGGATTCAGACATCCCTTCGTCTTGGGAGATGCAAGACGAGCCTGCATTCAATTCACTGCAGGGATATCCGGCCTTACTTTGAGTCAGAGCATCTCGGTGTCCATTCCACTTGAGGCCACAAACTCAGGGTCCCTCTCACATACCTTTAGCTGAGAGAAGTCTCCTCTTGAGGTGCTTATGGAAAGTTGGTATTCCTCTTGAGTCGAAGCCAGGGACTAAGCTCTCATCTCGAGTTGATTTGGGGTCGACGGAGCCCTTTTGTGTTGCTCCAGTGACCTCAGGATCCCTCTATACTTGAGACAGTGATCTTGGGATTTCTCTGGAGTGTCATCAAGGAAATCAAGGCTCCTTTCACGTTTGATGTGGAACACGGAATTGTTCTGCACGCAGTGCAGGGGAATCGGGTCTCATCTCGCAGCGAGGGGGAAGTCTCATGGTTTTTCTCGAGTTGCGGCCGGAACCTGGGGTATATTCTCGAGTTACGACGGGGAGGGCCCTTCCAGACACGTGTTTGTTCAGCGACGTCAGGACTCCTGCCTAGGTGCGAGGGACACCTCGGGATTCTCCTCGAGTCTTGGCATGGCATTTGGGAAGCGTCTCCACGTGAGGCGGGAGACCCAGGGTTTCTTTCCACGTGCCACAGGGATCCTGGGACTCCTATCCATTTTCAAGAGGAGTCAGGCATCGTCTCCTTTGGAAGAATTGATCTCCGCGGACCTCTCGAGTTTTCAAAGGATGTGAGGCCTCCGGTCGCGAAGAGGCGGAGGACTAGGTCTTTCTATGTGGTCTCCACAGCGGATTCAGACATCCCTTCGTCTTGGGAGATGCAAGACGAGCCTGCATTCAATTCACTGCAGGGATGTCCGGCCTTACTTCGAGTCAGAGCATATCGGTATCCATTCCACTTGAGGCCACAAACTCAGGGTCCCTCTCACATACCTTTAGCTGAGAGAAGCCTCCTCTTGAGGTGCTTTTGGAAAGTTGGTATTCCTCTTGACTCGAAGCCAGGGACTAAGCTCTCATCTCGAGTTGATTTGGGGTCCATGGAGAACTTTCTTGTTGCTCCAGTGACCTCAGGATCCTCCTAGACTTGAGACAGTGATCTTGGGTTTTCTCTGGAGTGCCATCAAGGAAATCAAGGCTCCTTTCACGTTTGATGTGGAACACGGAATTGCTCTGCACGCAGTGCAGGGGAATCGGGCTTCATCTCGCGGCGAGGGGGAAGTCTAATGGTTTTTCTCGAGTTGCGGCCGGAACCTGGGGTATATTCTCGAGTTACGACGGGGAGGGCCCTTCCAGACACGTGTTTGTTCAGCGACGTCAGGACTCCTGCCTAGGTGCGAGGGACACCCCGGGATTCTCCTCGTGTCTTGGCATGGCAATTGGGACGCGTCTCCACGTGAGGCGGGAGACCCAGAGTCCCTTTCCACGTGCCACAGGCATCCTGGGACTCCTATCCTTTTTCAAGAGGAGTCAGGCATCGTCTCCTTTGGAAGCATTGATCTCCGCAGACCTCTCGAGTTTTCAAAGATGGGAGGCCTCCGGTCGCAATGAGGAGGAGAACTAGGTATTTCTCTGTGGTCTCCACAGGGGATTCAGACATCCCTTCGTCTTGGGAGATGCAAGACGAGCCTGCACTCAATTCACTGCACGGATATCCGGCCTTACTTCGACTCAGAGCATCTCGGTGTCCATTCCACCTGAGGCCACAAACTCAGGGTCCCTCTCACATACCTGTAGCTGAGAGAAGCCTCGTCTTGATGTGCTTGTGGAAACTTGGTATTCCTCTTGTCTCGAAGCCATGGACTAAGCTCTCATCTCGAGTTGATTTGGGGTCCACGCAGCCCTTTCGTGGTGCTCCAGTGACCTCAGGATGCCTCTAGACTTGAGACAGTGATCTTGGGTTTTCGCGGGAGTGCCATCAAGGAAATCAAGGCTCCTTTCCCGTTTGATGTGGAACACGGAACTGCTCTGCAAGCAGTGCAGGGAAATCGGCCCTCATCTCGCGGCGAGGGGGAAGTCTCATGGTTTTTCTCGAGTTGCAGCCAGGACCTGGGGTATATTCTCGAGTTACAACGGGGAGGGCCCTTCCAGACACGTGTTTGTTCAGCCACGTCAGGACTCCTGCCTTGATGCGAGGGACTCCTCAGGATTCTCCTCGAGTCTTGGCATGGCAATTGGGACGCGTCTCCACGTGAGGCGGGAGACCCAGGGTCCCTTTCCACGTGCCACAGGGATCCTGGGACTCCTATGCATTTTCAAGAGGAGTCAGGCATCGTCTCCTTTGGAAGCATTGATCTCTGCAGACTTCTCGAGTTTTCAAAGGATATGAGGCCTCCGGTCACAATGAGGCGGAGGACTAGGTCTTTCTCTGTGGTCTCCACAGGGGATTCAGACATCCCTTCGTCTTGGGAGATGCAAGACGAGCCTGCATTCAATTCACTGCAGGGATATCTGGCCTTACTTTGAGTCAGAGCATCTCGGTGTCCATTCCACTTGAGGCCACAACCTCAGGGTCCCTCTCACATAACTGTAGCTGAGAGAAGCCTCTTCTTGAGGTGCTTGTGGAAAGTTGGTATTCCTCTTGAGTCGAAGCCAGGGACTAAGCTCTCATCACAAGTTGATTTGGGGTCCACGGAGCCCTTTCATATTGCTCCAGTGACCTCAGGATCCCTCTAGACTTGAGACAGTGATCTTGGGTTTTCTCTGGAGTGCCATCAAGGAAATCAAGGCTCCTTTCACGTTTGATGTGGAACACGGAATTGCTCTGCACGCAGTGCAGGGGAATCGGGCCTCATCTCGCGGCGAGGGGGAATTCTCATGGTTTTTCTCGAGTTGCGGCCGGAACCTGGGGTATATTCTCGAGTTATGACGGGGAGGGCCCTTCCAGACACGTGTTTGTTCAGCGACGTCAGCACTCCTGCCTAGGTGCGAGGGACACCTCGGGATTCTCCTCGAGTCTTGGCATGGCAATTGGGACGCGTCTCCACGTGAGGCGGGAGACCCAGGGTCCCTTTCCACGTGCCACAGGGATCCTGGGACTCCTATCCATTTTCAAGAGGAGTCAGGCATCGTCTCCTTTGGAAGCATTGATCTCCGCTGACCTCTCGAATTTTCAAAGAATGTGAGGCCACAGGTCGCGATGAGGAGGAGGACTATGTCTTTCTCTGTGGTCTGCACAGGGGTTTCAGACATCCCTTCGTCTTGGGAGATGCAAGACGAGCCTGCATTCACTTCACTGCAGGGATATCCGGCCTTCCTTCGAGTCAGAGCATCTCGGTGTCCATTCCACTTGAGGCCACAAACTCAGGGTCCCTCTCACATACCTGTACCTGAGAGAAGCCTCCTCTTGAGGTGCTTGTGGAAAGTTGGTATTCCTCTTGAGTCGAAGCCAGGGACTAAGCTCTCATCTCGAGTTGATTTGGGGTCCACGGAGCCCTTTCGTGTTGCTCCAGTGACCTCAGGATCCCTCTAGACTTGAGACAGTGATCTTGGGTTTTCTCTGGAGTGCCATCAAAGAAATCAAGGCTCCTTTCATTTTTGATGTGGAATACGGAATTGCTCTGCATGCAGTGCAGGGGAATCAGGCCTCATCTCTTGGCGAGGGGGAAGTCTCATGGTTTTTCTCGAGTTGCGGCCGGAACCTGGGGTATATTCTCGAGTTACGACGGGGACGGCCCTTCCAGACACGTGTTTGTTCAGCGAAATCAGGACTCCTGCCTAGGTGCGAGGGACACCTCGGGATTCTCCTCGAGTCTTGGCATGGCAATTGGGACGCGTCTCCACGTGAGGCGGGAGACCCAGGGTCCCTTTCCACGTGCCACAGGGATCCTGGGACTCCTATCCATTTTCAAGAGGAGTCAGGCATCGTCTCCTTTGGAAGCATTGATCTCCGCGGACCTCTTGAGTTTTCAAAGGATGTGAGGCCTCCGGTCGCGATGAGGCGGAGAACTAGGACTTTCTCTGTGGTCTCCACAGGGGATTCAGACATCCCTTCGTCTTGAGAGATGCAAGACGAGCCTGCATTCAATTCATTGCAGGGATATCTGGCCTTACTTCGAGTCAGAGCATCTCGGTGTCCATTCCACTTGAGGCCACAAACTCAGAGTCCTTCTCACATACCTGTGGCTGAGAGAACCCTCCTCTTGGGGTGCTTGTGGAGAGTTGGTATTCCTCTTGAGTCGAAGCCAGGGACTAAGCTCTCATCTCGAGTTGATTTGGGGTCGACGGAGCCCTTTTGTGTTGCTCCAGTGACCTCAGGATCCCTCTATACTTGAGACAGTGATCTTGGGATTTCTCTGGAGTGTCATCAAGAAAATCAAGGCTCCTTTCACGTTTGATGTGGAACACGAAATTGTTCTGCACGCAGTGCAGGGGAATCGGGTCTCATCTCGCAGCGAGGGGGAAGTCTCATGGTTTTTCTCGAGTTGCGGCCGGAACCTGGGGTATATTCTCGAGTTACGACGGGGAGGGCCCTTCCAGACACGTGTTTGTTCAGCGACGTCAGGACTCCTGCCTAGGTGCGAGGGACACCTCGGGATTCTCCTCGAGTCTTGGCATGGCATTTGGGAAGCGTCTCCACGTGAGGCGGGAGACCCAGGGTCCCTTTCCACGTGCCACAGGGATCCTGGGACTCCTATCCATTTTCAAGAGGAGTCAGGCATCGTCTCCTTTGGAAGCATTGATCTCCGCGGACCTCTCGAGTTTTCAAAGGATGTGAGGCCTCCGGACGCGATGAGGCGGAGAACTAGGTCTTTCTTGTGGTCTCCACAGGTGATTCAGACATCCCTTCTTCTTGGGAGATGCAAGACGAGCCTGCATTCAATTCACTGCAGGGATATCCGGTCTTACTTAAGTCAGAGCATCTCGGTGTCCATTCCACTTGAGGCCACAAACTCAGGGTCCCTCTCACATACCTGTAGCTGAGAGAAGCCTCCTCTTGAGGTGCTTGTGGAAAGTTGGTATTCCTCTTGAGTCTAAGCCAGGGACTAAGCTCTCATCTCGAGTTGATTTGGGGTCCATGGAGCCCTTTCGTGTTGCTACAGTGACCTCAGGATCCCTCTAGACTTGAGACAGTGATCTTGGTTTTTCTCTGGAGTGCCATCAAGGAAATCAAGGCTCCTTTCACGTTTGATGTGGAACACGGAATTGCTCTACACACAGTGCAGTGGAATCGGGCCTCATCTCGTGGCGAGGGGGAAGTCTCATGGTTTTTCTCGAGTTGCTTCCGGAACCTGGTGTATATTCTTGAGTTACGACATAGAGGGCCCTTCCAGACACGTGATAGGTGCGAGGGACACCTTCGGATTCTCCACGAGTCTTTGCATGGCAATTGGGACGTGTCTCCTCGTGAGGCGGGAGACCCAGGGTCCCTTTCCACGTGCCACAAGGATCCTGGGTCTCCTATCCATTTTCAAGAGTAGTCAGGCATCGTCTCCTTCATAAGTA
The DNA here is from genome assembly GCF_033118175.1 of Dama dama. Lineage (NCBI taxonomy): Eukaryota > Metazoa > Chordata > Mammalia > Artiodactyla > Cervidae > Dama > Dama dama. The sequence goes on from NW_026870927.1 coordinate 6,927,520, forward strand.
TTGATCTCCGCGGACCTCTTGAGTTTTCAAAGGATGTGAGGCCTCCGGTCGCGATGAGCCGGAGAACTAGGTCTTTCGCTGTGGTCTCCACAGTGGATTCAGACATCCCTTCGTCTTGGGAGATGCAAGTCGAGCCTGCATTCAATTCACTGCAGTGATATCCAGCCTTACTTCGAGTCAGAGCATCTCGGTGTCCATTCCACTTGATGCCACAAACTCAGGGTCCTTCTCACATACCTGTAGCTGAGAGAAGCCTCCTCTTTAGGTGCTTGTGGAAAGTTGGTATTCCTCTTGGTCGAAGCCAGAGACTAAGCTTTCATCTCGAGTTGATTTGGGGTCCACGGAGCCCTTTCGTGTTGCTACACTTATTTTAGGATCCCTCTAGACTTGAGACAGTGATATTGGGTTTTCTCTGGAGTGCCATCAAGGAAATCAAGGCTCCTTTCACCTTTGATGTGGAACACGGAATTGCTCTGCATGCAGTGCAGGGGAAACGGGCCTAAACTCGCGGCGAGGGGGAAATCTCATGGTATTTCTCGAGTTTCGGCCGGAACCTGGGGTATATTCCGGAGTTACGACGGGGAGGGCCCTTCCAGACACGTGTTTGTTCAGCGACGTCAGGACTCCTGCCTAGGTGCGAGGGACACCTCGGGATTCTCCTCGAGTCTTGGCATGGCAATTTGGACGCGTCTCCACGTGAGGCGGGAGACCCAGGGTCCCTTTCCACGTGCCACAGGGATCCTGGGACTCCTATCCATTTTCAAGAGGAGTCAGGCATCGTCTCCTTTGGAAGCATTGATCTCGGCGGACCTCTCGTGTTTTCAAAGGATGTGAGGCCTCCGGTCGCGATGAGGCGGAGAACTAGGTCTTTCTCTGTGGTCTCCACAGGGGTTTCAGACATCCCTTCGTCTTGGGAGATGCAAGACGAGCCTGCATTCAATTCACTGCAGTGATATCCGGCCTTACTTAGAGTCAGAGCATCTCGGTGTCCATTCCACTTGAGGCCACAAACTCAGGGTCCCTCTCACATACCTGTAGCTGAGAGAAGCCACCTCTTGAGGTGCTTGTGGAAATTTGGTGTTCCTCTTGAGTCTAAGCCAGGGACTAAGCTCTCATCTAGAGTTGATTGGGGTCCACGGAGCCCTTTTGTGTTGCTCCAGTGACCTCAGGATCCCTCTAGACTTGAGACAGTGATCTTGGGTTTTCTCTGGAGTGCCATCAAGGAAATCAAGGCTCCTTTCACGTTTGATGTGGAACACGGAATTGCTCTGCATGCAGTGCAGGGGAATCGGGCCTCAACTTGCGGTGAGGGGGAAATCTCATGGTTTTTCTCGAGTTGCGGCCGGAACCTGGGGTATATTCTCGAGTAACGACGGTGAGGGTCCTTCCAGACACGTGTTTGTTCAGCGACGTCAGGACTCCTGCCTAGGTGCGAGGGACACCTCGGGATTCTCCTCGAGTCTTGGCATGGCAATTGGGACGCGTCTCCACGTGAGGCGGGAGACCCAGGGTCCCTTTCCACGTGCCACAGGGATCCTGGGACTCCTATCCATTTTCAAGAGGAGTCAGGAATCGTCTCCTTTGGAAGCATTGATCTTTGCCGACCTCTTGAGTTTTCAAAGGATTTGAGGCCTCCGGATGCAATGAGGCAGAGAACTAGGTCTTTCTCTGTGGTCTCCACAGGGGATTCAGACATCCCTTCGTTTTGGGAGATGCAAGACGAACCTGCATTCACTTCACTGCAGGGATATCCGGCCTTACTTCGAGTCAGAGCACCTCGGTGTCCATTCCACTTGAGGCCACAAACTCAGGGTCCCTCTCACATACCTGTAGCTGAGAGAAGCCTCCTCTTGAGGGGCTTGTGGAAAGTTGGTATTCCTCTTGAGTCGAAGCCAGGGACTAATCTCTCATCACGAGTTGACTTGTGGTCCACGGAGCCCTTTCGTGTTGCTCCAGTGACCTCAGGATCCCTCCAGACTTGAGAGTGATCTTCGGTTTTCTCTGAAGTGCCATCAAGGAAATCAAGGCTCCTTTCCCATTTGATGTGGAACACGGAATTGCTCTGCACGCATTGCTGGGGAATCGGGCCTCATCTCGCGGCGAGGGGGAAGTCTCCTGGTTTTTCTCGAGTTGCGGCCGGAACCTGGGGTATATTCTCGAGTTACGACGGCGAGGGCCCGTCCAGACACGTGTTTGTTCAGCGATGTCAGGACTGCTGCCTAGGTGTGAGGGACACATCGGGATTCTCCTCAAGTCTTGGCATGGCAATTGGGACCCGTCTCCACGTTAGGCGGGAGACCCAAGGTCCCTTTCCACGTGCCACAGGGATCCTGGGACTCCTATCCATTTTCAAGAGGAGTCAGGCATCGTCTCCTTTGGAAGAATTGATCTCCGCGGACCTCTCGAGTTTTCAAAGGATGTGAGGCCTCCGGTCAAGATGAGGCGGAGGACTAGGTCTTTCTCTGTGGTCTCCACAGGGGATTCAGACATCCCTTCGTCTTGGGAGATGCAAGACAAGCCTGCATTCAATTCACTGCAGGGATATCTGGCCTTACTTCGAGTCAGAGCATCTCGGTGTCCATTCCACTTGAGGCCACAAACTCAGGGTCCCTCTCACATACAATTAGCTGAGAGTAGCCTCCTCTTGAGGTGCTTGTGGAAAGTTGGTGTTCCTCTTGAGTCGAAGCCAAGGACTAAGTTCTCATCTCGAGTTGACTTGGGGTCCACGGAGCCCTTTCGTGTTGCTCCAGTGACCTCAGGATCCCTCTAGACTTGAGACAGTGATCTTGGGTTTTCTCTGGAGTGCCATCAAGGAAATCAAGGCTCCTTTCACGTTTGATGTGGAACACGGAATTGCTCTGCACGCAGTGCAGGGGATTCGGGCCTCATCTCGCGGCGAGGGGGAAGTCTCATGGTTTTTCTCGAGTTGCGGCCGGAACCTGGGGTATATTCTTGAGTTATGACGGGGAGGGCCCTTCCAGACACGTGTTTGTTCAGCGACGTCAGGACTCCTGCCTAGGTGCGAGGGACACCTCGGGATTCTCCTCGAGTCTTGGCATGGCAATTGGGACGCGTCTACACGTGAGGCGGCAGACCCAGGGTCCCTTTCCACGTGCCACAGGGATCCTGGGACTCCTATCCATTTTGAAGAGGAGTCAGGCATCGTCTCTTTCGGAAGCATTGATCTCCGCGGACCTCTCGAGTTTTCAAAGGATGTGAGGCCTCCGGTCGTGATGAGGGGGAGAACTAGTTCTTTCTCTGAGGTCTCCACAGGGGATTCAGACATCCCTTCCTCTTGGGAGATGCAAGACGAGACTGCATTCAATTCACTGCAGGGATATCCAGCCTTAGTTCGAGTCAGAGCATCTCGGTGTCCATTCCACTTGAGGCCACAAACTCAGGGTCCCTCTCACATACCTGTTGCTGAGAGAAGCCTCCTCTTGAGGTGCTTGTGGAAAGTTGGTGTTCCTCTTGAGTCGAAGCCAAGGAATAAGTTCTCATCTCGAGTTGACTTGGGGTCCACGGAGCCCTTTCGTGTTGCTCCAGTGACCTCAGGATCCCTCTAGACTTGAGACAGTGATCTTGGGTTTTCTCTGGAGTGCCATCAAGGAAATCAAGGCTCCTTTCACGTTTGATGTGGAACACGGAATTGCTCTGCATGCAGTGCAGGGGAATCGGGCCTCATCTCGTGGCGAAGGGGAAGTCTCATGGTTTTTCTCGAGTTGCGGCCGGAACCTGGGGTATATTCTCGAGTTACGACGGGGAGGGCTCTTCCAGACACTTGTTTGTTCAGCGACGTCAGGACTCCTGCCTAGGTGCGAGGGACACCTCGGGATTCTCCTCGAGTCTTGGCATGGCAATTGGGACGCGTCTCCACGTGAGGCGGGAGACCCAGGGTCCCTTTCCACGTGCCACAGGGATCCTGGGACTCCTATCCATTTTGAAGAGGAGTCAGGCATCGTCTCCTTTGCAAGCATTGATCTCCGCGGACCTCTCGAGTTTTCAAAGGATGTGAGGCCTCCGTTAGCGTTGAGGCGGAGGACTAGGGCTTTCTCTGTGGTCTCCACAGGGGATTCAGACAACCCTTCGTCTTGGGAGACGCAAGACGAGCCTGCATTCAATTCACTGCAGGGATATCCCGCCCTACTTCGAGTCAGAGCATCTCGGTGTCCATTCCACTTGAGGCCACAAACTCAGGGTCCCTCCATCATACCTGTAGCTGAGAGAAGCCTCCTCTTGAGGTGCTTGTGGAAAGTTGGTATTCCTCTTGAGTCGAAACCAGGGACTAAGCTCTCATCTCGAGTTGATTTGGGGTCCACGGAGACCTTTCGTGTTGCTACAGTGACCTCAGGATCTTCTAGACTTGAGACAGTGATCTTGGGTTTTCTCTCGAGTGCCATCAAGGAAATCAAGGCTCCTTTCAAGTTTGATGTGTAGCACGGAATTGATCTGCACGCAGTGCAGGGGAATCGGGCCTCATCTCGCGGCGAGGGGGAAGTCTCATGGTTTTCCTCGAGTTGCGGCCGTATCCTTGTGTATATTCTCGAGTTACGACTGGGACGGCCCTTCCAGACACCTGTTTGTTCAGCGACGTCAGGACTCCTGCCTAGGTGCGAGGGACACCTCGGGATTCTCCTCGAGTCTTGGCATGGCAATTGGGACGCGTCTCCACGTGAGGCGGGAGACCCAGGGTCCCTTTCCACGTGCCACAGGGATCCTGGGACTCCTATCCATTTTCAAGAGGAGTCATGCATCGTCTCCTTTGGAAGCATTGATCTCCGCGGACATCTCGAGTTTTCAAAGGATATGAGGCCTCCGGTCGCGATGAGGCGAGGGCTAGGTCTTTCTCTGTGGTCTCCACAGGGGATTCAGACATCCCTTCGTCTTGGGAGATGCAAGAGGAGCCTGCATTCAATTCACTTCATGGATATCCGGTCTTACTTCGAGTCAGAGCATCTCGGTGTCCATTCCACTTGAGGCCACAAACTCAGGGGCCCTCTCACATACCTGTAGCTGAGAGAAGCCTCTTCTTGAGGTGCTTGTTTAAAGTTGGTATTCCTCTTGAGGCGAAGCCAGGGACTAAGCTCTCATCTCGAGTTGATTTGGGGTCCACGGAGCCCTTTCGTGTTGCTCCAGTGACCTCAGGATCCCTCTAGACTTGAGACAGTGATCTTGGGTTTTCTCTGGAGTGCCATCAAGGAAATCAAGGATCCTTTCACGTTTGATGTGGAACACGGAATTGCTCTGCACGCAGTGCAGGGGAATCGGGCCTCATCTCGGGGCGAGGGGGAATTCTCATGGTTTTTCTCGAGTTGCGGCCGGAACCTGGGGTATATTCTCGAGTTACGACGGGCAGGGCCCTTCCAGACACGTGTTTGTTCAGCGAAGTCAGGACTTTTGCCTAGGTGCGAGGGACATCTCGGGATTCTCCTCGAGTCTTGGCATGGCAATTGGGACGCGTATCCACGTGAGGCGGGAGACCCAGGGTCCCTTTCCACGTGCCACAGGGATCCTGGGACTCCTATCCATTTTCAAGAGGAGTCAGGCATCGTCTCCTTTGGAAGCATTGATCTCCGCGACCTCTCGAGTTTTCAAAGGATGTGAGGCCTCCGGTCGCGATGAGGCGGAGAATTAGGTCTTTCTCTGTGGTCTCCACAGGGGATTCAGACATCCCTTCGTCTTGGGAGATGCAAGACGAGCCTGCATTCAATTCACTGCAGGGATATCCAGCCTTACTTCGAGTCAGAGCATCTCGGTGTCCATTCCACTTGAGGCCACAAACTCAGGGACCCTCTCACATACCTGTAGCTGAGAGAAGCCTCCTCTTGAGGTGCTTGTGGAAAGTTGGTATTCCTCTTGAGTCGAAGCCAGGGACCAAGCTCTCATCTCGAGTTGATTTGTGGTCCACGGAGCCCTTTCGTGTTGCTCCAGTGACCTCAGGATCCCTCTAGACTTGAGAAAGTGATTTTGGGTTTTCTCTGGAGTGCCATCAAGGAAATCAAGTCTCCTTTCACGTTTGATGTGGAACACGGAATTGCTCTGCACGCAGTGCAGGGGAATCGGGCCTCATCCAGCGGCGAGGGGGAAGTCTCATGGTTTTTCTCGAGTTGCGGCTGGAACCTGGGTATATTCTCGAGTTACGACGGGGAGGGCCCTTCCAGACAAGTGTTTGTTCAGCGACGTCAGAACTCCTGCCTAGGTGCGAGGGACACCTCGGGATTCTCCTCGAGTCTTGGCATGGCAATTGGGATGCGTCTCCACGTGAGGCGGGAGACGCAGGGTCCCTTTCCACGTGCCACAGGGATCCTGGGACTCCTATCCATTTTCAAGAGGAGTCAGGCATCCTCTCCTTTGGAAGCATTGATCTCCGCGGACCTCTCCAGTTTTCAAAGCATGTGAGGCCTCCGGTCGCGATGAGGCGGAGGACTAGGTCTTTCTCTGTGGTCTCCACAGGGGATTCAGACATCCCTTCGTCTTGGGAGATGCAAGACGAGCCTGCATTCAATTCACTGCAGGGATATCCAGCCTTAATTCGAGTCAGAGCATCTCGGTGTCCATTCGACTTGAGGCCACAAACTCATGGTCCCTTTCACATACCTGTAGCTGAGAGAAGCCTCCTCTTGTGGTGCTTGTGGAAAGTTGGTATTCCTCTTGACTCGAATACAGGGACTAAGCTCTCATCTCGAGTTGATTTGGGGTCCACGGAGCCCTTTCGTGTTGCTCCAGTGACCTCAGGATCCCTCTAGACTTGAGACAGTGATCTTGGGTTTTCTCTGGAGTGCCATCAAGGAAATCAAGGCTCCTTTCCCGTTTGATGTGGAACACGGAATTGCTCTGCACGCAGTGTAGGGGAATCCGGCCTCATCTCACGGCGAGGGGGAAGTCTCATGGTTTTTCTCGAGTTGCGACCAGAACCTGGGGTATATTCTCGAGTTACGACGGGGAGGGCACTTCAAGACACGTGTTTGTTCAGCGACGTCAGGACTCCTGCCTAGGTGCGAGGGTCACCTCGGGATTCTCCTCGAGTCTTGACATGGCAATTGGGACGCGTCTCCACGTGAAGCGGGAGACCCATTGTCCCTTTCCACGTGCCACAGAAATCCTGGGACTCCTATCCATTTTCAAGAAGAGTCAGGCATCCTCTCCTTTGGAAGCATTGATCTCCGCGGACCTCTCGAGTTTTCAAAGGATGTGAAGCCTCCGGTCGCGATGAGGCGGAGGACTAGGTCTTTCTCTGTGGTCTCCACATGGGATTCAGACATCCTTTCGTCTTGGGAGATGCAAGACGAGACTGCTTTCAATTCACTGTTGGGATATCCGGCCTTACTTCGAGTCAGAGCATCTCGGTGTCCATTCCACTTGAGGCCACAAACTCAGGGTCCCTCTCACATACCTGTAGCTGAGAGAAGCCTCCTCTTGAGGTGCTTGTGGAAAGTTGGTATTCCTCTTGAGTCGAAGCCAGGGACTAAGGTCTCATCTCGAGTTGATTTGGGGTCCACGGAGCCCTTTCGTGTTGCTCCAGTGACCTCAGGATCCCTCTGGACTAGAGAAAGTGATCTTGGGTTTTCTCTGGAGTGCCATCAAGGAAATCAAGGCTCCTTTCACGATTGATGTGGAACACGGAATTGCTCTGCACTCAGTGCAGGGGAATCGGGCCTCATCTCGCGGCGAGGGGGAAGTCTCATGGTTTTTTTCGAGTTGCGGCCGGAACCTGGCGTATATTCTCGAGTTACGACGGGGAGGGCCCTTCCAGACACGTGTTTGTTCAGCGACGTCAGGACTCCTTCCTAGGTGCGAGGGACACCTCGGTATTCTCCTCGAGTCTTGGCATGGCAATTTTGACGGGTCTCCATGTGAGGCGGGAGACCCAGGGTCCCTTTGCACGTGCCACAGGGATCCTGGGAATCCTATCCATTTTCAAGAGGAGTCAGGCATCGTCTGCTTTGGAAGCATTGATCTCCGCAGACCTCTCGATTTTTCAAAGGATCTGATGTCTCCGGTCACGATGAGGCGGAGAACTAGGTCTTTCTCTGTGGTCTCAACAGGGGATTCAGACATCCCTTCGTCTTGGGAGATGCAAGACGAGCCTGCATTCAATTCACTGCAGGGATATCCAGCCTTAATTCGAGTCAGAGCATCTCGGTGTCCATTCGACTTGAGGCCACAAATTCAGGGTCCCTCTCACATACCTGTAGCTGAGAGAAGCCTCCTCTTTTGGTGCTTGTGGAAAGTTGGTATTCCACTTGACTCGAATACAGGGACTAAGCTCTCATCTCGAGTTGATTTGGGGTCCACGGAGCCCTTTCGTGTTGCTCCAGTGACCTCAGGATCCCTCTAGACTTGAGACAGTGATCTTGGGTTTTCTCTGGAGTGCCATCAAGGAAATCAAGGCTCCTTTCCCGTTTGATGTGGAACACGGAATTGCTCTGCACGCAGTGCAGGGGAATCGGGCCTCATCTCACGGCGATGGGGAAGTCTCATGGTTTTTCTCGAGTTGCGACCCGAACCTGGGGTATATTCTCGAGTTACGACGGGGAGGGCACTTCAAGACACGTGTTTGTTCAGCGACGTCAGGACTCCTGCCTAGGTGCGAGGGACACCTCGGGATTCTCCTCCAGTCTTGGCATGGCAATTGGGACGCGTCTCCACGTGAAGCGGGAGACCCAGGGTCCCTTTCCACGTGCCACAGAAATCCTGGTAGTCCTATCCATTTTCAAGAAGAGTCAGGCATCCTCTCCTTTGGAAGCATTGATCTCCGCAGACCTCTCGAGTTTTCAAAGGATGTGAGGCCTCCGGTCGCGATGAGGCGGAGGACTAGTTCTTTCTCTGTGGCCTCCACAGGGGATTCAGACATCCCTTGGTCCTGGGAGATGCAAGACGAGCCTGCATTCAATTCACTGCAGGGATATCCGGCCTTACTTCGAGTCAGAGCATCCTGGTGTCCATTCCACTTGAGGGCACAAACTCAGGGTCCCTCTCACATACCTGTAGCTGAGAGAAGCCTCCTCTTGAGGTGCTTGTGGAAAGTTCGTATTCCTCTTGAGTCGAAGCCAGGGACTAAGCTCTCATCTCGAGTTGATTTGGGGTCCACGGAGCCCTTTCGTGTTGCTCCAGTGACCTCAGGATCCCTCTAGACTAGAGACAGTGATCTTGGGTTTTCTCTGGAGTGCCATCAAGGAAATCAAGGCTCCTTTCACGTTTGATGTGGAACACGGAATTGCTCTGCACGCAGTGCAGGGGAATCGGGCCTCATCTCGCGGCGAGGGGGAAGTCTCATGGTTTTTCTCGAGTTGCGCCCGGAACCAGGGGTATATTCTCGAGTTACGTCGGGGAGGGCCCTTCCAGACACGTGTTTGTTCAGCGACGTCAGGACTCCTGCCTAGGTGCGAGGGACACCTCAGGATTCTCCTCGAGTCTTGGCATGGCAATTGGGACGCGTCTCCACGTGAGGCGGGAGACCCAGGGTCCCTTTCCACGTGCCACAGGGATCCTGGGACTCCTATACATTTTCAAGAGGAGTCAGGCATCGTCTCCTTTGGAAGCATTGATCTCCGCGGACCTCTCGAGTTTTCAAAGGATATGAGGCCTCCGGTTGCGTTCAGGTGGAGGACTAGGTCTTTCTCTGTGGTCTCCACAGCGGATTCGGACAACCCTTCGTCTTGGGAGATGCAAGATGAGCCTGCATTCAATTCACTGCAGGGATATCCGGCCTTACTTCGAGTCAGAGCATCTCGGTGTCCATTCCACTTGAGGCCACAAACTCAGGGTCCCTCTCACATACCTGTAGCTGAGAGAAGCCTCCTCTTGAGGTGCTTGTGGAAAGTTGGTATTCCTCTTGAGTCGAAGCCAGGGACTAAGCTCTCATCTCGAGTTGATTTGGGGTCCACGGAGCCCTTTCGTGTTGCTCCAGTGACCTCAGGATCCCTCTAGACTAGAGACAGTGATCTTGGGTTTTCTCTGGAGTGCCATCAAGGAAATCAAGGCTCCTTTCACGATTGATGTGGAACACGGAATTGCTCTGCACGCAGTGCAGGGGAATCGGGCCTCATCTCGCGGCGAGGGGGAAGTCTCATGGTTTTTTTCGAGTTGCGGCCTTAACCTGGCGTATATTCTCGAGTTACGACGGGGAGGGCCCTTCCAGACACGTGTTTGTTCAGCGACGTCAGGACTCCTGCCTAGGTGCGAGGGACACCTCGGGATTCTCCTCGAGTCTTGGCATGGCAATTGGGACGCGTCTCCACATGAGCCGGGAGACCCAGGGTCCCTTTCCACGTGCCACAGGGATCCTGGGACTCCTATCCATTTTCAAGAGGAGCCAGACATCGTCTGCTTTGGAAGCATTGATCTCCGCAGACCTCTCGATTTTTCAAAGGATCTGATGTCTCCGGTCGCGATGAGGCGGAGAACTAGGTCTTTCTCTGTGGTCTCCACAGGGGATTCAGACATCCCTTCGTCTTGGGAGATGCAAGACGAGCCTGCATTCAATTCACTGCAGGGATATCCAGCCTTAATTCGAGTCAGAGCATCTCGGTGTCCATTCGACTTGAGGCCACAAACTAAGGGTCCCTCTCACATACCTGTAGCTGAGAGAAGCCTCCTCTTTTGGTGCTTGTGGAAAGTTGGTATTCCTCTTGACTCGAATACAGGGACTAAGCTCTCATCTCGAGTTGATTTGGGGTCCACGGAGCCCTTTCGTGTTGCTCCAGTAACCTCAGGATCCCTCTAGACTTGAGACAGTGATCTTGGGTTTTCTCTGGAGTGCCATCAAGGAAATCAAGGCTCCTTTCCCGTTTGATGTGGAACACGGAATTGGTCTGCACGCAGTGCAGGGGAATCGGGCCTCAACTCGCGGCGAGGGGGAAATCTCATGGTTTTTCTCGAGTTGCGTCCGGAACCTGGGGTATATTCTCGAGTTACGATGGGGAGGGCCCTTCCAGACACGTGTTTCTTCAGCGACATCAGGACTCCTGCCTAGGTGCGAGGGACACCTCGGGATTCTCCTCGAGTCTTGGCATGGCAATTTGGACGCGTCTCCACGTGAGGCGGTAGACCCAGGCTCCCTTTCCACGTGCCACAGGGATCCTGGGACTCCTATCCATTTTCAAGAGGAGGCAGGCATCGTCTCCTTTGGAAGCATTGATCTCCGCGGACCTCTCGAGTTTTCAAAGGATGTGAGGCCTCCGGTCGCGATGAGGCGGAGAATTAGGTCTTTCTCTGTGGTCTCCACAGGGTATTCAGACATCCCTTCGTCTTGGGAGATGCAAGACGAGCCTGCATTCAATTCACTGCAGGGATATCCGGCCTTACTTCGAGTCAGAGCATCTCGGTGTCCATTGCACTTGAGGCCACAAACTCAGGGTCCCTCTCACATACCTGTAGCTGAGAGAAGCCTCCTCTTGAGGTGCTTGTGGAAAGTTGGTATTCCTCTTGTGTCTAAGCCAGGGACTAAGCTCTCATCTCGAGTTGATTTGGGGTCCACGGAGCCCTTTCGTGTTGCTCCAGTGACCTCAGGATCCCTCTAGACTTGAGACAGTGATCTTGGGTTTTCTCTGGAGTGCCATCAAGGAAATCAAGGCTCCTTTCACGTTTGATGTGGAACACGGAATTGTTCTGCACGCAGTGCAGGGGAATCGGGCCTCAACTGGCGGCGAGGGGGAAATCTCATGGTTTTTCTCGAGTTGCGGCCGGAACCTGGGGTATATTCTCGAGTTACGACGGGGAGGGCCCTTCCAGACACGTGTTTGTTCAGCGACGTCAGGACTCCTGCCTAGGTGCGAGGGACACCTCGGGATTCTCCTCGAGTCTTGGCATGGCAATTGGGACGCATCTCCACGTTAGGCGGAAGCCCCAGTGTCCCTTTCCACGTGCCACAGGGATCCTGGGACTCCTATCCATTTTCAAGAGGAGTCAGGCATCGTCTCCTTTGGAAGCATTGATCTCTGCATACCTCTCGAATTTTCAAAGGATGTGAGGACTCCGGTCGCGATGAGGCGGAGGACTAGGTCTTTCTCTGCCGTCTCCACAGCGGATTCAGACATTCCTTCTTCTTGGAAGATGCAAGACGAGTCTGCATTCAATTCACTGCAGGGATATCCAGCCTTACTTCGAGTCAGAGCATCTCGGTGTCCATTCCACTTGAGGCCACAAACTCAGGGTCCCTCTCACATACCTGTAGCTGAGAGAAGCCTCCTCTTGAGGTGCTTGTGGAAAGTTGGCATTCCTCTTGAGTCGAAGCCAGGGACTAAGCTCTCATCTCGAGTTGATTTGGGGTCCACGGAGCCCTTTCATGTTGCTCCAGTGACCTCAGGATCCCTCTAGACTTGAGACAGTGTTCTTGGGTTTTCTCTGGAGTGCCATCAAGGAAATCAAGGCTCCTTTCACGTTTGATGTGTAACACGGAATTGCTCTGCATGCAGTGCAGGGGAATCGGGCCTCAACTCGCGGCGAGGGGGAAGTCTCATAGTTTTTCTCGAGTTGCGGCCGGAACCTGGGGTATATTCTCGAGTTACGACGGGGAGGGCCCTTCAAGACACGTGTTTGTTCAGCGACGTCAGGACTCCTGCCTAGGTGCGAGGGACACCTCGGGATTTTCCTCGAGTCTTGGCATGGCAATTGGGATGCGTCTCCACGTGAGGCGGGAGACCCAGGGTCCCTTTCCACGTGCCACAGGGATTCTGGGACTCCTATCCATTTTCAAGAGGAGTCGGGCATCGTCTCCTTTGGAAGCATTGATCTCTGCAGACCTCTCGGGTTTTCAAAGGATTTGAGGCCTCCGGTGGCGATGAGACCGAGGACTAGGTCTTTCTCTGTGGTCTCCACAGGGGATTCAGACATCCCTTCATCTTGGGAGATGCAAGACGAGCCTGCATTCAATTCACTGCAGGGATATCCGGCCTTACTTCGAGTCAGAGCATCTCGGTGTCCATTCCACTTGAGGCCACAAACTCATTGTCCCTCTCACATACCTGTAGCTGAGAGAAGCCTCCTCTTGAGGTGCTTTTGGAAAGTTGGTATTCCTCTTGAGTCTAAGCCAGGGACTAAGCTCTCATCTCGAGTTGATTTGGGGTCCACGGAGCCCTTTCCTGTTGGTCCAGTGACCTCAGGATCCCTCTAGACTTGAGACACTGTTCTTGTGTTTTCTCTGGAGTGCCATCAAGGAAATCAAGGTTCCTTTCACGTTTGATGTGGATCACGGAATTGCTCTGCATGCAGTGCAGGGGAATCGGGCCTCAACTCGCGGCGAGGGAGAAATCTCATGGTTTTTCTCGAGTTGCGGCCAGAATCTGGTGTATATTCTCGAGTTACGATGGGGAGGACCCTTCCAGACACGTGTTTGTTCAGCGACTTCAAGACTCCTGCCTCGGTGCGAGGGACACCTCAGGATTCTCCTCGAGTCGTGGCATGGCAATTTGGACGCGTCTACACGTGAGGCGGGAGAACCGGGGCCCCTTTCCACGTGCCGCAGGGATCCTGGGACTCCTATCCGTTTTCAAGAAGAGTCAGGCATCGTCTCCTTTGGAAGCATTTATCTCCGCGGAACTCTCGAGTTTTCAAAGGATGTGAGGCCTCCGGTCGCGATGAGACGGAGGACTAGGTCTTTCTCTGTGGTCTCCACAGGGGATTCAGACATCCCTTCGTCTTGGGAGATGCAAGACGAGCCTGCATTCAATTCACTGTAGGGATATCCGGCCTTACTTCGAGTCAGAGCATCTCGGTGTCCATTCCACATGAGGCCACAAACTCAGGGTCCCTCTCACATACCTGTAGCTGAGAGAAGCCTCCTCTTGAGGTGCTTGTGGAAAGTTGGTATTCCTCTTAATTCGAAGCCAGGGACTAAGCTCTCATCTCGAGTTGATTTGGGGTCCACGGAGCCCTTTCTTGTTGCTCCAGTGACCTCAGGATCCCTCTAGACTTGAGCCAGTGATCTTGGGTTTTCTCTGGAGTGCCATCAAGGAAATCAAGGCTCCTTTCACGTTTGATGTGGAACACGGAATTGCTCTGCACGCAGTGCAGGGGAATTGGGCCTCACCTCACAGCAAGTAGGATGTCTCATGGTTTTTCTCAAGTTGCGGCCGGAACCTGGGGTATATTTTCGAGTTACGACGGGGAGGGCCCTTCCAGACACGTGTTTGTTCAGCGACGTCAGGACTCCTGCCTAGGTGAGAGGGACACCTCGGGATTCTCCTCGAGTCTTGGCATGGCAATTGGGACGCGTCTCCACGTGAGACGGGGGAGCCAGGGTCCCTTTTCACGTGCCACAGGGATCCTGGGACTCTTATCCATTTTCAAGAGGAGTCAGGCATCCTTTCCTTTGGAAGCATTGATCTCCGCGGACCTCTCGAGTTTTCAAAGGATGTGAGGCCTGCGGTCGCAATGAGGCGGAGGACTATGTCTTTCTCTGTGGTCTCCACAGGGGATTCAGACATCCCTTCATCTTGGGAGATGCAAGACGAGCCTGCATTCAATTCACTGCAGGGATATCCGGCCTTACTTCAAGTCAGAGCATCTCAGTGTCCATTCAACTTGAGGCCACAAATTCAGGGTCCCTTTCACATGCCTGTAGCTGAGAGAAGCCTCCTCTTGAGTTACTTGTGGAACGTTGGTATTCCTCTTGAGTCGAAGCCAGGGACTAAGCTCTCATCTCGAGTTGATTTGTGGTCTACGGAGCCCTTTCATGTTGCTACAGTGACCTCAGGATCCCTCTAGACTTGAGACAGTGATCTTGGGTTTTCTCTGGAGTGCCATCAAGGAAATCAAGGCTCCTTTCACGTTTGATGGGGAACACGGAACTACTCCGCACGGAGTGCAGGGAAATTGGCCCTCATCTCGCGGCGAGGGCGAAGTCTCATGGATTTTCTCGAGTTGCGGCCGGGACCTGGTGTATATTCTCGAGTTACGACGGGGAGGGCCCTTACATACACGTGTTTGTTCAGCGACGTCAGGACTCCGGCCTAGGTGCGAGGGACACGTCGGGATTGTCCTCGAGTCTTGGCATTTCAATTGGGACGCGTCTCCACGTGAGGCGGGAGACCCAGGGTCCCTTTCCACGTGCCACAGGGATCCTGGGACTCCTATCCATTTTCAAGAGGAGTCAGGCATCGTCTCCTTTGGAAGCATTGATCTCCGCAGACCTCTCGAGTTTTCAAAGGATGTGAGGCCTCCGGTCGCGTTGAGCCGGAGGAGTAGGTCTTTCTCTGTGGTCTCCACAGGGGATTCAGACATCCCTTCGTCTTGGGAGATGCAAGACGAGCCTGCATTCAATTCACTGCAGGGATATCCGGCCTTACTTCGAGTCAGAGCATCTCGGTGTCCATTCCACTTGAGGCCACAAACTCAGGGTCCCTCTCACATACCTGTAGCTGAGAGAAGCCTCCTCTTGAGGTGCTTGTGGAAAGTTGGAATTCCCCTTGAGTCAAAGCCACGGACTAAGCTCTCAACTCGAGTTGATTTGGGGTTCGGGGAGCCCTTTCATATTGCTCCAGTGACCTCAGGATCCCTCTAGTTTTGAGACAGTGATCTTGGGTTTTCTCTGGAGTGCCATCAAGGAAAGCAAGGCTCCTTTCACGTTTGATGTGGAACACGGAATTGCTCTGCACGCAGTGCAGGGGAATCGGGCCTCATCTCGCGGCAAGGGCGAAGTCTCATGGTTTTTGTCGAGTTGCCGCCAGACCCTGGGGTATAATCTCGAGTTACGACGGGGAGGGCCCTTCCAGACACGTGTTTGTTCAGCGACGTCAGGACTCCGGCCTAGGTGCGAGGGACACCTCGGGATTCTCCTCGAGTCTTGGCATGGCAATTGGGACGCGTCTCCACGTGAGGCGGGAGACCCAGGGTCCCTTTCGACGTGCCACAGGGATCCTGGGACTCCTATCCATTTTCAAGAGGAGTCAGGCATCGTCTCCTTTGGAAGCATTGATCTCCGCGGACCTCTCGAGTTTTAAAAGGATATGAGGCCTCGTTCGCGTTGAGGCGGTGGACTAGGTCTTTCTCTGTGGTCTCCACAGGGGATTCAGTCATCCCTTCGTCTTGGGAGATGCAAGACGAGCCAGCATTCAATTCACTGCAGGGATATCCGGCCTTATTTCGAGTCAGAGCATCTCGGTGTCCATTCGATTTGAGGCCACAAACTCAGGGTCCCTCTTACCTACCTGTAGCTGAGAGAAGCCTCCTCTTGAGGTGCTTGTGGAAACTTGCTATTCCTCTTGAGTCGAAGCCAGGGACTAAGCTCTCATCTCGAGTTGATTTGGGGTCCACGGAGCCCTTTCGTGTTGCTCCAGTGACCTCAGGATCCCTCTAGACTTGAGACAGTGACTTTGGGTTTTCTCTGGAGTGGCATCAGGGAAATCAAGGTTCCTTTCACGTTTGATGTGGAACACGGAATTGCTCTGCACGCAGTGCAGGGGAATCGGGCCTCATCTCGCGGCGAGGGGGAAGTCTCATGGTTTTTCTCGAGTTGCGGCCGGAACCTGGGGTATATTCTTGAGTTACGACGGGGAGGGCCCTTCCAGACACGTGTTTGTTCAGCGATGTCAGGACTCTGGCCTAGGTGCGAGGGACACCTCGGGATTTTCCTCGAGTCTTGGCATGGCAATTGGGACGCGTCTCCACGTGAGGCGGGAGACCCAGGGTTCCTTTCCACGTGCCACAGGGATCCTGGGACCCCTATCCATTTTCAAGAGGAGTCAGGCATCGTCTCCTTTGGAAGCATTGATCTCCGTGGACCTCTCGAGTTTTCAAAGGATTTGAGGCCTCCGGTCGCAATGAGGCGGAGGACTAGGTCTTTCTCTGTGGTCTCCACACGGGATTCAGACATCCCTTCGTCTTGGGAGATGCAAGACGAGCCTGCATTCACTTCACTGCAGGGATATCCGGCCTTACTTCGAGTCAGAGCATCTCGGTGTCCATTCCACTTGAGGCCACAAACTCAGGGTCCCTCTCACCTACATGTAGCTGAGAGAAGCCTCCTCTTGAGGTGCTTGTGAAAAGTTGGTATTCCTCTTGAGTCGAAGCCAGGGACTAAGCTCTCATCTCGAGTTGATTTGGGTTCCACGGAGCCCTTTCGTGTTGCTCCAGTGACCTCAGGATCCCTCTAGACTTGAGACAGTGATCTTGGGTTTTCTCTGGAGTGCCATCAAGGAAATCAAGGCTCCTTTCACGTTTGATGTGGAACACGGAATTGCTCTGCACGCAGTGCAGGTGAATCGGGCCTCATCTCGCGGCGAGGGGAAAGTCTCATGGTTTTTCTCGAGTTGCGGCCGGAACCTGTGGTATATTCTCGAGTTACGACGGGCAGGGCACTTCCAGACACGTGTTTGTTCAGCGACGTCAGGACTCCTGCCTAGGTGCGAGGGACATCTCGGGATTCTCCTCGAGTCTGGGCATGGCAATTGGGATGCGTCTCCACGTGAGGCGGGAGACCCAGGGTCCCTTTCCACGTTCCACAGGAATCCTGGGACTCCTAACCATTTTCAAGAGGAGTCAGGCATCGTCTCCTTTGGAAGCATTGATCTCCGCGGACCTCTCGAGTTTTCAAAGGATGTCAGGCCTCCGGTCGCGATGAGGCGGGGAACTAGGTCTTTCTCTGTGGTCTCCACAGGGGATTCAGACATCCCTTCGTCTTGGGAGATGCAAGACGAGCTTGCATTCAAATCACTGCAGGGATATCCGGCCTTACTTCGAGTCAGAGCATCTCGGTGTCCATTCCACTTGAGGCCACAAACTCAGGGTCCCTCTCACATACCTGTAGCTGAGAGAAGCCTCCTCTTGAGGTGCTTGTGGAAAGTTGGAATTCCTCTTGAGTCAAAGCCACGGACTAAGCTCTCATCTCGAGTTGATTTGGGGTTCGGGGAGCCCTTTCATATTGCTCCAGTGACCTCAGGATCCCTCTAGTTTTGAGACAGTGATCTGGGGTTTTCTCTGGAGTGCCATCAAGGAAAGCAAGGCTCCTTTCATGTTTGATGTGGAACACGGAATTGCTCTGCACGCAATGCAGGGGAATCGGGCCTCATCTCGCGGCAAGGGCGAAGTCTCATGGTTTTTGTCGAGTTGCCGCCAGACCCTGGGGTATAATCTCGAGTTACGACGGGGAGGGCCCTTCCAGACACGTGTTTGTTCAGCGACGTCAGGACTCCTGCCTAGGTGCGAGGGACACCTCGGGATTCTTCCTCGAGTCTTGGCATGGCAATTGGGACGCGTCTCCACGTGAGGCGGGAGACCCAGTGTCCCTTTCGACGTGCCACAGGGATCCTGGGACTCCTATCCATTTTCAAGAGGAGTCAGGCATCGTCTCCTTTGGAAGCATTGATCTCCGCGGACCTCTCGAGTTTTAAAAGGATATGAGGCCTCCGTTCGCGTTGAGGCGGAGGACTAGGTCTTTCTCTGTGGTCTCCACAGGGGATTCAGACATCCCTTCGTCTTGGGAGATGCAAGACGAGCCTGCATTCAATTCACTGCAGGGATATCCAGCCTTATTTCGAGTCAGAGCATCTCGGTGTCCATTCGATTTGAGGCCACAAACTCAGGGTCCCTCTGACCTACCTGTAGCTGAGAGAAGCCTCCTCTTGAGGTGCTTGTGGAAACTTGGTATTCCTCTCGATTCGAAGCCAGGGACTAAGCTCTCATCTCGAGTTGATTTGGGGTCCACGGAGCCCTTTCGTGTTGCTCCAGTGACCTCAGGATCCCTCTAGACATGAGACAGTGACTTTGGGTTTTCTCTGGAGTGGCATCAGGGAAATCAAGGTTCCTTTCACGTTTGATGTGGAACACGGAATTGCTCTGCACGCAGTGCAGGGGAATCGGGCCTCATCTCGCGGCGAGGGGAAAGTCTCATGGTTTTTCTCGAGTTGCGGCCGGAACCTGTGGTATATTCTCGAGTTACGACGGGCAGGGCACTTCCAGACACGTGTTTGTTCAGCGACGTCAGGACTCCTGCCTAGGTGCGAGGGACATCTCGGGATTCTCCTCGAGTCTGGGCATGGCAATTGGGGTGCGTCTCCACGTGAGGCGGGAGACCCAGGGTCCCTTTCCACGTTCCACAGGAATCCTGGGACTCTTAACCATTTTCAAGAGGAGTCAGGCATCGTCTCCTTTGGAAGCATTGATCTCCGCGGACCTCTCGAGTTTTCAAAGGATGTCAGGCCTCCGGTCGCGATGAGGCGGGGAACTAGGTCTTTCTCTGTGGTCTCCACAGGGGATTCAGACATCCCTTCGTCTTGGGAGATGCAAGACGAGCTTGCATTCAATTCACTGCAGGGATATCCGGCCTTACTTCGAGTCAGAGCATCTCGGTGTCCATTCCACTTGAGGCCACAAACTCAGGGTCCCTCTCACATACCTGTAGCTGAGAGAAGCCTCCTCTTGAGGTGCTTGTGGAAAGTTGGAATTCCTCTTGAGTCAAAGCCACGGACTAAGCTCTCATCTCGAGTTGATTTGGGGTTCGGGGAGCCCTTTCATATTGCTCCAGTGACCTCAGGATCCCTCTAGTTTTGAGACAGTGATCTTGGGTTTTCTCTGGAGTGCCATCAAGGAAAGCAAGGCTCCTTTCACGTTTGATGTGGAACACGGAATTGCTCTGCACGCAGTGCAGGGGAATCGGGCCTCATCTCGCGGCAAGGGCGAAGTCTCATGGTTTTTGTCGAGTTGCCGCCAGACCCTGGGGTATATTCTCGAGTTACGACGGGGAGGGCCCTTCCAGACACGTGTTTGTTCAGCGACGTCAGGACTCCTGCCTAGGTGCGAGGGACACCTCGGGATTCTCCCCGAGGTTTCGATTGGCAATTGTGTTGCGTCACCAGGTGAGCCGGGAGACCCAGTGTTCCTTTCCACGTGCCACATGATCCTGGGACTCCGATCCATTTTCAAGAGGAGTCAGGCATCGTCTCCTTTGGAAGCATTGATCCCCGCAGACCTCTCGAGTTTTCAAAGGATGTGAGGCCTCTGTTCGCAATGTGGCGAGAACTAGGTCTTTCTCTGTGGTCTCCACAGGGGATTCAGACATCCCTTCGTCTTGGGAGATGCAAGACGAGCCTGCATTCAATTCACTGTAGGGATATCTGTCCTTACTTCGAGTCAGAGCATCTCGGTGTCCATTCCACTTGAGGCCACAAACTCAGGGGCCCTCTCACATACATGTAGCTGAGAGAAGCATCCTCTTGATGTGCTTGGGGAAAGTTGGTATTCCACTTGAGTTGAAGCCAGGGACTAAGCTCTCATCTCGAGTTGATTTGGGGTCCACGGAGCACTTTCGTGTTGCTCCAGTCACCTCAGGATCCCTCTAGACTTGAGACAGTGATCTTGGGTTTTCTCTGGAGTGCCATCAAGGAAATCAAGGCTCCTTTCACGTTTGTTGTGAAACACGGAATTGCTCTGCACACAGTGCAGGGGAATCGGGCCTCGTCTCGTGGCAAGGGGGAAGTCTCATGGTTTTTCTCGAGTTGCAGCTGGAACCTGGGGTATATTCTCGGGTTACGACGGGGAGGGCCCTTCCAGACACGTGTATGTTCAACGACGTCAGCACTCCTGCCTAGGTG